>NC_134356.1:457902722-458247433 GCF_048569485.1 Anomaloglossus baeobatrachus
CCTGTGCTGCCTGGTCAGTGTAGAGTCCATCTTAATGAATCTGGGTCTATGTTTTTAAAATTGGCATCTCATAATGAAGGGCGTGGAGAAAAAAAGATGCGCACAATTCATTGAGAGGCACACACCACTTAATGAATTTGGCGCTCCTCATCAGTGGCAATAGAGTAACATTTCTGGCTTAAAGGGAACCTGCCACCAGGATTTTCCTTTATGAGCTGTGGCCACCATCAGCGAGAATTCCAGACTACTGTATATAAGAGCCCAGGCCACGCTGAATAATGTAAAACACACGTCTATAATACTCACCTGGAGGCGGCCCGGTCTGATGGGTGTCGCTGCTCCCGGTCCAGCGCCTCCTCCATCTTGTGTGATAGTCGTCCTCCTTCCCAGCCCCGAGTACGATGCGTCCTGCATCATTCACAGAGGCAGCCATTGCGCTCCTGTGCACTTTGATCTGTCCGGCTGAGGGCAAATAGTAGTATTGTATTGTAGTGCATATACGCAGGAGCGCAACAGAGGCCTCTCTATGAATAACGCAGGATGTCATGCACACAGGGCTGGGCAGGAGGATGGCAATCCCACAAGATGGACGAGGCTCTGGACTGAGAGCAGCAACGCCTATCGGACCACCTCCTAGGTGAGTATTATAAAAGGTGTTTTTACGTTCTACAGAGCCTGAGCTCTTACACAGTATTTTTGAATGCTGTATATAAGAGCTCACTGGTGGTGGTCACAGCTCATAATGGAAAAACCTAATGACAGGGTCCCTTTAAGAAAAGCTGTCACTTTTGAAAAATTTGATAGGCCGGCATAGACATGTCCTGTCATGCCCCCTCCCTAGTCCCGATTTTTTTGGGGTGTGAAGAGGTGCTTGATAATCCATGTTGCGCAAAAATCTTGCGACTCAAAGTATTAATTTTTTCAAGTTTTGATGGGCACCCTTTGATGAAATCATGGCCATAGTGTTCAATGGAACCAGTCACTTTTTTATTCTATTGGCTGTATAAAAAAAAAAAAAAAAATTCTTAAATTTTTGTAGAATATGTTTTGTATCGCCATCATTTTTTGAGACCCATATATTATTTTTCTGTCCGCAGAACTGAGTGACGGCCTGTCTTTTTTTGTGCCGAGCTGATGTTTTCAGTGACACCATTTTGGCTTACATATGACATTTTGATTGATTTTTATTGTATTTTTTTAGGGAATTGGAACAAATGAAATACTTTGATAAATTGGACATTTTTTAGATGCAATAATACCAAATATATATATTTTTTTATTTTTGAATGATGGGGGGGGGGGGGGGGGGGAAGAGGGAGGTAGATTTAATCCCTTCAGCCCCCAGCCTATTTTGACCTTACTGACCTCGCCATTTTGCACAATTCTGACAAGTGTCCCTTTATGAGGTTATAACTCTGGAACGCTTCAACGGATCCTGGCGATTCTGACATTGTTTTTTTGTGACATATTGTACTTCATGAAAGTGGTAAATTTAGGCCGATATTTTTGCGTTCATTTTTGAAAATTTCAGAAATTTGGCGAAAATTTAGAAAATTGCGCAATTTTCAAAATTTGAAATTTTATGCCCGTAAGTCTGAAAAATGTGTCACACAAAATAGTTACTAAATAAAATTTCCCACGTGTCTACTTTACCAGCGCAATTTTCAAAACAATTTTTTTTTTGTTAGGAAGTTAGAAGGGGTCAAAGTTCATCAGCAATTTCTCATTGTTCCAATAAAATTTACAAAAAAAACCCCTTTTTTTAGGGACCACATCACATTTGAAGCGACTTTGAGAGGCCTAGGTGACAGAAAATACCCAAAGGTGACCCCATTCTAAAAACTGTACCGCTCAGGCTACTCAAAACCACATCCAAGAAGTTTATTACCCCTTTAGGTGCTTCACAAGAATCAAAGCAATGTGGAAGGAAAAAATGAAAATTTACTTTTTTTTTTTTTTTTTTTTACACAAAAATGTTACTTTAGCCATAAAATGTAGCATTTCACAAGGGTATCAGGAAACATTACACCATAAAATTTATTGTGCAATTTCTCCAGAGTACGCAGATACCTCATATGTGGTGGAAATCAAATGTTTGGGTGCACGGCAGGGCTCAGAAGGCAAGAAGCGCCATTTAACTTTTCAAACGCAAAATTGTCTGGAATCGTAAGGGGACGCCATGTTGCGTTTGGAGACCCCTGAGGTACCTAAACAATGGAACTCCTGCACAAGTGACCCCATTTTGGAAACTAGACCCATCATGGAATTTTTTTTAGAGGTTTAGTGAGCCCTTTGGACCCCTGGGGGCTTCACAGAAGTTTATAACGTTGAGCCGTGAAAATATTTATATTTTTTTTTACCACAAAATTGTTACTTCAACCAGGTAGCTTTTTTTCACAAGGGTATCAGGAAAAATTACACCATAAAATTTATTGTGCAATTTCTCCTGAGTACACAGATACCTCATATGTGGTGGAAATCAAGTGTTTGGGTGCACGGCAAGGCTCGGAAGGCAAGGAGCGCTATTTGACTTTTGGAGCTAATTTTCTTTTCAAAAAGTCAAATGGCGCTCCTTCCCTTCCGAGCCCTGCCGCGCACCCAAACAGTGGTTTATGACCACATATGAGGTATCTATGTACTCAGGAGAAATTGCCCAACAAATTTTAGGATCCATTTTATCCTGTTGCCCATGTGAAAATGAAAAAAATTGAGGCTAAAAAAGAGAATTTTGTTTACTTACCGTAAATTCTTTTTCTTATAGTTCCGAATTGGGAGACAGACATTGGGTGTATAGCTTCTACCTCCGGAGGACACACAAAGTACTACACTAAAAAGTGTAGCTCCTCCCTCTGAGCATATACACCCCCTGGTTAACCAAATCTAGCCAGTTTAGTGCAAAAGCTGAAGGAGAACAGCCACCCACAAGTAAAGACAGAGCAAGAACCGGAACAACCGGAGTCCCTGTCTACAACAGCCGGTGATAACACGCGGAACAAGAACTGCCAACAGGCAACAGGGAGGGTGCTGGGTCTCCCAATTCGGAACTATAAAGAAAAAGAATTTACGGTAAGTAAACAAAATTCTCTTTCTTTATTGTTCCTATGGGAGACCCAGACATTGGGACGTCTCAAAGCTGTCCATGGGTGGGAATAAACAGAAACTGAGAAGTAGGCGGTGCCTAACTTCACAAGTGGGCGACAGCCGCCTGAAGGATGCGTCTGCCCAAGCTCGCATCTGCCGAAGCATGAGCATGCACTTGGTAGTGCTTCGAAAAAGTATGCAGGCTAGTCCAAGTGGCGGCCTGACAGACCTGCTGAGCCGTAGCCTGGTGCCTGAAAGCCCAAGAGGCACCGACAGCTCTGGTCGAGTGTGCCTTGATCCCCGGCGGGGGAGGCACCTGAGTACACTGGTAGGCATCGGAAATGGCCGACCTAATCCAGCGAGCTAAGGTCGGCTTAGAAGCAGAGAGGCCCTTACGCCGACCTGTGGTTAGCACAAAAAGAGAGGTGCACCGCCTAAGAACAGCGGTGCGAGACACATAGATCCGGAGCGCCCGCACCAGATCCAGAGTATGCAACGCTTTTTCAAAGCGATGAACAGGAGCCGGACAAAAGGAAGGCAGGGAAATGTCCTGGTTAAGGTGGAAAGGAGGAACCACCTTAGGAAGAAAATCCGGAGTAGGACAGAGAACCACCTTGTCTTGATGAAAAACCAAAAAAGGTGACTCCGAAGAGAGCGCAGCCAAATCAGAGACTCTCCTGAGGGAAGTTATGGCCACTAGAAAGACCACCTTCTGTGAAAGACGAGACAAAGAAACCTCCCTAAGAGGCTCAAAAAAGGGGTTTCTGCAAGGCCGTGAGGACCAGATTGAGGTCCCAGGGATCCAAGGGCCGCCGGTAAGGCGGAATGATGTGAGATGCGCCCTGCATGAAGGTGCGCACCTGAGCCAGCCGGGCGATACGCCGCTGGAACAGCACTGAGAGAGCCGAGACTTGTCCCTTGAGGGAATTGAGGAATAGTCCTAGCTGCAGACCGGACTGCAGAAAGGACAGAAGGGTCGGCAAGGAAAAAGGCCAAGGAGCATGGCCGGAAGAGCGACACCAGGACAGGAAAATTCTCCAAGCCCTGTGATAGATCTTTGCCGAGGAAGACTTCCGAGCCCGAGTCATAGTGGAGATGACTTCAGGAGGAATACCAGAAGCCGTCAAGATCCAGGACTCAAGAGCCACGCCGTCAATCTAAGAGCCGCAGAATTTTGGCGGAAAAACGGACCTTGTGAGAGAAGGTCTGGACGGTCCGGAAAATGCCACGGCACCTCTACGGAAAGATGGAGCAGGTCTGGGTACCAAACTCGCCTGGGCCAGTCCGGTGCAATGAGGATGACCCAACGGCCCTCCATTCTGATCTTGCGCAGAACTCTGGGCAAGAGAGCTAAAGGGGGAAACACGTAGGACAGACGAAACTGGGACCAATTTTGAACCAGAGCGTCCGCTGCAAGAGCCTGGGGATCGTGGGAGCGAGCCACGCAAACCGGAACCTTGTTGTTGTGCCGGGATGCCATTAGATCCGCTTCCGGAGTGCCCCACTTGCGGCAGATTGACCGAAACACTGCCGGATGCAGAGCCCACTCGCCACTGTGCACGGTTTGACGGCTGAGATAATCTGCTTCCCAGTTTTCCACGCCTGGGATGTGGACTGCGGATATGGTGGACTTGGAGTCCTCCGTCCACTGAAGGATGCGTTGAACCTCCAACATTGCCAGGCGGCTGCGAGTCCCGCCCTGGTGATTGATGTAGGCAACTGCTGTCGCGTTGTCTGACTGGACTCGAATGTGCTTGCCCGCCAACAGGTGGTGAAAGGCTACCAGAGCTAAGTGCACAGCTCTGATTTCCAGCACATTGATCGAGAGGGCTGATTCGGACGGAGTCCAAGTGCCCTGTGCTCGGTGGTGGAGACATACCGCTCCCCAGCCGGATAGACTGGCATCCGTGGTGAGGATCACCCAGGACGGGGCCAGAAAAGAGCGTCCCTGAGACAGAGAGAGGGGCCGAAGCCACCACTGAAGGGAGCCCCTGGTCTGAGGCGACAGAGCCACCAGCCTATGCAAGGAGGAAGTCCGCTTGTCCCAACAGCGGAGAATGTCCAGCTGCAGAGGACACAGATGGAACTGGGCAAAAGGAACAGCCTCCATTGACGCCACCATCAGACCCAGCACCCGCATCAGGTACCTGATGGAATGACGGCGGGATTTCCGCAGAGAGCGCACCGCCCGATGGAGGGACTGCTGTTTGACTAAGGGCAGCTTCACAAGTGCCGGCAGAGTCTCAAACTGCATCCCTAGGTACGTGGACCTCTGGGTCGGAGTCAGAGTGGACTTGGGCAGATTGACAAGCCACCCGAATTGGGTTAGAGTGGCGAGAGTGAGCGAGACACTCCGCTGACAGTCTGCGCTGGATGAAGCCTTGACTAGAAGGTCGTCCAGGTAAGGAATCACTGCCACCCCTTGGAGGTGCAGAACCGCAACCACTGCTGCCATGACCTTGGTGAATACTCGTGGGGCCGTGGCTAACCCGAAGGGGAGAGCCACGAATTGGAAATGTTCCTCTCCGATTGCAAAACGTAGCCAACGCTGGTGAGAAACTGCAATTGGCACATGCAGATAGGCATCTCTGATGTCGATGGATGCCAGGAAATCTCCTTGAGTCATTGAGGCAATGACTGATTGCTTGAGAAGCTTGAGATCCAGGATGGGCCGGAAGGAACCGTCCTTTTTGGGGACTAGGAAGAGATTTGAGTAGAAACCTCTGAACCGTTCCCGGGCGGGAACCGGTACAATTACTCCGTTGGCCTGCAAGGATGCCACGGCCTGAGAGAAGGCGGCGGCCCTGGAGCAGGGGGGAGTGGACAGAAAAAAATCTGTTTGGCGGGCTGGAAGAGAATTCTATCCTGTAGCCGTGGGAGATTATATCCCGCACCCACTGATCGGAAACGTGTTGAAACCACACGTCGCCAAAGTGGGAGAGCCTGCCACCGACTAAGGACGTTGCTGGCGCGGCCAGATAGTCAAGAGGAGGCTGCCTTAGCGGCAGTAGCTCCTGCGGACTTTTGTGGACGCGCCTTTGTGCGCCAGTTGGATTTTTTTTCCTTGGCTGAGTTAGTGGACGAGGCCGAGGGCTTAGAGGATGACCAGTTGGAGGAACGAAAGGAACGAAACCTCGACTGGTTCCTACCCTGGGCAGGTTTCCTGGTTTTAGTTTGTGGCATGGAAGTACTCTTCCCGCCAGTAGCTTCTTTAATAATTTCATCCAGTTGTTCACCGAATAGCCTGGATCCAGCAAAAGGGAGCCCAGCAAGGTACTTCTTTGAAGAAGCATCTGCCTTCCACTCTCGAAGCCACAAGATCCTGCGGATAGCGAGGGAATTAGCCGAAGCCACCGCAGTGCGGTGAGAAGCTTCCAGCATAGCAGACATGGCATAGGATGAAAAAAACGAAGCTTGGGAAGTTAAGGCAACCATCTCAGGCATAGAGTCCCTAGTAAGGGAATGCATCTCCTCTAGAGAAGCAGAGATGGCCTTGAGAGCCCAGAGTGCTGCAAAAGATGGGGAGAACGAGGCCCCAGCCGCCTCATATACAGATTTGGCCAGAAGGTCAACCTGGCGGTCAGTGGAATCCTTAAGAGAGGTGCCATCAGCCACTGATACAACGGTCCGGGCTGAGATTCTAGACACCGGAGGGTCTACCTTTGGCGAATGAGCCCACTCCTTGACCACCTCTGGTGGAAAGGGAAAACGGTCATCAGAACCACGCTTAGGGAAGCGTTTGTCAGGGCAGGCCCTGGGCTTGGTTACAGCGGCCTGAAAACTAGAGTGGTTAAAGAACACACTCTTTGTCCTCTTAGGTGAGGTAAACCGGTGCTTTTCTGCCAGAGAGGGTTGCTCCTCTGATACTGGCGGATTGAGGTCCAGTACAGAATTAATGGACGCAATCAAATCACCAACATCTGCGTCACATTCGGACAGATCAATGGGGCACATGGAGGTAGCGTCCGAGCCCCCAGTAAGGGCATCCTCCTCGTCCTGCGAGTCAGCTTGTGAATCAGAGCCGCGGGACGAGGAAGGAGAGGGGACCCTGCGTCTCCTTTTAGGAGGATGGGGTCTGGGACCAGATGAAGAATCCTCTGAGCTGTACTGAGTGAGCCCTAGCAGCAGAAGCTCCCTGAGAAGGGGGCTGATGCATGCTCAGCAAAGTCCGGGACAGCTGTCCCATGGAGTCAGCAAAAGACTGGGAGATTGACTTAGAGAAGGATTCTACCCAAGCCAGGGGTTCAGCCACCGGAGCCGAAGCAGCCGGAGGGACCACTGGGGGTGAGACTCCAGGCTGAGGCACCGCCATGTTAGAGCAGGCATCACAGTGTGGATAGGTGCTCGGTTCAGGCAGTACGAGCTTACATGCAGTGCATATTGAGTACAGCCTTGCAGCTTTGCTCTTAGTGTGAGACATGCTGCTGAAGTGGGGGCTCTGAGCCAGAATGACCCCCAGAGAGTATATAAGAAGGTCCACAACCGGAGGTTGTGGCTTACCAGACCGTTTGTGTGCCCTCCAGATCCCACAGTCCGGACCCCCAAGCAGCCTAGCAGGGATGCTGCAGCCAGCGCTGATCCAGTGAAAAAAAACGCTGTGAAAATGGCGCCGGAGCGAGGAGAGGGGGCGGGACCTGCTCTGAGAGCAGGAACTGGAGGGCCAGGAGATTTACAGGGGAGGAGACATGCACTCAGAGAGGAGTGTCCCTCCCCTGTACCGAACGGCCGCTGGGCGGAGCCGCACTGTCCCTCTGCATGACTGACATGCAAGGGCAGTGAAATCGAAAGTAGGCCTCCGGCGAAGCCGGGGCCTAAATTTAAGCAATGCGGCCGGCGCGCAGGCACCATCGGCGCGGTTCTCAGGCGACAGCCAGAGAACTGGCCAGAAATGTCACAAAAGTTACACAGCACACTCTCCCACCATAATAAAGTATCGGGACCCCCAAATATAAACGTCTCAGGTACTTAGCTTGCTGAGATGCAGGGCCAGGTCCCTGAGGGATGAGTGCTCCGTCCAGCAGGATCCTGAAGGGCTGCGGATGGAGACCGGTCTCCTGCAAAGCAATGAGAACCGTGCTGGCTCCCACTTCAAGCCAGAGCCCGAGGGATGGTGAAGGAGCACGGCATGTAAGGCTCCAGCCTTGGAAATCAACCTTAACAGCACCGCCGACACAGTGGGGTGAGAAGGGACATGCCAGGAGTCCAGGTTTGGACCCGCTTTTCTTCAAAAACTTTCCAAAAACGAAAATCCAAATAAGAATGCATGTGTGGATCTGTGCCTCCTGAACACAAAGCAATGAACTGACTAGATTTGGTTAACCAGGGGGTGTATATGCTCGGAGGGAGGAGCTACACTTTTTAGTGTAGTACTTGGTGTGTCCTCCGGAGGAAGAAGCTATACACCCAATGTCTGGGTCTCCCATAGGAACGATAAAGAAGTTTGTGAAGCACCTGGAGGTTCAAAGTACTCACTATGCATCTAGATAAGTTCCTTGGGAGGTCTAGTTTCCAAAATGGGGGAGCACCAATGTGTAGGCACACAGGGGCTCTCCATACGCGACATGGTGTCTGCTAACAATTTGAATGGAAAATTAGCTCCAATTATTTACAGACACCATGTGGCGTATGGAGAATATGTAGTGTATGTCAGGTTGGTGTGTGTGTGTGTAGTGTAGTATACGTCAGGTTGGTGTGTGTGTGTGTAGTGTAGTATACATCAGGTTGGTGTGTGTGTGTGTGTGTGTGTAGTGTACTATACATCAGGTTGGTGTGTGTGTGTGTGTGTGTGTGTGTGTGTGTGTGTGTGTGTGTGTGTGTGTGTGTGTGTGTAGTATACATCAGGTTGGTGTGTGTGTGTGTGTGTGTGTGTGTGTAGTGTAGTATACATCAGGTTGGTGTGTGTGTGTGTGTGTGTGTAGTGTAGTATACATCAGGTTGGTGTGTGTGTGTGTGTGTGTGTGTGTGTGGTGTTTACCACACACACACACACACATCAACCTGACGTACACTACACCCCACACCAAACTAACATACACTACACCCCACACCACACACCAACCTGACTTAGGTGGGTGTATGTCAGTATGGTGTGTGTGTGTGTGGTGTACACTACACCACACACACCAACCTGACCTACACTACACCACATACCAACCTGACGTAGTGTATGTCAAGTTGGTATGTGGTGTAGTGTAGGTCAGGTTGATGTGTGTGTGTGGTGTATGTCAGGTTGGTATGTGTGGTGTAGTATACACCACACACACCATCCTGACATGCACCACACACCAACCTAACATACACTAAGTCAGGTTGGTGTGCAGTGTGGTATAGGGTAGTGTACCTCAGGTTGGTGTATGTCAGGTTGATGTGTAGTGTAGTATACAACACACACACACACCGCATACCAACCTGACGTAGTGTATTTCAGGTTAGTGTGGTGTAATGTACTTCAGTTTGGTGTGTGTGGTTTAGTGCACAAGCGCTAGGTTGGGGGTTACTCACACTTTACTGTGGGTCTTCCTCCATGGCCTCCGGCTCTTCTTCTCCCCCCCCCCCCCCGGCCTCCGGCTCTTCTCCTCCTCCCACCCCCGCCTCTTCTCCTCCCCCCCTCCGGCTCCCGGCTCTTCTCCTCCCCCCCCCTCCGGCTCCCGGCTCTTCTCCTCCCCCCCCCTCCGGCTCCCGGCTCTTCTCCCCCCCCCCTCCGGCTCTTCTCCCCCCCCCCCCCTCCGGCTCCCGGCTCTTCTCCCCCCCCCCTCCGGCTCTTCTCCTCCCCCCCCTCCGGCTACCGGCTCTTCTCCCCCCCCCCTCCGGCTCTTCTCCTCCTCCCCCTCCGGCTCTTCTCCTCCCCCCCCTCCGGCTCTTCTCCTCCCCCCCCCTCCGGCTCTTCTCCTCCCCCCCCCCTCCGGCTCTTCTCCTCCTCCCCCCCCCGGCTCTTCTCCTCCTCCTCCCCCCCCCCGGCTCTTCTCCTCCTCCTCCCCCCCCCCCGGCTCTTCTCCTCCTCCTCCCCCCCCCCGGCTCTTCTCCTCCTCCTCCTCCCCCCCCCCGGCCTCCGGCTCTTCTCCTCCTCCCCCCCCCGGCCTCCGGCTCTTCTCCTCCTCCCCCCCCCGGCCTCCGGCTCTTCTCCTCCTCCCCCCCCCCGGCCTCCGGCTCTTCTCCTCCTCCCCCCCCGGCCTCCGGCTCTTCTCCTCCTCCCCCCCCCCCCGGCCTCCGGCTCTTCTCCTCCTCCCCCCCCCCCGGCCTCCGGCTCTTCTCCTCCTCCCCCCCCCCGGCCTCCGGCTCTTCTCCTCCTCCCCCCCCCCCCGGCCTCCGGCTCTTCTCCTCC
The DNA here is from genome assembly GCF_048569485.1 of Anomaloglossus baeobatrachus. Classification (NCBI taxonomy): domain Eukaryota; kingdom Metazoa; phylum Chordata; class Amphibia; order Anura; family Aromobatidae; genus Anomaloglossus; species Anomaloglossus baeobatrachus. The sequence continues at coordinate 457,913,125 of NC_134356.1, forward strand.
TCCCCCCCCCCCGGCCTCCGGCTCTTCTCCTCCTCCCCCCCCCCGGCCTCCGGCTCTTCTCCTCCTCCCCCCCCCCCGGCCTCCGGCTCTTCTCCTCCTCCCCCCCCCCCGGCCTCCGGCTCTTCTCCTCCTCCCCCCCCCGGCCTCCGGCTCTTCTCCTCCTCCCCCCCCCCCCCGGCCTCCGGCTCTTCTCCTCCTCCCCCCCCCGGCCTCCGGCTCTTCTCCTCCTCCCCCCCCCCCCCGGCCTCCGGCTCTTCTCCTCCTCCCCCCCCCCCCCGGCCTCCGGCTCTTCTCCTCCCCCCCCCCCCGGCCTCCGGCTCTTCTCCTCCCCCCCCCCCCGGCCTCCGGCTCTTCTCCTCCCCCCCCCCCGGCCTCCGGCTCTTCTCCTCCTCCCCCCCCCCGGCTCTCCTCCTCCCCCCCCCCCCCCCCCGGCCTCCGGCTCTTCTCCTCCTCCCCCCCCCGGCCTCCGGCTCTTCTCCTCCTCCCCCCCCCCGGCCTCCGGCTCTTCTCCTCCTCCCCCCCCCGGCCTCCGGCTCTTCTCCTCCTCCCCCCCCCCGGCCTCCGGCTCTTCATCCCCCCCCCACCACACACCAACCTGACTTAGGTGGGTGTATGTCAGTATGGTGTGTGTGTGTGGTGTACACTACACCACACACACCAACCTGACCTACACTACACCACATACCAACCTGACGTAGTGTATGTCAAGTTGGTATGTGGTGTAGTGTAGGTCAGGTTGATGTGTGTGTGTGGTGTATGTCAGGTTGGTATGTGTGGTGTAGTATACACCACACACACCATCCTGACATGCACCACACACCAACCTAACAAACACTAAGTCAGGTTGGTGTGCAGTGTGGTATAGGGTAGTGTACCTCAGGTTGGTGTATGTCAGGTTGATGTGTGGTGTAGTATACAACACACACCGCATACCAACCTGACGTAGTGTATTTCAGGTTAGTGTGGTGTAATGTACTTCAGTTTGGTGTGTGTGGTTTAGGGCACTAGTGCTAGGTTGGGGGTTACTCACACTTTACTTTGGGTCTTCCTCCATGGCCTCCGGCTCTTCTCCTCCCCCCCCCCCTCCGGCTCCCGGCTCTTCTCCTCCCCCCCCCCGGCTCTTCTCCTCCTCCCCCCCCCCCGGCTCTTCTCCTCCTTCCCCCCCCCCCGGCTCTTCTTCTCCTCCCCCCCCCCCGGCTCTACTCCTCCTCCCCCCGGCCTCCGGCCCTTCTCCCCCCCCCCCCCGGCCTCCGGCCCTTCTCCCCCCCCGGCCTCCGGCTCTTCTCCCCCCCCCCCCGGCCTCCGGCTCTTCTCCCCCCCCCCCCCGGCCTCCGGCTCTTCTCCCCCCCCCCCCGGCCTCCGGCTCTTCTCCCCCCCCCCCCCCCGGCCTCCGGCTCTTCTCCCCCCCCCCCCCGGCCTCCGGCTCTTCTCCTCTCCCCCCCCCCCGGCCTCCGGCTCTTCTCCCCCCCCCCCCCGGCCTCCGGCTCTTCTCCTCTCCCCCCCCCCCGGCCTCCGGCTCTTCTCCTCTCCCCCCCCCCGGCCTCCGGCTCTTCTCCTCTCCCCCCCCCCCGGCCTCCGGCTCTTCTCCTCCCCCCCCCCAGGCCTCCGGCTCTTCTCCTCCCCCCCCCGGCCTCCGGCTCTTCTCCTCCCCCCCCCCCCGGCCTCCGGCTCTTCTCCTCCCCCCCCCCCCCCCCGGCCTCCGGCTCTTTGGGGGATTGATCACCGGCAGCAGCAGCAGTCACTCACACCAGCCGGGTGTCAGAAGCAGGACACCGGCGGAGAGTGATCACAGGTAGTGAAGGTCAGTGTGGATTGGGGGGGGTAGAATCGGGCGGGGGGGGGGGGGAGGGAGCGGACAACGGGGGGGGGACGGAAGACAGCAGAGGGGAGCGCGGAACAGCACAGAAACAAAGGGAAAGACAGCAAAGAGGGGAGAAAAAAAAAAAAAAAAAACTTGCCGGATGGTGATCGGTGGCGGCAGAGCGCGGTGGCCGCGGCAGCAGGTGACCCTCTTCTTCAGTGTTGCAGTCCATGGTCAGGATGAAGCTGAAGGGGGGAGGGCACCCACCGGTCACATCGCTCCTCCACATCTGATTGGAGGGATAGCGTCACATGGACGCTACCTCCAATCAGATGGGGGGGGGGGGGGGCATTACACGGAGCTCTCCCTGCTCCAGCCAATGGCTGATGATATTGCACCATCAGCCATGGCTGGAGTGTAGTATTTCACCAAGTTTCATTGGTGAAATAATATTACAATCTTTCTGATTGAATGTGAAAGTGACACTTTCAAAAGCCAAATCAGAGCAATCGTAGCCACAGGGGGGGCAAAGCCTGGGCTCAACTACAAGTCCTTATGTACCTGCAGCGCTGGTGACATTACAGTAAACTCGGGCACCAGCGCTGCAGGAACGAAAACCCGCCATGACGCATACGGTGCGTCAAAGGTCGTGAAGGAACAAGGTTTCATGACGCATATGGTGCATCAAAGGTCGGGAAGGGGAAAGCCATCACCTCAGAAAACACTAGTGCTTCCTGGCCATCTTATCGATAGAGTGGCTTCCTGGAGAAGATGAACATATTTCCTCCTGGGATCCACAAATAAAGGAACTGTTTGTAGGTAATTCTTCCCATCACTGGCAATGCGAATGGTCAGTTACAGTCACACAACTCGTCGGGTCAGGGAGACCACATAATGGTGGCAGCAATTCAGTATTGTACTGTGCGCGTCTATCTCTCACCTTGCTCAGATCCTTAACGCTTTCCAAGGCAGTACGAGCTGACATAAATGGAGGAATCTTCAACCTGGTCATTAAACACAAATTATTCATTTTAGAAAACCACCGTAACATGGAAGGGTCATAAAAGTACGGCTAAAGTCCATATACTGACCGAAAGAGGATCTCTGCTCGTAAGTAGTTGCCAATGCCATTGAAGTATTTCTGGTTCAGCAGAACTTCACAGATAGGTTTGTCGAATGGTTTATCAGGCAAATGTTTTAAAACATTTTCCCTGTATGGAAAAAGGGAGATCGCAGATGAGAGAGTATGTCTAAATATTTGAAATTATGCCCTATGCCGTTTCTCAATGTGCCGATCTATGTGGGACCGGCTACTTATTTTAGGTGTATGTTAGAATGAAAAGGTGGGGGGGTGCGGGAAGGATCATTGACTTTCAGACTGGTATGAATATAGCACCAATTCAGAACCAGTAGGTATTAGAAAAGAATTCCAACATGTACAATTGGTATAGATGTAGCAACATGTGATATTAAAACTTAACCTTTAATTGGGTTATTTAAAATAGATATACAAACTGTGATCCAAACACCATTAAAACCTAGAGATGATGGGACCAATGTGTACTGTGTGTATCTATGGCACCATCATTTACAGAAAAGGGGAACGGGTAATGTTCACCTAAATAAACAGCACCAGAGACGTGCTGAGTTTTACAACACACAAATAACTGATGTGGTATCACTGTTTAGACAAATGCTGTGTAGGTGTAGCCTTCAAGGGTGAGTGTATGCACAAGAAGTAGCACGCCACTCCACAGACAAATTATTGTCACTCAGCGTCATAAACACCAAAACAGAATAAGTGAATGTCCCACCATAGAGCTAAACTAGTGTAATACGCTCCAAATGGGGACAGCCAAACTCATGCACCATGACAAACAATGCCCATGAAATAATGACCTCATAATACATATACCCTGCTCAATACCAACAGCGGCAGGGGGTCAAGGACAATAGGATGTCATGTACAGTGTAATATTAGGACCACTTGAAGTGGAACCATCTCACCCAGTCCTCGTGTCGGTGAGGTGTCGTCCTTCTCCAGTGCTGCTTGGTCCAAATACCGGCACGGGGGGAGCAGTGGTTTGGTCGCTGGCCCTATCTAGGATACCGCTGACCCTTGGATAATCCACAATAACTCCCGCCCTTACAAGGGCAGTCCACAGCTGGCCCTGTTGTGGCTGACCCTAATAACCATCAAGCAGGTGACTCCCGACGCGTTTCACAACAACTGCTCATCAGGGGAGGCTTGGAACACCTGAAAATCGTGGTTTTGGCTCAAACTTGGAGCTCAAACCTATGTGGCCTGGTATCATTGAAGGTGTACGATGTACTGAGGTAATTAAAGGGGACCTTGATCCCACCTCCCTTCCTCAAATTGAAGGAACCGCCCAGCATGATTATGTAAATGATGCGGCGGCAATAATGAAAACCAGGATGATATACAACAGATTCACCCCAAATCGTGAAGGCGATATAATGATCACTAGCCAAAATAAAATGCAGTGAGATGCAATCCGTTAGGTATAGGGCGACATAGCTCTTACCAGAAAGGACACACGTTTATTTCCTTTCTCATTTGGTAATCCAGTTAAAGGACGCCGTACTTCCTGGTGGTCCGATCACGTGGGTAGTCACGTGATCGGGAATGTGAGGACCAATAAGAATCGGTCGCGTCATACAGAGCCCGACCGCACGTCATCAGTGTGCGGCGACCTATGGAACGCAGGACTTCCTGGTTCGCCGGTCACATGATCAGTCACACGGCCGGTGACGTCACCAACAGAGGAAGGGGGCGTCCACAGGATATCGGTCACTCGGCCCACTTCGTGACGCACAAGGTGCTCATCACGTGATAGCGGCCGGACAGATAAAGCACAAAACTACATGTTTGACAGTGCATATTAAATCGCAAAATGAAGCGCGCATTATTAGCACTGTAGGTCGCATTAAATGGTTAGGAAAAATCCGTATGAATGTGCATTACGGGATACTAAGACAGATTGCAATACTCCTATATCGTAAGGGGAAAATGAGATGCATGATCGCATCTCAATCACCTTGGTGATAAGAAGGGGGGGAATTGAGGGAGTTTGGTTCCATTATCGTTGTACTCATCCTGTCTGTTCAACCTATAAACATACAGGTCACCCATATGGCATGTACTCATAATGAGTACAGAGGGACATAAAAAAGCATGTGATAGAAAGGTTAAACACAGAAATCCAATCAAATGGGTAACCTGAATGAGGTCTGAATAAAGACCTCATTCAGGTTACCCATTTGAATCTGGCATTTTTGTATTGGTTTGATGTCACAAGATGGGATTGTTTATCCATTAACATGTGATTGGATTTCTGTGTTTAACCTTTCTATCACATGCTTTTTTATGTCCCTCTGTACTCATTATGAGTACATGCCATATGGGTGACCTGTATGTTTATAGGTTGAACAGACAGGATGAGTACAACGATAATGGAACCAAACTCCCTCAATTCCCCCCCTTCTTATCACCAAGGTGATTGAGATGCGATCATGCATCTCATTTTCCCCTTACGATATAGGAGTATTGCAATCTGTCTTAGTATCCCGTAATGCACATTCAATACGGATTTTTCCTAACCATTTAATGCGACCTACAGTGCTAATAATGCGCGCTTCATTTTGCGATTTAATATGCACTGTCAAACATGTAGTTTTGTGCTTTATCTGTCCGGCCGCTATCACGTGATGAGCACCTTGTGCGTCACGAAGTGGGCCGAGTGACCGATATCCTGTGGACGCCCCCTTCCTCTGTTGGTGACGTCACCGGCCGTGTGACTGATCATGTGACCGGCGAACCAGGAAGTCCTGCGTTCCATAGGTCGCCGCACACTGATGACGTGCGGTCGGGCTCTGTATGACGCGACCGATTCTTATTGGTCCTCACATTCCCGATCACGTGACTACCCACGTGATCGGACCACCAGGAAGTACGGCGTCCTTTAACTGGATTACCAAATGAGAAAGGAAATAAACGTGTGTCCTTTCTGGTAAGAGCTATGTCGCCCTATACCTAACGGATTGCATCTCACTGCATTTTATTTTGGCTAGTGATCATTATATCGCCTTCACGATTTGGGGTGGATCTGTTGTATATCATCCTGGTTTTCATTATTGCCCGCCGCATCATTTACATAATCATGCTTGGGCGGTTCCTTCAATTTGAGGAAGGGAGGTGGGATCAAGGTCCCCTTTAATTACCTCAGTACATCGTACACCTTCAATGATACCAGGCCACATAGGTTTGAGCTCCAAGTTTGAGCCAAAACCACGATTTTCAGGTGTTCCAAGCCTCCCCTGATGAGCAGTTGTTGTGAAAAACGCGTCGGGAGTCACCTGCTTGATGGTTATTAGGGTCAGCCACAACAGGGCCAGCTGTGGACTGCCCTTGTAAGGGCGGGAGTTATTGTGGATTATCCAAGGGTCAGCGGTATCCTAGATAGGGCCAGCGACCAAACCACTGCTCCCCCCGTGCCGGTATTTGGACCAAGCAGCACTGGAGAAGGACGACACCTCACCGACACGAGGACTGGGTGAGATGGTTCCACTTCAAGTGGTCCTAATATTACACTGTACATGACATCCTATTGTCCTTGACCCCCTGCCGCTGTTGGTATTGAGCAGGGTATATGTATTATGAGGTCATTATTTCATGGGCATTGTTTGTCATGGTGCATGAGTTTGGCTGTCCCCATTTGGAGCGTATTACACTAGTTTAGCTCTATGGTGGGACATTCACTTATTCTGTTTTGGTGTTTATGACGCTGAGTGACAATAATTTGTCTGTGGAGTGGCGTGCTACTTCTTGTGCCTACACTCACCCTTGAAGGCTACACCTACACAGCATTTGTCTAAACAGTGATACCACATCAGTTATTTGTGTGTTGTAAAACTCAGCACGTCTCTGGTGCTGTTTATTTAGGTGAACATTACCCGTTCCCCTTTTCTGTAAATGATGGTGCCATAGATACACACAGTACACATTGGTCCCATCATCTCTAGGTTTTAATGGTGTTTGGATCACAGTTTGTATATCTATTTTAAATAACCCAATTAAAGGTTGACTTTCAGACTGGACGCCTTTGTTCTCATGTCAATATTTGGTAATTAGTTCAATTATTCCAATTTTTGAGATTTTTTATTTTGTATAAATCAAAACTACATACCACCAACGTGCAGATATACCCATAAGTACTAGACCAACGGTCGCATATATAAAAATACACAGACAATATGTACAATAAACATATACAGTTGTCAAAAAAATGAAGGTTCACAGAAAATGGGGATGGAGTCAGAGCCCAACTTATCCTTGGGACCACACAGACTGGTTCAAGCAGCGCCACATAGTATGGAAGAAAGGAAGATTTCAATCCTTATAAGTCCAAGGAGGTATATGGGGGAACTCTCCAGCAATTTCCTTTGCATTAATAAAGGTGAGCCTTCAACTTCATAGATTGGATAATCTCCACCTCAAACAGGTTATCTCCACCTCAACGTGTTTCCCCATACAACACAAACGTATGGTTCATCAGGAGGCTACAAGATAAACACACTAAATCAGCAACCAAGACTTACAATAAGACAGACAGTTTTAAACATAAAGCACCACATGTGGTATGGAGCGCTTGATAAACTATAATAAAGTACTTGCCCAACGAGATATAGTTGTCAGATATGCAGGTTCATGGCGCCATCAGCAGGGATCCATAGTAGACAGCTGTGGCGCCGCTGGGCCTCCGTATAGGTTTGCGTGTTGCCTAGGAAACTTGGGACATGCATCCCTATCATGCTAATGGCGATGTGGGACGGCCTTGTATCAGACCTTGTCTATTCACTACGCCCGCACTACATTAGGCAATCTGCACCTGTTGAGTGGTTTATTTTGCATAATTGATTGATTACACCCAGCTGCTCCTGGCTATTTAAATCCATCCTGATATGCAGCTTCATGACGCCTCGCCCTGGACTATGGTATTATATCCTCAGCATTGTCTGTCTACTATGGATCCCTGCTGATGGCGCCATGAACCTGCATATCTGACAACTATATCTCGTTGGGCAAGTACTTTATTATAGTTTATCAAGCGCTCCATACCACATGTGGTGCTTTATGTTTAAAACTGTCTGTCTTATTGTAAGGGTACCTTCACACTTAGCGATGCAGCAGCGATCCGACCAGCGATCTGACCTGGTCAGGATCGCTGCTGCATCGCTACATGGTCGCTGGTGAGCTGTCAAACAGGCAGATCTCACCAGCGACCAGTGAACAGCCCCCAGCCAGCAGCGACGTGCAAGCGACGCTGCGCTTGCACGGAGCCGCCGTCTGGAAGCTGCGGAGACTGGTAACTAAGGTAAACATCGGGTATGGTTACCCGATGTTTACATTAGTTACCAGTGTGAGCAGGGAGCAGGGAGCCGCGCACACTGAGCGCTGGCTCCTTGCTCTCCTAGCTACAGTACACATCGGGTTAATTAACCCGATGTGTAATGCAGCTACATGTGCAGAGAGCAGGGAGCCGCGCACACTGCTTAGCGCTGGCTCCTTGCTCTCCTAGCTGCTGTACACATCGGGTTAATTAACCCGATGTGTACAGCAGCTACATGTGCAGAGTGCCGGAGCCGGCAGCACAGGCAGCGTGAGAGCTGCAGAGGCTGGTAACTAAGGTAAATATCGGGTAACCACCTTGGTTACCCGATGTTTATCTTGGATACAGCTTACCTCAGCTGTCAGACGCCGGCTCCTGCTCCCTGCTCGCTTCATTTGTCGCTCTCTTGCTGTCACACACAGCGATCTGTGTGTCACAGCAGGAGAGCGGCTTTGAAGAAAACGAACCAGGGCTGTGTGTAACGAGCAGCGATCTCGCAGCAGGGGCCAGATCGCTGCTCATTGTCACACACAGCGAGATCGCTAATGAGGTCACTGCTGCGTCACAAAAAGCGTGACTCAGCAGCGATCTCGGCAGCGAGCTCGCTGTGTGTGAAGCACCCCTTAGTCTTGGTTGCTGATTTAGTGTGTTTATCTTGTAGCCTCCTGATGAACCATACGTTTGTGTTGTATGGGGAAACGCGTTGAGGTGGAGATAACCTGTTTGAGGTGGAGATTATCCAATCTATGAAGTTGAAGGCTCACCTTTATTAATGCAAAGGAAATTGCTGGAGAGTTCCCCCATATACCTCCTTGGACTTATAAGGATTGAAATCTTCCTTTCTTCCATACTATGTGGCGCTGCTTGAACCAGTCTGTGTGGTCCCAAGGATAAGTTGGGCTCTGACTCCATCCCCATTTTCTGTGAACCTTCATTTTTTTGACAACTGTATATGTTTATTGTACATATTGTCTGTGTATTTTTATATATGCGACCGTTGGTCTAGTACTTATGGGTATATCTGCACGTTGGTGGTATGTAGTTTTGATTTATACAAAATAAAAAATCTCAAAAATTGGAATAATTGAACTAATTACTACTTAATAATATTCCTGGGACGGTTTGTCCAATTAGTGTACTCATGTCAATATTTGGCACAATTCGATCTATCCTTCAATAAAGGAAATTTAGGGGGAACACTTGTTTTTGGCTCATGCGCCTCTAATCATTTAATAATGGGAGGGTCAAAAATTCTCAACACAAACGATATACTGAAAAAGATGTCATCCACTAAGAACAAACGAAGTGCAATAAATAGAATATTCTAGGATACCCTGATGTTCCCCCAATATACAGACTAAAAAGTCGGCTGAACTCGCCGATAAGTTCGGCAGCCAGTCTAATGTGTATGGGGTGCCGGCGTGAGGAGAGACGTCAAATCGCACATGTCCGATTTCAGGGACTGATGATTGAATCGTCCTCCTGGCGATAAGCAGCCAGTCGATCTGTCAGGTGCCTTAATCCTAAAAAACATAGGTGTACTCGGACAAGTACGTGCTCCTGTGTATGGGAGCATGACATGAGTTAGCTGTCGGTTGGACCATCGGTCGAGGCATAATTTGGCCGACAGTCAGCAAATGTATATGGCCAGTCTTACGCCTACTGCTCACCCCAGTAGGAGGCGCTTTCTGATATGTATTCAGTCTGCGCTCTTCATAAAAGGGAGCACAGATTATACCCCCTTACTGAAGTACAGAATATTTTTTATACACATCAACAAATAAGACGAGCCATAGCCGCAGTATGAAGAATTGGAGGGAAGGACAGCACAGTATTGTGACCCCATGATAAGACAAGTGTTTTCATATTCAGAATCCCTTATGACAAGGCCGCTAAAAGCTGTAGTCACTTCTCATACATACTCCCAAATAAAAGAACGGGAGGACTAGAAATTGGTCAATACAAAAGAAAAAGGTCAATAATGCCATATAAAAGGGGCAAAGTCACAGCCAATATGTTATTTCCACGCACCTGAACTTCTCATACTCAGTCATCACACAAGGCCCACGTGTCTGCTGCCACGTGCCATTATATACCCAGCTGCCAAAGCGACGCTGGTCAACGAAGCTTAGCACCTGCCGGGGAACATCCCGAGTGTAGAAGCGCAGGTGGGCGTGCTTTGGGAGGTCATCCTCGGTGGTGAGCTTGAAGCTTCCAGACATGCCAAATCTGAAAACCACCCATTCCTCTGCACCTTTCACAGGCGTGAGTATCAGCTTCACCTCCTTTCCCCGGGACACGGCACTGATGGTATAATTCGGGCAGCTGAATGGCACTTCTGGATTTTTGCTAACAGCAGATTTCTCCACTTGTCCTCCAAAATGCAATCCATGGCATACTTTGTTAACATAGAGACTGGCAAGGTGAAGCTCTGGGCCCTCTGGCATGTCTGAAATGTGAAGGAAGCTGGGTTAGACATCTGTACTACATGTGGTCTCTGGCAATTACACCCCCTAGGTCAGCAGGGCACCAATGCGCTTCACTTAAAGGGAACCTGTCACCAGTTTTTCACTATGAAACCAAAAGTGTCACCTTCTGCAGCTCCTGAGCTGCATTCTATGGTGTACCTTGTGCCCTGTCTCCCCTTGCAGACCCCGAATATAACTTTATAAAACCTGACTGCTACGTATGCTAATGACCTGTGGGGCTCAGATGGGCATGCTCATTTTCGTCTCCTGTCCCTCCTTCAGGCCGCCATCGCCATCCTCCTTTCATGATTGACGTGGTGACGCAGCCGTCATCATGCACCCTGGTCGGCCAAATCTTCCGTTTGTGCAGTCATTCCCCCGGCTCACACATGCACAGTTTGACCTTGCGCGAGCCAGTGCTGTGTTTGCGTGAGATTATGGTCGGCAATGTGAATGACGTCCCCTGCATCATCCTCGTACCCAGCCATAATCTCACGCATGTGCGAACTGTGCGAGCCAGGGTAATGACTGCACAAACGCGAGATTTAGCCGACTAGCGTGCATGATGACGGAAAAGACGTCATCACATCAATCATGAAAGGAGGATGGCGAAGAAGGCCACAACGAGGGACAGGAGACGAAAATGAGCATGCCCATCTGAGCTTCACAGGTCATTAGCATACCTAACGGTCAGGTTTTAAAAAGTTACATTTGGGGTCTACAAGGGGAGTCAGGGCACAAGGTACACCATAGAATGCAGCTCAGGAGCTGCAGAAGGTGACACCTTTGGTTTCATAGTGAAAAAAACTGATGACAGGTTCCCTTTAATAGCCTGAGTACCTAGAAACTTCCCATTCTTAAATTTAAAGGAATTGTCCAGATCCTTCAATTTTATTTTTTTTTACCAAACTTTTAGACTAAAGGGGGCTTTACACGCTACGAGATCGCTAATGCTGTGTCATTGGGGTCACGGAATTTGTGACGCACATCCGGCCGCATTAGCGATATTGTTGCGTGTGACACCGATGAGCGATTTTGCATCGTCACAAAATCGCTCGTCGGTGACATGGGGGTCCATTCTCAATTATCGTTACTGCAGCAGTAACGAAGTTGTTCCTCGTTCCTGTGGCAGCACACATCGCTCTGTGTGACACCGCAGGAACGAGGAAGCTCTCCTTACCTGCCTCCCGGCCACAATGCGGAAGGAAGAAGATGGGCGGGATGTTACGTCCCGCTCAGCTCCGCCCCTCCGCTTCTATTGGGCGGCCGCTCAGTGACGTCGCTGTGACGCCGCACGGACCGCCCCCTTAGAAAGGAGGCGGTTCGCTGGTCACAGCGACGTCGCCGGGCAGGTAAGTATGTGTGACGGGTCTGGGCGATGTTGTGCGGCACGGGCAGCGATTTGCCCGTGTCGCACAACAGATGGGGGCGGGTACCCACACTAGCGATATCGGGACCGATATCGCAGTGTGTAAAGCGGCCTTTAGGTTGCTTTCACACCTCCGGTTTTAGCAGAGCCGGCCAATCCGACTCTAAAACCTATGCAATGGATGTGGCGACAAAACCACATCCTTTGCATAAGTTTTTAACATGCGGTCCGTCCGGTTTTTCGCTTGCGGCAGGCTACTGAGCATGCGCAGTGGAAAAAAAAAAACGCATGCGGCGGCCGGATGCGGGTTTTGCCGCAGGACACTGCATGCGGCGTCCATAGGCATGCATTGCAAAGCACGCCGCATCGTCCGGATGCGACGCGATGCGTTTTTTTTTTTTTTGCTGGACAAAAAACGTGCCAGAACGTTCCATCCAGCCGCCACATCGGCTAAATCTGCCGCATGCGGCAAAAAACGGACGGAACGCAAACCCATGCAGCAAAATACGGCACTAATGTAAGTCTATGCAAAATAACCGCAACCAGCGGCAAACAAAAAAAAAAACACCAAACGGTTGCGGTTTTTCTGCAAAGTGCCAGATTGTGCCGCACAGGAAAAACCGGATGTGTGAAAGCAGCCTAACCTAAAACATCAAACTAGCTAATGATCCCCTCACTGTAGGAAAGGGCTGTATTCCCAGGCTGTCATCATATCACCCACAATTGCTGGCCAGCCGCAGTGCACAAGGGGTGCCAGCTTCAGAAACATGGCAGCAGCACACCCTCACATGCCAAGCTGGGGACTGAGCGCCAAGGACAAGTCAGAATTTGCATTTGAGTTCTGTAGTTCAGGTTACCTGCAACATGATGCCAATGTGAACAGAGGCGACCTGCAGCGACCAGGGTGCAAGCAGGAACCCACATACAGGACACAGCACATGGTGCACTGGCAGGAGCCGAGCTCTTCTGGGCAGGTAATGGAAGCTGCAGCGTGCTCATGGCACGCTGTACGGAGCGCACTCAGCACGTCACGCTCTGCACAGAACGGGCTCGGCTGTACAGCGCATGCCTGCGCGGCCCCCTCCGTACACTACGTTAGTGACCGGGGAGGTTTCTCACCTGCGCTGTTATCACTCTGTTCCCGGACGTCTCCGACCACCACCTGGTAACGCCCTCCTGAGATCGTAGTGGTTTACTGAGAAGGCGGGCCCTCACGTCGCTATGCATGCCGGTACTTGTAGTTTGTAGGAGTCTGGAACACATGAATGGTTGTTGTTACGTGAGAGCAGTCAGTAGCATGCGCTCAGTACGTCCACTCTTTACATATGTACAGCGCTTTAGTATTGCGTGTCGTCATCACCTCCTGGTAGGGGATTTGGAGCCAGATACACCGCCAATCCTCGTTAGTATAGTGGTGAGTATCCCCGCCTGTCACGCGGGAGACCGGGGTTCGATTCCCCGACGGGGAGGCAATTATTTTTTTTTGTTTTTTGTTTTTGTTTTTTTTGTACTTTTTGTTCATATTTCACCTGAAATTAACAGATTTTTCCCAGTATAATATTCATAATTGTAAACTGTTCAGTCTTTACTTTTATTGAACTTTACGTAATGTATCAACCATGAAAAATCACCACGTGTGACAAATCCATCTCATAAAATCAGTTTATTGGGAAAATAGAAAAAAAACCAGTCCTGGCTCCATTACATCCCATCTCATACAGAACTTCATCTACTCCTAAGCGACCACAGAGGCATGATTGTGATCACACATACTTCCACTACCTTCTATAAGGGTAAACACAGCACACATGGCCGGTTAGCTCAGTTGGTTAGAGCGTGGTGCTAATAACGCCAAGGTCGCGGGTTCGATCCCCGTACGGGCCAGACACAGCTTTTTAGGGGTCACTTTCACTAGTTTAGTCACATACATGTTCAATTATTTAACAGTTTATTTTGTTGTTCTTTTCTGTTTTTACTAGTTTAAAGGGCTTGTCCACTACTAGACCACCCCTCTTTCTGATTCCATGTTTCCCTCGGGTAAATTAATGAAGATTATACTCACCTCCAGCAGTGTCATGTGCAGTGTGGGTTTGTGACATCATGCAAGCCCAGCGTCCAATCATGCAAGCCCCCTGGCTTCCTTCTTCCCGCCTTCGGACCAAACAAGTTAATCAAAAGGAAGTGAGCGATGCGGCTGCACTCACGTCCTGTTGACTGTTCCTTTGGTCCAATGGTGGGAAGAAGGAAGCCAGCACTGATTGGACGCAGGGTTCGCTTGATGTCGCAACCCGATGTGACCCCAACACTACGTCCTGGACACCGCTGGAAGTCCCCGCTCAGATCCGTCGTTTGTTAAAGGGAATCTGTCAGGTCTGTAAGGGGGTGTAAAGCTGCAATGTATCTTACAATGTGTCGGCGGGGTCACGTCGTAAGTGACGCACATCTGGCATCGTAAGGTACATTGCAGTGTGTGACAGCTACGTGCGATTGTGATTGAACGGTAAAACATTCATCGCACGCACGTCGTTCATTCCTCATGAATTGAACGTCAGATTGTTCATCGTACCCGGGGTAGCACACATCGCAGTGTGTGACACCCCGAGAACGATGAACAGATCTTACCTGCGTCCCACTCAGCTCCGCCCCTCTGCTTCTATTGGCCGGCTGCCGCGTGACGTCGCTGTGACACCGAACGTCCCTCCCACTCCAGGAAGTGGACGTTCGCCGCCCACGTCAAGGTCGTATGGACGGGAAAGTGCGTGTGACGGGGGGTTACTCGTATGTGCGGCACATTCAACAAATTGAACGTGCCGCACATACGATGGGGGCGGTTACGATCGCATACGATATCGTATGCTGGATCGCATGGTGTAAAGCAGGCTTAAGGCACGGCCGCCCCACACCTGCGTGTTTTCTGTATATAAAATGTAATATCTAAAGTTTATGTTATGGTGTAATGTGTTTAAACGGCCACTAGGTGGCCACACTGTGTAAGCTGCTTCCCTGGTACTCACGAGCTAAAGGGAGTTATGCGGGCGTCACACGATACGTCTATCGTGCGATCGCACGAGCGGTCGTACCCACCCCCATCGTTTGTGCGTCACGGGCAATTCGTTGCCCGTGGCGCACAAAGTCGTTGAACCCCGTCACACGCACTTACCTGCTGAGTGACGTCGCTGTGGGTGGCCAACATCCACTTCCTTCAGGGGGGTGGGACGTTCGGCATCACAGCGACGTCACACAGTGACCGGCCAATAGAAGCGGAGGGGCGGAGATGAACGGGACATAAACATCCCGCCCACCTCCTTCCTTCAGCATTGCCGGCGGGACGCAGGTAAGCTGTGTTCATCGTTCCCGGGGTGTCACACGGAGTGATGTGTGCTACCTCGGGTACGATGAACAACCGGAGCAAAGAAGAATAAACGATTTTTTAAAAATGAACGACGTGTCAACGATACACTATTTGTAACCGATTTGCGAACGTTCAGAGTCGCTCGTAGGTGTCACATGCAACGACGTCGCAAACGATGCCGGATGTGCGTCACGAAAACCGTGACCCCGACGACATATCGCACGATAGATCGTCTCGTGTGACGCCCGCATTAGTGAAGGGAAGGGGCTTAGTTTGAAAAAGAGTAGTTAGGAGGTCAGTTAGTGTGAGGAGAGTCTCTGAGGGAGAAGCACAGACTGTGTCTGTGAGAGACGTGGTGGAGCAAAATCCCAATTACTTTAATTTGGTGTGACCTTGTGCAGTGCCGTAACGAGAGATTGATGGGCCCCGGTGCAAAGTTCAGACCCGCCCCCCCTCCACGTACACCGACACTTGGGGTACGGGATGACACTGCCACTCAGGGTATGTGATAATCACGCTGACACTTGGCTTTTACCCTCAGTACCCAGGTTTCCCAGGATCTAAAAACCGTCTCTGAGCATATAGCTTTCCTATGTTCTGATATCCATCTTGTCCTCGGCACCCAGCTTTCCCATGCTCTGCTATACATCTTTCCCTCAGCACCCAGCTTTCCCATATCAGAGCATGGGAAAGCTGAGTGCTGAGAGAAGATTATAGCAGAGCATGGGAAAGCTGGGTGCTGAGGGAAAGAGCCTTTTTCCCTCAGCACAAAACGTTTGAATCCCATGCTTGTATCTTTGTCCCCCCTCGTATATAGTTCTCCAAATACTATAATGGTCCCCACATAGCCTTCCATATAGTATAAAGGGTCCCACATAACCCTTGATATAATAGAATACACCTCCATAGTCCTCCATTTATTATAATGCATTTCCCATAGTTCTCCATGTATTATGATTCACCCCATAGTACCTAATAGATTATACTGCACCACATAGTGCTCCATGTTTTATAATGCACCCCATAGTCCATGTATAAGGTAGCCTCCATAGTCCTCTATATATTATAATGTAGCCCACATAGTCCTATATGTGTTATAATGCAGCCCCATAAAACCTTCATATTGTATTATGCAGCCCCATACTCCTATATATAAATGCACCCCTATAGTCCATGTATAAGGTGTCCTTCATTTTGTATAATGTAGTCCCTACCAGGCCTCCCTGTGTATAATGTAGTCCCTACCAGGCCTCCCTGTGTATAATGCAGCCCCCCACCAAGCCTCCCTGTGTATAATGCAGCCCCCACCAGGCCTCCCTGTGTAGAATGCAGCCTCCTTGTGTATAATGCCGCCACCACCAGGCCTCCCAGTGTATAATGCAGCCCCCACCAGGCCTCACTGCGTATAATGCAGCCTCCACCAGGCCTCCCTGTGTATAATACAGCTTCCTCCAGGCCTCCCTGTGTATAACGCAGCCTCCATCAGGCCTCCCTGTGTATAATGCAGCCTCCACCAGTCCTCCCTGTGTATAATGCCGCCACCCCAGGCCTCCCTGTGTATAATGCAGCCCCCCACCAGGCCTCCCTGTGTATAATGCAGAACTTCCAGGCCTCCCTGTGTATAATGCAGAACCCCCAGGCCTCCTGTGTATAATACAGCCTCCACCAGGCCTCCCTGTGTATAATGCAGAACCCCCAGGCCTCCATCTGTATAATGCAGCCCCCACCAGGCCTCCCTGTGTATAATGCAGCCCCCACCAGGCCTCCCTGTGTATAATGCAGCCACCACCATGCCTCCTTGTGTATAATGCAGCCCCCACCAGGCCTGCCTGTGTATAATGCAGCCTCCACCAGGACTCCCTGTGTATAATGCAGCCCCCACCAGGCCTCCCTGTGTATAATGCAGAACCCCCAGGCCTCCCTGTGTATAATGCAGAACCCCCAGGCCTCCCTGTGTATAAGGCTACATTCACATGTCTTTGCGGTCCGCAAAAAAAGATAGTTTTTTTCACGGATGCATCTGTGTGGCATCCATGTGCCTTCTGTTTTTTTGCGAACCGCAAAAAAACGGAAGCAGCTAGAAAGATAAATAGATGGGTAGATATAGAGATGGATAGATAGAGAGATAGATAGATATAGAGACAGAGAGATAGAGGGATTGATGGATGAATGAATTAATAGAGGGATAGATAGATAGATAGATAGATGAGAAAGACATATATAATGTCCCACCTCCCTGCATATTCTAAGCTGGCACCCTTTAGTGACTTTCATGTGGCACTAAAGGGTGCTTAGCATTGTATTTACCCAAAAAATAAATAATTTAAAAAATAAACGACGTGTTGTTCCCCCTATCTTTTGTAGCCAGCTAGGAAAAAGCAGACGGCTGCAGCCTGTAGACCACAGCTGGCAGATTCACCTTGGCTGGTAATCCAAAACAGAGGGCACCCCACACTGTTATTTTAAATTAAATAAATAATTTAAAACAAAAAATGTTGGGTGCCCACCAAATTGTATCACCAGCCAAGGTAAAGCGAACAGCTGTGGTCTGGTATTCTGAGACTAGGGAGGTCCACCGTTATTGGACACTCCCCAGCCTAAAAATAGCAGGCCACAGCCGCCCCAGAAGTGGCACATCCATTAGATGTGCCAATCCTGGTGCTTTGCCCCAACTCATCCTGTTGCCCTGGTGCGGTGGCAAACGGGGTAATATATGGGGTTGATGCCAGATGTGTAACCCTGGGGTTAGTGATGTCATGGTGTCTATCAGATACCCGACATCACTAACCCAGTCAGTAATTAATAAAAAATAGACAACAAAAAAAGTTTTATTTGAAAAAACACTCCCCAAAACATTCCCTCTTTCACCAATTTATTGAAAAGAACACTCAAATCCGGGTCTGGTGTAATCCTATAAGGGGGTCCCATGACGATCCATACCATAGTCACTGTCCCAGTCAATGAAGAACAAAATGTTCCCCATTGGCTGGGAGAGTAGTGCAGTGACCTGAGCTAACACCAATAGGTCAGCCCAGGTCACTGCAAGGGATGACAAGCGCTGCCATCAGGAGGTTAGAAGAGATCATTACCTGTTGTGACGATCTCCTGCACTCCTGACGTCAGCGCTGTTACTGACTTCCATTGTACGCCGCGTTCACAGCGAAGAATCGCGGGAGCCCATGACGTCACCGCTAGTGACAGTCTCGGGCCACCCGTGAGACGTGATGTGAGAACGCGGCGGGCATAGGAGGCAGTGACAGCGCTGACATCAGGAGGGCAGGAGATCGTCACAGCAGGTAATGATCTCATCTAACCTCCTGACAGCAGCGCTCGTCATCCCTGCACTGCAGTGTGAGAAGCTGCTGACACTGCAGTGTGGACAGCAGTCTGTCCTGCGCTCTGTGCTCTCAGCACAGCAGTCGCACAGGAGTGACGTCACCGCGCACAGGGGGAGAATGATGGAGCATGGAGCGCCGCTCTGTGCTTCATCATTGCTGTGCGCGATGACGGGCGAGGGGGCCCGGTGCCACCTTCAATGACACCGGGCAGCAGGGCTCGGTGCTGCCGCTAATGACACCGAGCAGGAGGCCCAGTGCCGCTGCCGATGACACCGGGCAGGAGGGGTCAGTGCCGCCGCCGATGACACCGGGCAGGGGTCCCGGTGTCAGCGGCGGCATCGGTATATATAGCGGCCGCGTGGTTTGCAGAGCGGGCCCCTAAGCTGCCAGGCCCGGACGCAATGGCGACCTCTGTGACCGCGGAAGTTACGCCCCTGACCTTGTGGGTCAAATCCGGGTGCTGGATACGCAGTGTGGCCCGGTTGGTGGCCATTCCCTGGCGGAGACCTAACGAATCCCCTCAGTCAGCGAAAGGTCAGTGGACCTGTAGCGCCCCTGAGCCACTCAGGGCACTACAGGGAACTGCATCCTCACGGGGATGCAGGACCTACTCCCTGGGTACTGGAACACCAGTGCCAGAAACACCCACACACACTAAAAATCCTAGTTACAACTCCACACCTAGTTAGACAAGGGGAGGGCCACCTAGAGGGCGGAGCCTGACCAGGGAACTAGACAGCCTGGTGGGAGGGGACAGCAGTCAGTCTGCAGACATTCTGAAGTAGAAGTGAAAGTAGACACGTGCCTGAGAGCTGGGTCGTGTAATGGTGACCCTGGGGCACAGGAGAGTGGTCGCCAGGACAGGTACACACGGGTACCGCTGGGACCAGAGCATGCACTGGGCACAGGGCCCTAGGTCAGGCAACAGTTTCAGATGGCCTGGCAAATACTTGCACAGTGAGGGGACCTTCATGGACTTCACTGACCTACAAATCCGGGGGCATCAGCAGTAAAGCAAGGATCAGGGTTCGGGACACAGACCAGCCCTACAGGGTCCACACTGCCCGCCGTACGGAGAAGGAGACTGCCACCGCAAAGGGAAAGTCGGACCCCAAACGCTCCACGCTACAATATTACTACATCACATACCTCCCAGGCTCAGCCCTACCTGCGGAGGGCCCACCACCACAGCTGCCATTACCACCAACCCTGGGAGTACCCACTTCAGCAGCGGCAGTTCCACAACATTAACTGCAACCCGCAGGTGGCGTCACACAAATGACTCTTATCTCCCCTGTAAATACTCCCCATGAAAAAGCCCAGGCAAGGACCGGGCAACAGCCACCAAAGTGACGTTCCCCAGTGATACACTGCCGGGGACTGAGTACCCTATTCCCTGGGCGTCTCAGACCCTTGGGAGAGGAGTAGGTCCTGACAGACCAGAAAGACAATTGATTCTGCCGTGGATAGTGAAGCTGATGGGGAGGAAGAGGAACTTAGGGACCCCAACGGGAGCCCAAGTACCAGGGAAGCGGTCGACCAGAAAAATGTACAAATTAAGAGTGGCTCCAGTCGCTAATGGCAACGACCGAAGAAGAAAGCCGGAGCGTATTTCCAAAGGACAGTATTTATTAAGGATGATGTCTCCTGCAACTAGAAGGCGAAGTGCCCGCCACTGGCGAGATGTTATAAGTAAACAGATGTTTATGTTCAGAAAAATCTGTGTCAGTGTGTGGTGTTTGAGGGCACTGGGACCTGCTGCAGCTGGGAAGTGGTCCTGAAGATGGAACAAGCATTGGCCTGCAAGTAAGTGCTCTGCACCACAAGTCCCAGTAACTCTTCCCCTGTACTAGAGGTGCGGATGCGGTGCTGAGAACTGTCCCAGGGCTTCGCTGCAGCAAACCGGCAGCATCTGTCACGACTACCACCGCATCCCACCGCCCATCTAACAGGTCCAATATGCACCCAGAACCACGAGCGTTTCTGGGTGCATATTACTAATCCCTGCCTAACCGTCCTAGCCTATACTAGCATACAAAGTATTTCTAAAGATCCTTTTATGCTAACGAGCGCATGGACGAGTTGCAAGGGCGTGATTTTCCCCCGACTAGTCCACCCTCTTAGCATGTTAGCACACCCACAGGGGCGTGCTAACATACTATCCAATGCCCATTACCCAGCGTCATCAGCAGTGACGCGCGTACCTATGTCTGTTCTCACCACCTCAGATGCCAGGCATAGGGTCAGTGCATATGATCAGAATGTGCCGCATTTCCTGTCATGTGCACTATGAGGCCAGGTGTACGCCTCCCAGCTTCAGAGAGGTCTAGTGCGCATAACCAGACTTGCCGGGCATTCTGATCATGCGCACTAACCCTAAGCCCGGTGTCTGAGGCGGTGACCGTGGACACAGATACGGCTGATGATGCTGGGCAATGGGCATTCAATAGCATATTAGCACGTCCCTGTGGGCATGCTAATGTAGCGCCCCACGGGGCAGGCAGTTAACCTACTTGTCGCCGGGCCATTTTGGGTCGGGTTAGGCGTTGTCACGGGATGGCCTTGCCTGACTCCGTTGCGCTGAGACGTACAGTTTAATGGTGGGGGAAGCAGGGTATTAGGAAAAGTTTGTCGTGACGCCACCTGTGGTATGTGGCTAGGGAATAGCCGCCGCTGCCGGGTTCCTCGTCGGGGCAGGTGTTATCGCAGCCGGGATGGTGTCGCTCCCCACAGGCGGAGCGTGCCCCCGGTGGGTGAAGAGGGTTGTAATGGTGCCTAAGCGCTGGGCGGCAGTGCCGGTAAGGATGAGCCAACACAGTCTCTGCGGGTTCAGGGTGTAGTTTACTCAAACTTCAGCTGCCAGCCCAGTCACACTGGTCACTAACGTGATGGACTCAGGTCAATCTCGAATCCGCGGGATGTCAGAACCGGTCCAGTAGTCTGTGGGCCCTTCCTCACTGCGCTTTGTAGTGCGGGTCCCTGTGGCTTGAAGCACTTAAAGGCCCCATCACACACAGAGATAAATCTTTGGCAGATCTGTGGTTGCAGTGAAATCATGGACATATTGTTCCATTTGTACACAGCCACAAACCTGGCACTGATTGTCCACAATTTCACTGCAACCACAGATCTGCCACAGATCTGCCACAGATCTGCCACAGATCTGCCACAGATCTGCCACAGATCTGCCACAGATCTGCCACAGATTTATCTCTGTGTGTGACAGGGCCTTAAGAGTCCCTTCCGTACTAGGTAGAGTACTGTTCCCTATGCCAGTAGCGGGGATCCCCTTGAGTCTGACCGTGATCTATACCCTGGGAGCTCTATATGCCACCTGGCTCTGGAAATTTGGGTGGTTGAAGAAGCATGGAATCTCTCCGTCTGGCAGAATATGGTGATGCAACGTGGAATTACACCACTCTAGGGTGCTGCACCCTGAACAGCGCTGGCCCGGAGAACTGACTCCTCAGCAACCGTTAAACACCTATGTCCCACAGGAGAAACTGGGAAAAATGTCTGCTCGCTGTCACTCCTGCTGCAGAACTCTCTTAAACTGTGTGTATGACTCCTAACTCTCCCTGGTGTCCTCTCCTCCCCTACCCAGTTTCTAAACTAGTGGATTGGGGCCCCTGTTGTGATGGCATCCTGTAAATGTCACACTGTTGGAAACCCCTTTTATACCCGACCCTAGCCCAGTCCCCAGTGGGGAAGGGGCAACCCATGTGTGTATGTGGTTGTGTATGATGAAACCGGTACCGATCTCCTTTTGGATCCATGATCAGCACCACATATGATGCCCTGGCAAAACCAGGTAGTCACACACATAGGCCCCCGCACAACACCGTCCCTCAGGGTTACGCACAGCCGACCTGAAACCCTAGTCACCTCCTCCAAGGAAAGACAGACACAGCAGTGGGCAGGACCAAGCGGATGGAGAACGCCCACCTAGGGGTCTGGAGAGCCCGGGGCGGGAAAACAGTTAGAGCAAAACAGTCTGTAGCTCAAGTGGAGTCCAGGTTCAGTGTCAAGGTCTGAGGCTCAAGTTGACAGGCGCCTGGGTTGGAGCCCTGGTGCATTGGCTAGGTGGCAGACGGTGGTCCATGTCTAACAGGAGACGGGAAGATGGCAGCCGGAGATCCGTGGTGGACCGGGGCAGGGTTGGAGCCCGCCGGTACCGACGCTGGAGAACCAACCCGGAAACCTTGCACAGAGGGGGTACTTGAACCCTGAAGCCAGGACCGGAACCAACGGCCTAGCTAATTAACCAATTGAGGGCAGGATTATAGTTCCTGTCCCAAACAAAG
Source organism: Anomaloglossus baeobatrachus (assembly GCF_048569485.1). Lineage (NCBI taxonomy): Eukaryota > Metazoa > Chordata > Amphibia > Anura > Aromobatidae > Anomaloglossus > Anomaloglossus baeobatrachus. Next base: position 457,936,167 of record NC_134356.1, read on the forward strand.
TCCCAAAATCAATCAACCGCCCACAGAGAGGGATAGGGCATCCGCCAGGGCCCGGTAGATCCCACGGGTCAGCGTCAGCGGGCACAGCTCCCAACAATAGTTCGTGGAGCGGACTCCCGCGCCGGGAAGTCCATCACATCACAACACAGTGCAGAGGAATGTGACACAGACCACCAGCCCGAGTGGGGGACCAGAGTACACCCGGCCGCGGTGGCCAGCCACCAGCACCTTGGTTAATCACTGGACTTGTCTGATTTCTTTAACCGTGAGTAAGCTGAGACTCCCTGGTCTGACCAGGCACGCTGGCCCCTGCCATCACCGTCCCCTGCACCAAGTCACTGGGTCCCGGAGCTACGGAGGGGTTAACAACCAGCTGCCATCCCATCGCCCCGGGTGTCCCACAGCAGCAGCGGTGGTCCCATACTTCACCACACACCGCAGGTGGCATCACAGACTGACTACGGCAAACCCCGTACAAATACGTCCCGTTTCATTCGGAGTGTCCGCGTGACCCCCGGGTCCGGAGAATCCCTCGAGCCACACTGCAGGTCCGGATCAGAGCAGCCCAGCTGCTACTGACGTGGCGCGGCACACCACACCATTAGTGGGGTGCAGTACCATGTGGCGACCTAAGCCTCAGGGGTGCCACACTAACATGCTAAGTCCCTGTACTTATTTGTGTGGTGCCCTGGACTAGCCAGGTCGTCACAGATAACACACACCCCCACCCCCGGACAGTTACATTAGTCAGACACAAAACCCTTGTTGCCTCCCTCCAGGGTCTGATGTCCACACCAGGTGGGGCGGAGCCAGGCGGTTGGCCCCACCCACCGAGGAGTTCACAGGCCTGGAGGCGGGAAAAGCAGACAGATTAGTTCAGGAGGTGACACAGAGAAGTCACGTACTGCAAGTGTCTGGGTTTGTGGCCCAGGCACTGACAGCAAGGTTGGCAGACGGTGGTGGCCGTCTGCAGGAGTGGTGGATTAACGCGGAACTGTAGGACCGGGGTCGGGCGGTGGCCCGCCAGTACCGACCGGGGAGCGAAGTGAAGCTAGCACATACAGCCAGGGCCATCGGACCCCGACCAGGCTTGGAGCCGCCGACAAAAGTCAAATCCGAGTGTGACCGGAACCCCAGGGGTTTCCTAACAACCAAAGACCCCTTAGAAGGCAACCGTCCGCACTGTGAGGGTATACAGCCACCGCCACAGGCTAGAGACCCAAGGGCCAGCGCCTGCGGGCAAAACGGGCTCCTCCGGCATCCATACACCAGGGAGCGGACTACCGTTGGGAACCCATCGTAGTCAAGACATTACACAAAGGTGCAGGGAAAGACAGCCGCCATCACCTGTCCGGGGAAAGAAACTGCTGCCGGCTGCGGGACCCGTCCATCCAGCCGTTTGGTTTACCGGAGACTTTGTGCATCTCTTGCTGAGTGAGTACACCCGTGCCATCCGGCACCGCGCCGCGCTGTCCCTGCAACCCTGCACCTCACCAACCCTGCCTTCCCGTCACACCACCGGACCCCGGGACCACCAACCCCTACCCACGGAGGGGGAAAACAACATCCCAGCTGCTCCCTACCATCGCTCCCGGGATCCCCGTCACCAGCAGCGGTGGTGCCCATCTTCACCACAACCCGTGGGTGGCGTCACGGACTAAATCCCCAAACCAAACCACCCCCTTTTCACTCACGGGCGAAGAGCGCCGCTCAAGTCCCCAGATCCGGCCACTGCTCGAGCCACCGAGCAGCAGCGCCGGACCCGAGTGTTAGCAAGCGCAGCTGCCCATGACATTTGCATATCATAAAGGACCTTTAGAAATACTTTTAGTAAAGCTCTGTTTATGTATGCTAGTATAGCCTGGGACTGTTAGGCAGGGATTAGAAATATGCACCCAGAACTGCTCATGGTTCTGGGTGCATATTTGGCGTAACAGGTTACCTCTAACATAAATATAGGGGGCTTCCATATTACTAATAGCACAAAGGCTTTGGAAAAATGCTTTGGCTACCCTCCTCAATAAAAAAAATCTAGCAAAATCTGCCCTCCAAAATCCAAACGCATCCCCCTCCCTTTGGAGCCTCACAATGTGCCTTAACCATAGTTAGCATACACATGTTTGGCATTGTTGTAATCAAGAGAGCTTGCTTAATTTCCGTGATGCAGGTTTCCAGAAGAACGAGCTGGGCACAATGTACATGCACTACAGTGTACTTGGCACGACAATGGCTTATTTGCATATTTTACTTTTGCAACATTCATTGCATTTGACTCCATGGGGGTTTTCTAGAGACTAAATCGTCACTACACCCATACATAAACTCCCAGAGGGGTGTAATTTTCAAAATTTGGTCACTCAACGAGGTTTCTGCTGTCCTGGTGCTTAGGTGCTCTACAAATGTAGTCTGCAAATGATTCTAGGAAAATCTGTGCTCCAAAAATAAAATAGAGCTGCTTCCCTCCCAAGCCCTGTGGTGCAGCCAAACAGAATTGTTCAGTCACATGTGGGGTATTGCCACATTCAGGAGAAATTGTGCAACATTATTATTGATTTTTTTCTTATTCCCCTTGTGAAAATTAAAAATCTAGGGTTTAAATAATATTTTAGCGGCAAAAATGTAATTATTTTTTGTTTACCGCCTAATAGTATAACATTTTGTGACACACCTGTAGTGTTTCATAGTTTCATAGTTTTTAAGGTTGAAGGGAGACTCTAAGTCCATCTAGTTCAACCTGTAGCCTAACATGTTGATCCAGAGGAAGGCAAAAAAACCCCAATGTGTCAAATAAGCTCCAATGGGGAAAAAATTCCTTCCTGACTCCACATACGGCAATCAGACTAGTTCCCTGGATCAACACCCTGTCATAAAATCCAATATACATAACTGGTAATATTATATTTTTCAATTAATGCGATCAGGCTCTGCTTAAATTTTACTTGTGAATCCCTCAATACAACATCATACGGCAGAGAGCTCCATAGTCTCACTGCTCGTACAGTAAAGAGTCCTCATCTGTGATTATGATTAAACATTCTTTCCTCAAGACGTAGCGGATGCCCCCGTGTTCCAGTCGCAGGCCTAGGTGTAAAGAGATCTTTGGAAAGGTCTCTGTACTGTCCCCTCATATATTTATACATTGTGATTAGATCCCCCTAAGCCTTTGTTTTTCCTAACTAACTAACCCCAAGTTTAATAACCTGTCTTGGTATTGCAGCCCACCCATTCCTCTAATAATCTTGGTCGCTCTTCTATCTACCTGTAAGATTATGCTATTTATAACCTTCTATACTTTTGCTAACAAGAAATGCATCCATTCCTCTCTTAAATTCATTCAGTGAGTTGGCCATCACCACTTCCTCAGGAAGAGAGTTCCAGAGCCTCACTGCTCTTACCGTGAAGAACCCTGTTCTATGCTGATGTAGGAATTTTCTTTCCTCCAATCGAAAAGAATGCCCCCTTGTTCTTGTCATAGTCCTTGGTACAAACAGATCATGGGAGAGATCTCTATATGGCCCTCTGATATATTTGTACATATTTATTAGGTCTCCCCTAAGTCTTCTCTTTTCTAGAGTAAATAGACCTAATTTTGATAACCTTTCCGTGTATTGTAATGCACCCATTCCATTTATTATTTTAGTAGCCCGCCTCTGAACCCTTTCAAGTTCAGTAATGTCTTTCTTCAGCACCGGCGCCCAAAATTGCACACAATACTCCAAGTGTGGTCTGACTAGTGATTTGTACAGAGGGAGAATGATGTTTTCATCTCGTGCCCCCAGACCTCTTCTAATGCATCCCATCACCCTATTTGCTTTGGTGGCTGCTGCCTGACACTGGGCACTCCAATTTAGATTCTTATTCACTAAGATGCCTAAGTCTTTTTCCATGTCTGATTTCCCCAGCAGTTTCCCATTTAGTAAGTAATCGTAGCATCTGTTTCTCCTTCCCATGTGCATAACCTTACACTTATCTGTGTTAAACCTCATTTGCCATTTTTCAGCCCAATTCTCCAATTTACTCAAGTCCATCTGTAATTGCAAACTGTCCTCCTTTGTGTTAATATGCTCACTGCACCAGTGGATGAATTCATTGAGGGGTGCGCCAAAACAGTAGTTTTCAACCACATATGGGGTATTGCCGTACTCTGGAAAAATTGCACGAGATATTGTATGGTGCATTTCTCCTGTTACCCTTGTGAAAATGAAAGTTTTAGGGTTAAAGCACATTTATGTGTTAAAAATGTATTGTCTTATTTTCGCTGCTCAATGTTATAAAATTCTGTGAAGCACCTGGAGGTTCAAGCTTCTCACTAAACTTCTCGATAAATTCCTTGAGGGGTCTAGTTTCCATAATAGGGTCAGTTGTGAAGGAGCTCCACTTTTTCAGCACATCAGGGGCTCTCTAAATGCGACATTGTGGCCAATAACAATTCCAGCCAATTTTGCGTTCTAAAAGTCAAATGATGCTCCTTCCTTTCTGAACCCTGTAGTGCGCCCAAACAGCTGCTTACCACCACATATAAGGTATCGGCATACTAAGGACAAATTGCACAACAAATTGTATAATGCATTTTCACAAAAGATTTTGTCACGAACGTCTTCTGTTGTAAGGAGTCTTGTGATGACAGATTTGGGCCCTAAGGTTGCTTTCACACATCCGGTTTTTGCAGTGCGGCTCAATCCGGCTCAAAAACCTATGCAACCGATGCGGCGAAAAAAACGGATCTGTTGCATAAGTTTTTCCATGCGGCCCATCCGTTTTTTGACGGATGTGGCTTGATACTGAGCATGCGCAGTGCAAAAAAACCGCATCCAACGGCCGGATGTGGTTTTTGCCGCAGGACGCCGCATCCGGCGTCCATAGGCCTGCATTGTAAATCGTGCCGCATCGCGCCGGATCCGGCACGATGCGTTTTTTTCGCCGCACAAATAAACGTGCCAGGCAACGTTCCATCCGGCCGCTGCATGGGCTAAATATGCCACATCTGGCAAAAAATGGACGCAACGCAAGGCCATGTGGCACAATACGTCGCTAATGTAAGTCTATGTGGGAAAAAACGCAACCGGCGGCAAAAAAAACGGTTGCGTTTTTTCTGCAGAGCGACGTATTGTGCCACTCAGCAAAAAACGGATGTGTGAAAGCAGCCTAAGTCTCACTTTGCCATGTGAGACTCTGGAGATTAAATGTGTGCTTCTTTCCTTTGGTTTAGAAAGGGTTAATGTCAGGTTTGACTCCTGGCCTCAGGGGCTTCCAGTTGGCGACCACTCCCTTCCCTTATATATGGTTACATCTCCCAGTAGAGGGCACTGGTTATTCTGATTCATTCTGAAGTTAGGCCTTGAGGTGGAAGCAGCTGCTGGAGCACTTGTTATTTGGAAACAGTGAAGGCTACAGTCCTGGTGTCTGTCTGTAGCTGCGAAGTTGGACTTCATCCTCTTGTTTCCCCTGTCGTACCTTCCATTCTTGTTGCATTAGTGCAGCAGTGGGACTAGCGATCCTTACCTGCCAGCTCACTAGCCAGGGTTGTGACAGGGTCTCTCAGGGTTTCAGGTATCCTGCTCTGTGACAGGGGCAGAAACTGTATAGGGACTGGCTAGGAGAGTAGGGTTTAGCCGCTGGTATGTGCAGGAGGTGATCCATCACCCCCCCCTCCCTAGCACCAGGACCCACCATTGTTAAAGTGTTCCCCGTGTACCACTTGTTTGTTATGGTGAACGCCTTGTTTGTTGTGTGTCTCGGCTTACACCGGACCTTCCCCAAGTCCATGCGGGACATAATAACCGGCCAAGCCTTTCTGCTGGGCCCTTATGGCTCAGGCTGCAACGTTTGCACACCTGATACACACTCTGTCACAAGAGGTGACGGATCTGCAATCTCAGGTGGTGCAAAACTGCAGCATATTGCGAGTCTGCTGGACTCGGCCCACACACAGTCTGAACCTCAGATCGCCCTCCCGCACAGGTTTTCTGGGGGGCATAATAAATTCATGGTATTCCAAGAGGCCTGTAAATATATATTTCATGCTTCACATTCATTCCTCAGGGAGGGAAAAACAGCAAGTGGGGATAGTAGTCTCCCTGTTGCGGGAAGATCCCCAATCCTAGGCCTTCTCTCTGCCAACCAATTCTCTAGCGATATAGTCGGTGCACAAGTTTTTTGCGGCTTTAACCCTGGTCTATTGTGATCTTGATGGCGTCTCTCTTGCAGAATCTAATCTCCATAGTCTCCAGCAGGGGGCACAGCCAGCTCAGGAGTACTGTTCTGAGTTTCTGTGATGGACCACAGACACCAAATGGAATGATCTGGCTCTCAGGAGTCAGTTCGTTCAGGGTCTGTCTGATAGGCTAAGGGATTCTCTAGTTCAGTATGCTGCTCCAAAGTCACTGGAGGCCGCCATGTCCCTCGCTATTAGGTTAGATAGACTCCTGAGGGAAAGACGAACCATGACTCAGTTCCCTGTAGTCTTTCCATTGGTAACTTCATCTAAAAGTCGTGTCCCCCAGGTCACTTTGAGGCGACCTGGGTGTGTACATTTCCTCCATTTTACCCTCTTTTCCGGCTAAGGATTTTCCGAGACAATGAGGGGATACCTTTCCCACTCCTCAAGATAATTTAGGTCACAGTTTCCCCCCGGAAACTCCTGAGAGTAAGGTTATGAAGTTGGTTTTCTGCATATACCCCAACATGTTATTCCATCTGAAAAACCACGCTCCCCCAGGCCGTGTGGAGAAAGGCGACCTGGGTGTGTATATTTCGTCTGTAACACTTGTTTTTCCTGACGAAGTCTCTAAGGCTCATTCGGAGACACCATGTTAACCTTTCCACTCTTAAGCTTAATCCTAGGCCCTTAGTGACCCCTTGGAGAGGTGACCGGAGGGGGGTGGTCGGGATTCCTGAGTGTACGGTTGTGCAGCCTAGTGGTGATTCCTCAGTCATCATTCCTTCTAGGAGGTTACTTGTTTCCAACAAACTCATGACCCAAATGTTCAGATCCGGATCTGTGTGTGAATGACTATGTATGGGTGTTCACAAGCAACATAACTGGCAGTGTGCTTCTGGGGCTCTGGGCTCCATGTTCCTTGGTCCATATCATGTGGCGGACATCGTTAACCCTATGGCCATTCGTCTGGATCTACCCCCCCCCCCCAGTACTTAACACCCATAACGTTGTTCACCTTTTAATGGCAGTCATCCAGGGGCCTTTTTACTTAGAGTCGCTTTTTAATGGCACTGAAGAATAAGTAAATTGCGCCGCTCCACACGTGAAAATCCCATGGGTGACAGTTGTACATGACAACTGAGACCCATGAGTATCGGCCCTGACCGGTTTTGGAACCGATTGGAGACGATTAACACCTTAAATACCATTGTCAATCACAACAGCGGTATTTAAGAGGTTAAACGGGGGTTAAAAGACCCTCTATAACAGGATCTCTCCCCCTGTGATTATAATCGCTGGTGCCAATCGTTGCCATGGTACCCTAGAGTCATCTGATGATCCCAGAGTACAGTGGCTTGTAAGAGCCAGCTATAAGCGAGTCACTGACACAGGTCTCGTGCTGCTGTACACAAGTGATCAAAGTAAAAAATATTCATGTCCCACAATGGGAATAAGTGAAAAAGTAAAAAAAAGTTAATTAAAATGTGAAAAAAACACAAAAGTGCACCCAAATTACAAAAACCCTTTTCGCCCCCAAAACGCAGCTTTTGTGTTCAAATAAAAATAAACAGAGAAACGTACATAGTTAATATTGCGACTTCCAGAATGGCTCAATATCTCTCAAAATGTCACGTTACTTATTCAGAATAGCGAATCCTGTAAAAAAAAAAAAAAAATGCCAAAAATTTATTTTTTTCATCATACTGACAGAAAAAAGTGACTAAAAAGCAATAAAATTTCAGATGTAAAAATAAGTTGTAAAAGAAAACACCAAACCATCCCACAAAAAACAAGCCCTAATATGGCTCATTTAATAATATGGCTGAATTTTTTTTTTAAAAAAAGTTATGTCTCTCAGAATATGCTGATGTAAAAACAAATACATTTTTGAAATATATAAAATTTTAGTGTGTAACATTAGCAAACATAAAAAGTGATATAAATATGGTATCGCTGCATCGTACTGACCCAAAGAATAAATCGGTCTGATCCCTTTTACCACATAATGAACTGCAAAAAAAATTATACAAAAAACTATGTATGAATTGCTGTTTTTTGTTCATTCTTCATCTAAAAAAATTGAATAAAAAGCGATCAAAAAATGTTGTTGTTACCCAAAATGGTACCAAAATATCTACAACTCTTCACGCAAAAAATAAGCCCTTTTGTAGCCCACTTTGCTCAAAAATAAAAACTTAAAGCTGTCAGAACATGGTGATGGCAAAACTATTCAATATGAAAAAGCAATTTTACTGTGTGATAGAAGCAGAACATAAAGAATAACTATATAAATCTGGTATCTGGCACCAACCTACAGAATAAATCCATTCTATTAGGAATACTGCACTGTGAACTGCACAAAATTAAAATGAACTAGAACTATACTGCTGTCTATTTCTTCATTCTACCTCTCAAAAATTGGAATAAAGCTCAGCTAATATTTATCCCACTCTTTCCGCTGACCACTTACATCAGAGTTTCCTTGTAAATCCCAAAAACTGCCATTCAGACAAACCCTCGTTTGGACCACTCTCTCTAATGAGGCAGATGGAGACAATTTGGCTAAGGCCTAAAAGACACTTCCGCAAAAAAAACGTCCGTGTGACACGGTCCTTTTTTCGGGGCGTTTCTCCGGTACGTATGGCATCCGTGTGATGGCGTATGCAAGTGTGTATGTGTAAAATGCCCGTGTATGTGTACGTGGAATGTCTGACAGCAGACAGAGTTGCGCGATGAGAATGAACTCGGGTGAACTTCACCCGACTTCATTGTCATGCAGCGGCTCTGTCTGTGTGCCGCGTACTGATTAGCGGTCACCTGTGAAGGATTCACCAGTGACCGCTAATCCCCCGAGTGACTGAAGTGAGCAGCCCTCTCTCATACTTACCGCTCCGTGATCACCAGCGCGGCGAGGAACAGCTGTGCAGAGAATATGCGGCAACAATTACTTTGAATATGCCGGCCGCTCATTAATCAATCTCGTATTCCCTGCGTTCCCCACCCACAGATGCCTGGCCTGTGATTGGTTGCAGTCAGACACGCCCCCCACGCTGAGTGACAGGTGTCTCACTGCACCCAATCACAGCAGCTGGTGGGCATGTCTGTACTGTGCAGTAAAATAAATAAATATATAATTAAAAAAAAACGGCGTGCAGTCCCCCCCAATTTTAATACCAGCCAAATAAAGCCATGCGGCTGAAGGCTGGTATTCTCAGGATGGGAAGCCCCACGTTATGGGGAGCCCCCCAGCCTAACAATATCAGTCAGCAGCCGCCCAGAATTGCCGCATACATTATATGCGACAGTTCTGGGACTGTACCCGGCTCTTCCCGATTTGCCCTGGTGCGTTGGCAAAGCGGGGTAATAAGGAGTTTTTGGCAGCCCATAGCTGCCAATAAGTCCTAGATTAATCATGTTAGGCGTCTCCCCGAGATACCTACCATGATTAATCTGTAAATTACAGTAAATAAACACACACACACGAACAATCCTTTATTAGAAAAAAAAACACTAACAAATTGCCTTGTTCACCAATTTTATAACCCCGAAAAAGCCCTCCATGTCCGGCATAATCCAGGATGGTCCAGCGTCGCTTCCAGCTGTGCTGCATGAAGGTGACCGGAGCTGCAGAAGACACCGCCGCTCCTGTCAGCTCCACGCAGCTAATAAAGGGAATAGCGCGATCAGCTGAGCTGTCACTGAGGTTACTAGCGGCCAACGCTGAATACAGCTGATCGCGCTATTCCCTTTTTTAGCTGTCACCTTCATGCAGCACAGCTGGAAACGACGCTGGACCATCCTGGATTACGCCGGACATGGAGGGCTTTTTCGGGCTTATAAAATTGGTGAACAAGGCAATTTGTTAGTGGTTTTTTTTTCTAATAAAGGATTGTTCGGGTGTGTGTGTTTATTTACTGTAATTTACAGATTAATTATGGAAGGTATCTCGGGGAGATGCCTGACATGATTAATCTAGGACTTATTGGCAGCTATGGGCTGCCAAAAACTCCTTATTACTCCGATTTGCCAACGCACCAGGGCAAATCGGGAAGAGCTTGGCTTTATCTGGCTGGAATTAAAATTGGGGGGGACCGCACGCCGTTTTTTTAAAATTATTTATTTATTTATTTATTTATTTATTTATTTATTTTTCTGCACAGTATAGACACACCCACCGGCTGCTGTGATTGGGTGCAGTGAGACACCTGTCACTCAGCGTGGGGGCCGTGTCTGACTGCAACCAATCACAGGCGTCTGTGGGTGGGGAAAGCAGGGAATACGAGATTGATTAATGAGCGGCCGGCATATTCAAAGTAATTGTTGCCGCGCATTCTCTGCACAGCTGTTCCTTGCCGCGCTGGTGATCGGGGAGCGGTATGAGCTGGGGAAGAAAAAAACCGAGCGCCAATGTAAGTATGACTGAGAACAGCAGAAAAAAGGTAAGTATACTGAATTTACTTTTAAAAAAAATAAAAATAAGATCGCAAGTGTAAAAACGCACACGCATGAAACGTGCTGAACACGGAGATACTCCGTTTGCGGTCCGTGCAGGCACGGACCCATAGACTAAAGCGGGTCCGTGCCTGCGTGCTGCCGGCCAAAAACGGACATGTCGTCCGGGTAGAAAAGCGCACACACGTACTTACCACACGGACACATGTTCCGTGTGATTTTACGTGTGTGTGCCATCTACCATTGAATAACATGGGTCTCCGTGTGTACGTGTCTCCGGTACGTGCAAATATGTACCGCACACGTACAAATTAAACGGATGTGTGTTGCGGGTCTAAGAAGAAGAAGAGGAGTGCACTACATCCGCATTTATATAAAAAGAAGGGTGCTGGAATTGCAATGGAACATGAATGCAAAGAATTAGGAGAGAGGAAAAGACATTGCACATGACCGCACAACCTATATTGAAAAAATTACAACACCTTTATTCAAATTACACTTGCACAATATAAAAACAATTAAAACATGAACATATTGCCAACACCCGGCACGCACAATAATTAGTTAGAAGGTAAAGACTACAGTCTCTTGTCACAGAATAATTTATATATATACTACAAGGATAAAGAAACCTGCGACCACCTAGATAACATGCATACGAGCCTGTACAGTGGAGTATATAGCATATATAACCATTCACATGTGTGAATAATGACAGAGCAAGTAGCATAAAACACAGCAGGTCATGTATAGCACAAAGGGGGCTAGTAAACCTGAATATAAAGAAAGCATATATGCAAGGAAAATAGCAATTAATGATGTTGCCAGAGGTACCACCGTGCACCTCCCCGCTCTCCTTTTAGGTGCATTGCGCATGCGTTAATGAGTACAATGCTATGATACTATTTTGAGCCTTCTCACCTGCCGTCTTGGCAATATGTTCATGTTTTAATTGTTTTTATATTGTGCAAGTGTAATTTGAATAAAGGTGTTGTAATTTTTGAAGATGGAGACAATTTGGACTTGGTCTGGTCTCTGTTCCCAATGGAGTCCCATCATCTAGGCATCTTTTTAGCGTACAAATATGGATGACCACAGTTTTGTGCCCACCTAAAAAATGGATGCCAGCAAAACAGATGCCAAACGGAGTCCAAAGTGTCTCCATCTGACTTATTAGAGTGTGTGGCTCCATAGGGAGTTTAGTCTGAATCACATTTTTGGGGGATTTACATGGAAACCGTGACATAAGTGCTCAGTGCAGAATACAAGTGATCCCACCATTATACTGAAAGCAATCAGAAAAGTTTTGCACCTTAAAATGTTACCAATAAAACCTCTAACTTTCCCTCATAAAACCTTCCCTTATTCAGGTCCATGATCTGTCAATGGAAATATAGGGTGTTTCCACGTTAATGGTAGAACAAACTGATATGGATCCCACCCCACACATAAAGTCCATTAGAGGGGTTGTCCGATTTAAAATTATGTCTGGAGTCACTCTGTGTCACTTTGTGACTGCAGACTTACAAATCCTCCCAGCAAACACACTGTGCGCTGCGAGGATTCGCAGATTTCTATGCCGGGGACAGCAGTCACGTAACCACAATTGTGCACCATGCATGTTCCTGACCAGTGGGTGCGGCCTGACTCTATACAAATGTATTGAGCAAGGCCGCACCCATCAGACAGCCAAGCCTACTAGTGGGACGCGCCCACACATTACACTTGTATTAACACATAGAGTGACTGCAGGTTTATAATTATAGACCGGACAACCCCTTTAACATCTGCGCTCCCAAATCAAATTGCCCCACACCTTCTGAGCCCCCTTCTGAGCCCAAACCATAGTAAGCGACCTCGAGTGTGGCTGTATTGTAGTTGGGATATCGCTTTTAACATTTTAAGGGGTGCGTGTCTCCAGAAGCAGAAGCTGGGCACAATGTATGGGAGCGCTACAATGTGTGGGGGTACAATATATGGGCACTAAACTAGTATGTTTGTAATTTTCCAGAAAAAGAGCGCAGCATGGACGCTACGCTACAAAATAGTCACTGCAGCGACAGATAAATTATTTGACAGGTGCAATTTTTACAATGGAATCACTTTGGAGTTTTTCTTCTGTTTTGGCACCTTAGGGACTCTGTCTCCCATCCTCACAAGGACAGTGCCTAGTGTGGTCTCTTCCACTAATTGACGTCCCTATTGTATAACCTCCCAAGGTGTTTCGGTCAGGATTTATGATGCTGTGCAGCAAACAATGTGGTTTTGCAGAGGAGACCACCATGGTTTGGTGCACAGTACTCTCAGTTTTTTTGGGTGTGGTTTTGACAAAAAGATCAACCCCCTTATTCCCTGTATGAATTTAAGCACCCATAAACTAGGGGCTTCATTACACCTTAATATCGCCCCTGAGGAGTCCCACCATAAATGGTGGACAAAACGCGTCGGAGGTTATACGTACAATAGGGACGTCAATTAATGGGTCAGACCACACTAGGCACTGTCTTTATGAGGATGGGGGACAAAGCATGGAGTACTGAAGCGAGGGACCAAGGGCCCTTCGATCTGCAGAGCAAGTCATGGGATCAGACAGACTTAACGGGTAAACCAAAAAGGGTGTTTATTGATCAGAGTAACAAACGTGAGCTGCCGAGCGGCTGCGGAATAGGGAAACAAGGAACAATTGATAAATGAGAAAACTCCAAGTACAGTCTTCTATAGTTTAGCTGAGGTGGACAGGTCAGGTAGCCACAACTAGTACAATAAGCAATAAAAGTTCAATTAGCAATACAAAGATATGCACATATTTAACGTTAACCAATCCTACTCTATCCACCACATGGCTGATCTCCTTTAAAGGGACTGTGTGGATACCGCACTCTCACTATAGAGGCCTATACTGGTTTCCTCACCGCTGTACCCAGGTAATCACACACAGCTCCGTCCGCAGGACCGGTCCGCTCTGGGGTTCGTCACTAGGGAGGTGCTGTCTTCACTGTAGAAGGGCAATGCATGACCCTTTTCCCAACCACGCTGGACAGCTGGGCTAATATGGCAAGAAGATCTAGCAGGTCGGGATCCAACTCTCCTATCTCTGTATTTCTCACCACGTTCTGGAATCAATGCTCAGTCATTTCCTTTCAATACCAGACTCCTATTAGACCAAGTCAGCTCAGGCAGCAGGGGGGAAGTCTGGGTCAAATCATTATGCCCTGCTTATGAGCCAGACTCTTAAAGCTGTAGTGCAAAACAACACAGAAAGCCAGTAAAGCAACATCCTTAGTAGGGGCTGCACTCCCTACATGCCTCCCTTCTTAACAATGGTCGTTCTCAGCCATGACTATATAAGGGAAGAAACAGTCAAGGACGTTGGATTCTTTTCAGTTCCTTTGCCTTTGGGAAACTATAATGAAGGATACCCAGCTCTCTCATCATCATCTTCGCCGGTCCTTCAGTACAACACCGGAGTGTTCAATGCATAGGTAACACCTGCAGAGGAAGACCACAACAACGGCAATACTGACAATACAAACTGCTCTGCATATCGGACTGGTGGAACCTCTGCAGTAGACCTCTGGGATCTCCAGATATCCTGACTCTCGTTTGTCTCGTGGTTCTCTTCCAGGGTAGTATTCACCACACAGTCCTCAAGGGTTCAACGGTTCCTCCTGTAGCCGATGTGGCAACGATGCCGCTGTGCTTGTGTTCTCAGATGGGGAGGCTCATTTGTGTTTGGGACAGACCACCAGTCATCATCGTCTATCCAGACGGGAGGTTCAGTCAGAGGAGTGGGGGCCCACCCCTTAACGCTTGACAGATCTGGGGGTTTTTTAAAGTGACATGGATGCAGCATATTTCTGAAGAGGATACGGGGTTCCGCTATCCCGCCTTCAATCTGGACTTTATAGATGGGACCATCGGCATACACTCGTTCCAGCACTGTGTAAGGCTGCCCTTCCCATCTTTCACTTAGTTTGCCCTTAGGGTGGTTCTCTCGCACCAGCACTCGATCCCAAGACTGAAGCGGGACTTCCTGCACCGGGTGGCTATCACTGTGCACCTTCTTTTGCAGTTGTTGCCCTGCCAGCCGTCAGATCGTCTACAGCTGTTGGTGATGCTCCTTCAATCAAGAAGTGACTGCACTTTCGGACAGATCTTCGGGTTGGTTTAGGTTCAGTTCAAAGACCTTCCATGCAGTTCCAGCTGATTTGACCATCTACCTATTTATATGGAGCCTGTATTGCTATTTTGTATACTTGAAAAAGACCGGAAGGTTGAAACGTTGCAAATGGAATAAAGGAAAAGAATTTTGCTTATCATACTGGAGGAGCTGTCCTTTCTTTTTTCTGTTGTTGCTGCAAGTTCCAAGTGGATCCCTTGGACCGGGCGTGCACCTCCTGTTATTAGCAACATATCAACAACTTATAGGTGCTGTGAGTAGCCTTTGTTGCAATAGACTATGGATTCTTACTCACGTGCATCTGTGGACATTCAATACGGACTTGCATTTAAATATGGGGATGTGTGATTTATTATCCCTTGAACTTTCCTACATAGACTTATTATCACCATGGGGTCAGGACAAGACTGGTTAACACTGGTGTTGCCTTCTATTCCCTTCATTACATCTGAACATGCATGTGTTTATGTGGTTGCTATAGGTTACAGCCCCTGAGTTGTTTATGTATGGTTAGTGGCTTCATTACATTTATATGTCCTATTAATAAGTGGTGATATCCTGATATTATGTTCCTCTGCGTGTATGTATATCCTCATTATATGGACTTTGCCTATTATGGCGGCACATCCGTTTCCCTTACTGAAGGTGGATCGGGTCCGTGAGTTATACATTCAGCCTTTTATGGCTATGTTATAGAGTCGACGCCACCACAGTTTTTTCCAGTCAGTGAACTGTTTTGTTTATATCGCCGCTGGATTTGCGGCAGCTGCGCAGACAAGAGGAGCCGGGACAGGCCATTACTTGGAAGGCACGTTCCTATCCTATAGGACCTATGGAGGATAAACACGTAATGTGAGGATCTGCAAGATTTTCACCGATCAAATTAAGACACTGACGCACATGCACATTGGTGCGCTAAATCGGCGGTAACGGACATGTGATAGATCAAATTGATGGAAAGATCTAAAAGCTATATATAAATAATGTATATGTGATTATAGGTTTATATCTGTATTTCATTAGGGCTGTAACCTTTTTATGATGTTTTTTATGGGGGTTTTTTATCTTACATCCAGACACTAGGTTTTTTCTATGAGTGTCAGTATACCACTGTTTGCATTTGAAGGCTGTCTCTTGTGGGGGAGGTCTTTATTGTGATTGGTAACAGCTTTGACCATCTACCTATTTATATGGAGCCTGTATTGCTATTTTGTATGCTTGAAAAAGACCGGAAGGTTGAAACGTTGCAAATGGAATAAAGGAAAAGAATTTTGCTTATCATACTGGAGGAGCTGTCCTTTCTTTTTTCTGTTGTTACGGCTAGGGTCCAGGCTATCATCACCTCCTGATCGGCTTTCCCGGTATCTATCGGCTCAACTAGCACCTCCATCCCTTCAAGGTTTCGGTGGGTACCGACCGGCAGATAAACCAGACTTTCCTTTCCAGGAGGCAACACTCAGGGCTCTTTGGCAGGGCTGCAAACAACTCCAACTGCACGATGTACGGGCACACTCTTCTGGGTTCCGCAGACCCGAATCAGTTATCGGAAGGCGACTTGGGTGGCCTTGTGTGAGGTTGTATGCTTCCAATACCCAGGGCCTCTTTTCGTGAGCAATATTTGGACAAGTTCTCGTAAAACGTTCATGCCCAGGACCACGGGCAGATCTTCTCAAATGGGTTCCAAGACCAATAATATTCCTTTCGTCCCTATTTCTTGGCCGCAGATGCGTACTTTCATCATACAATCCCTTTTACTGTGATGGGCAGGTGGTTAGCAGCATCACACGGATCAGAGTCTCTCACTCAGGTCGGGCCAGGGCCTGGAAGTATTGATTGAAGAAGGCTTCTGGCTTAGTTGTCACTTGTGAACCTGTGTCTAGCAAGCAATCTATGGGGGCACCTTCGAATTCAGCACTCAGGATGGGATTTCCTGCCACAAGATGCTCATTCTCATACTGGGCGATTTCCCTTTGGACTTCTCCCACAGGACGCCGCTCTACTGTGGGGGTTGGTTGTTTAACGGCAGCTCTAGTCTGGCTGTGGGTCCCTTCCAGCAAATCTGGCCCAATGACCCCGTCCCCCACATTGTCGGCAGATGACATCTTCACCTCTCTTTGGCCTGTTCTGGTTACATGGTGCAGCTTCTATAGGATGGGGTGTTGGTAGGACCTCAGGGGGACTGGTTGATATGGCCCCACGGCGGGAGGGGGCGGACAAGTCTGATAGGGGTACTGTGGAAGCCGGTATGGCACTTCAGAGGTGAGACTGCTGCTCATGTCCACGGCTTGGGGTAGCTGGTAGGCCTTATAAGACTGTGGAAGCAGGTAAGGAACTTCAGGAGCGGGACGGTTCTTCATGTCATGCTCCATCTGTGTCAATTTCTCTTGCATGCTGGTCAAGGAATTCTGCAGATTTTGTACTGCCTGAGAGAAGTCTGTCTTTGATCCTGAACTTCTACTAAAACTTGCAGCGTGATAACGTACCACCCCGGAGGTGTAGATTTCCTCTTTACTTCGAGTTACCGCCTCCGCCAGGATTTTCCGGAACGAGAAGGTCGGGTCCACCCAGGCTTTCTCTGACAACGCCCTTCGTAGCGAGGTATTATAAAGCCCCAGGATGAACTGCTCAGGAAGTATTTTATCCACCGACTCCAACTCGACTGCATGATCACTTTCCTTCTTCTGTATTTCTGTCATCACCTCCAGTAGCGCTGTGGCACATTGTGCAATATCCTCTCCCTCCAGCTACAGTCTGGAGAAAAATTTAGCCCACAGATGACCCGTACTTGCAGTCTTTCCATAGATCTCTTCCAGGAACACTACTAGCTCCTTTAACATATTTTGTGTGCTTTCTGGCTGAAGCTCATTTTTAGAGGTTACATTCAATAGTCTTCATTGACCTGGATATTAGTATTGAGAAGCTGTTACTGTTTGATTGTCACTCAGTACAGGTGCATAAACCACCAAAAATCACCCCATGTGGGACAAATCCATCCCATAAAAACAGCTTATTAAGAAAACAGAAAAAAGTAGTCTGGCCACAAGAGTCGTATCATCCATTAGATCCCATCTCATACAGAACTTCATCTACTCCTAAGCAACCACAGAGGCACGATTGTGATCACACATACTTCCACTACCTTCTGTAAGGGTAAACACAGAACACATGGCCGGTTAGCTCAGTTGGTTAGAGCGTGGTGCTAATAACGCCAAGGTCGCGGCTTCGATCTCCGTACGGGCCAGAAGCTCATTTTTAGAGGTTACATTCCATAGTCTAGTCATGTTGGTCCATGTTGAAGTATGTAGCATTTTCTTTGCATAGTCTTTTCTGTTTTTACTACTTAAATAATGAGCAAAAAATATTACAAAAATAAACTACAATGAAGTGAGATGCCCTGAGGTGAACACAGTCGAAAGCTGCTACAAAAACATACTAGTGTCATTATAGTAGACATAAAAGTGGACAAGTTAAGGTGTTATCAAAAGGGTTAAATGACTTAGGGGTACTCAACTCCCACTTGGAAACACACAAAAAGGGACGCCCCACATCAAAATCACTTCACTCCCAGCCGGCTCAAAAAGATTATAGGCATTACAGCTGGCATCGAAGTAGGTAGAAAGGCAATTTTCACAGATGTAAATAAGTAATTCATGTTTTTAAATGGTTACACGGCTTTGGGCCCCTGATGTGACAATACCAACACCCAGCTAATTATGCCTCCCGTCTCCTTCACGTCACTCTACATCGGGCCAAATGGGTTGTTGGCATGAAATCTGGCATGTATGTGGGCAGGCAGACACATTTTACTGATTGAAATAAGTAACTACTGTTTTTAAAGGGTTAAATGACTTAAGTTCACTGATATCACCTGACCAATACATACAGAGGGTTGCCTGGCATCAAATTCAATTCACTCCAGATTGATCCAAATGGGTTCCTGACATAAAAGCAGACAACAAAATGGGCAAGCAAACACTTTTTACTGATTCGAACAAGTGGTGTTTTTAAAGAGTTTTCTAGTTATTCCCAAAATATTAACGTTTGTTTCCAGTTGAAGAAAATCCCTTTCCACCAGCCTAGAGTGAACAGATTTTGATGCACGGCATCCTCTTCTGTGTGTTCACATCGTGAGATGAATGGCTCAAAGTCATTTAACCTTTTACAAACACCATTTATTTATTCAATCCGTGAAAACTGGCAGTCTGTCCACATTAATGCCAGCTGTTATGCACGAGCCCGTTGGGGCCAGCCTGTAGTGAACTAAATTTGATGGGAGAAATCACTTTCTGTGTGTTTCCAGTGTGAGATCATTGATCCAATGTGACTTTTTACCCTTTTGATAACATTCTTTGGTGTCTACTTTGATGCCCATTTTCATATCACTTGTATACTTTTGGTAGCTGCTTTAACGTGTATTCATCTAGTACTGACGGAGGTACTGGTGGTGTAAATGAGAACTGACGGTGGTGCTGGTAATTTTTGTACTGATGGTGGTTTTGGTTATGTATAAATGTAAATGTTATAATTGTTAATTTTTAAGACGAGACTAGATCATTTATAGGATCAGTGTGCTGCACTGAAAATACAGGTGTTTGAATGAGGTCCTATATGTCAGATGAACAAGTGTTTGCCTAAAGCTCCTGTATGTTAAAGACAGTCGTCTGATCATGCGGCCAACTGCTATCTCACCCGACTCTCCCATACACAGGAGCGCTCACTGTGCCGAGCGCTCCTGTGTGCAGTAAGAGAAAGCCAATGGCAGCGGCTGATCATGCCTTTTCGGCCAACTGCTATCTTAGCAGACTCTCCCATACACAGAGGTGCTCACTCTGCCGATTGCTGCTGTGTGCTCTATGAGTTAGCCATTGCTGGCAGTGGCTGATCCCTTAGAGAATAGAAGGATTTACAGTCCGAAATTGGACATCCCGGGTCCTTATCTCCCCCGACAATCATTAGCCAGAGGCACCTATACAAATTATACTGCCGTCCGAGCCTGGCAATATCGGCGGGTTCGGCCAACTTTAGACTAACATGTATGGACATGTTAACTACTATCTAAAGAGTATTGGCACTTTAAGAATATGCGCACACTATGTCTTTTAGATGTCTGCTAACCAAACGAGTTTTCAGGCGAAAGCTGCTTCAGGAAATGCCAGAGTCTTATGTCATGATGCTTCTTTTGGTCGTCTTTTCCAACATTTTTTGCCACTGTTTTTTAGATTAAATTGTATTCAATAAACGAATGAGCAGCCTCCAAGCGGAAGTTATACGAAAAAATGTTCAGGGCACTTCTTTTAACCTCTTCGCCTCTTTGAAAAAATGAAGCGGTTAAAAGAAGTTGAAAAGACTAAACACATGAACAGCAAGTTGTTTTACATTGCAATGCATATGTTGTTTTTTTTTTAGCACTGATTTAGCAGTTCTTTAGCAGGGAGGATCCTCAGTGAATCTGCAGTAATTGTACTGATCTGGAGAATCATGTTGATGAGTAATTTCTACTGCACATTAAATGTCATAACGAAAAATGAAAAATGATAGGAAATTTCCTGGTTTTTGTTTCAAATTCACCTCAATTGGAATATTTTTTTCTCGTTTTCTGTACATGATATGGTAGAAAGAATAGTGTGATTCAAATCTACAAGTCGTCCTGCAAAAAACAAGCCCTCATATGGTTATATGACTAGAGAAAAATAAAAAAAGTTGTGGGTTTTGGAATATGGGTAGAAAACAATCAAAAGCTCTCCAGTGATTTATACTATCAGTCATGTGCCCTGTGTTCATTTTCTCATGGTGTGTCGTCAAAGAGCCCAGGATGGCCAATCCTCGTTAGTATAGTGGTGAGTATCCCCACCTGTCACGCGGGAGACCAGGGTTCAATTCCCCGACGGGGAGGCAAGTTTACTTATTGCCGCAGCTCTTCAAATTAACAGGAAAAGTTCATTGATTTCGATAATATTTGTATCAAGAAGCTGGTTATTCTTTATTGTTTGATTGTCACTCATGGGTGCATCAACTATAAAAAATCACCACATCTGGGACAAATCCATCCCATAATAACAGCTTATTGCGAAAACAGAGGTTTGATTAACCATCGGAGAGAGTAGTTAAATTCTTGCTACAGTTCTTCGAATTAACATGAAAACTTCATTGATCTGGATATTAGTATTGAGACGCTGTTAATGTTTGATTGTCACTCACTACAGGTGCATAAACCACCAAAAATCACCCCATGTGGGACAAATCCATCCCATAAAAACAGCTTATTAAGAAAACAGAAAAAAGTAGTCCTGGCCACAAGAGTAGTATTATCCATTAGATCCCATCTCGTACAGAACTTCATCTACTCCTAAGCAACCACAGAGGCACGATTGTGATCACACATACTTCCACTACCTTCTGTAAAGGTAAACACAGCACACATGGCCGGTTAGCTCAAATGGTTAGAGCGTGGTGCTAATAACACCAAGGTCGCGGCTTCGATCTCCGTACGGGCCAGAAGCTCATTTTTAGAGGTTACATTCCATACTCTAGTCATGTTGGTCCATGTTGAAGTATGTAGCATTTTCTTTGCATAGTCTTTTCTGTTTTTACTACTTAAATAATGAGCAAAAAATATTACAAAAATAAACTGCAATGAAGTGAGATGCCCTGAGGTGAACACAGTCGAAAGCTGCTACAAAAACATACTAGTGTCATTATAGTAGACATAAAAGTGGACAAGTTAAGGTGTTATCAAAAGGGTTAAATGACTTAGGGGTACTCAACTCCCACTTGGAAACACACAAAAAGGGACGCCCCACATCAAAATCACTTCACTCTCAACCGGCTCAAAAAGATTATAGGCATTACAGCTGGCATCGAAGTAGGAAGAAAGGCAATTTTCACAGATGTAAATAAGTAATTCATGTTTTTAAATGGTTACATGGCTTTGGGCCCCTGATGTCACATTACCAACACCCAGCTAATTATGCCTCTCGTCTCCTTCACGTCACTCTACATCGGGCAAAATGGGTTGTTGGCATGAAATCTGGCATGTATGTGGGCAGGCAGACACTTTTTACTGATTGAAATAAGCAACTACTATTTTTAAAGGGTTAAATGACTTAAGTTCACTGATATCACCTGACCAATACATACAAAGGGTTGCCTGGCATCAAATTCAATTCACTCCAGATTTATCCAAATGGGTTCCTGACATAAAAGCAGACAACAAAATGGGCAAGCAAACACTTTTTACTGATTCGAACAAGTGGTGTTTTTAAAGAGTTTTCTAGTTATTCCCAAAATATTAAAGTTGGTTTCCAGTTGAAGAAAATCCCTTTCCACCAGCCTAGAGTGAATAGATTTTGATGCACGGCATCCTCTTCTGTTTGTTCACATCGTGAGATGAATGGCTCAAAGTCATTGAACCTTTTACAAACACCATTTATTTATTCAATCGGTGAAAACTGGCAGTCTGTCCACATTAATGCCAGCTGTTATGCACGAGCCCGTTGGGGCCAGCCTGTAGTGAACTAAATTTGATGGGAGAAATCACTTTCTGTGTGTTTCCAGTGTGAGATCATTGATCCAATGTGACTTTTTACCCTTTTGATAACATTCTTTGGTGTCTACTTTGATGCCCATTTTCATATCACTTGTATACTTTTGGTAGCTGCTTTAACGTGTATTCATCTAGTACTGACGGAGGTACTGGTGGTGTAAATGAGAACTGACGGTGGTGCTGGTAATTTTTGTACTGATGGTGGTTTTGGTTATGTATAAATGTAAATGTTATAATTGTTAATTTTTAATACGAGACTAGATCATTTATAGGATCAGTGTGCTGCACTGAAAATACAGGTGTTTGAATGAGGTCCTATATGTCAGATGAACAAGTGTTTGCCTAAAGCTCCTGTATGTTAAAGACAGTCGTCTGATCATGCGGCCAACTGCTATCTCACCCGACTCTCCCATACACAGGAGCGCTCACTGTGCCGAGCGCTCCTGTGTGCAGTAAGAGAAAGCCAATGGCAGCGGCTGATCATGCCTTTTCGGCCAACTGCTATCTTAGCAGACTCTCCCATACACAGAGGTGCTCACTCTGCCGATTGCTGCTGTGTGCTCTATGAGTTAGCCATTGCTGGCAGTGGCTGATCCCTTAGAGAATAGAAGGATTTACAGTCCGAAATTGGACATCCCGGGTCCTTATCTCCCCCGACAATCATTAGCCAGAGGCACCTATACAAATTATACTGTCGTCCGAGCCTGGCAATATCGGCGGGTTCGGCCAACTTTAGACTAACATGTATGGACATGTTAACTACTATCTAAAGAGTATTGGCACTTTAAGAATATGCGCACACTATGTCTTTTAGATGTCTGCTAACCAAACGAGTTTTCAGGCGAAAGCTGCTTCAGGAAATGCCAGAGTCTTATGTCATGATGCTTCTTTTGGTCGTCTTTTCCAACATTTTTTGCCACTGTTTTTTAGATTAAATTGTATTCAATAAACGAATTAGCAGCCTCTAAGCGGAAGTTATACGAAAAAATGTTCAGGGCACTTTTTTTAACCTCTTCGCCTCTTTGAAAAAAATGAAGCTGTTAACTCCTTCACGACCATGGACAGAAAGATCCGTCCTTGTGCCCTGGGCCTTAACGACCAAGGACGGATCTTTCCGTCATGGCGAAATCGCGGCACCGGAGCCTCCGGTGACTGCGATCGGTTAACATAAACTGCAGATTCGGGGAGGAGGGGACCTGTACCTGACCTCAGGAGGGGTGGTGTCTCCTCCCCGGACCTACGGAGGCTGTGATTGGCTGACGAACACCGCTCAACCAATCACAGCCACTGTAATGTTCCAGCCACTTAAAGTGACTGAAACATTGAAATCCATCCCTGGCCAGTGCAGCTATAGCACTGGCCATTGGCTGGAGCTGGGTGACCTCACTGGATCTCCCTCCCCCAGCTCCAATAACTCTGATTGGAGAGATCGGCCTTGTGACCGATTTCTCCAATCACAGTGTACCTGTTGCCGGTGACCGCCCCCGTCATCGTCCCTGCAGCACGCCAGCACAGTGAGTGTACACAGTGCAATGGCAGGGCGACAAGCTCCGGTCCCATGCTGTTATGAGACCGGAGCATGGGACCCGGAAGTTGCCGTGCTGCCATTGCACTGTATGAAACCGGCCTCCCGATCCACCGCCGCTGCCCTCCGCCGCGATCTGCCACCCGCATCCCCACCCCTCGTATCTGCTGCCCGCACCCTCACCCCCACACCTCCCGATCCGCCGCTGCCCTCCGCCGCGATCTGCCACCCGCACCCCCACCCCACGTATCTGCTGCCCGCACACTCACCCCCACACCTCCCGATCCGCCGCCGCCCTCCGCCGCGATCTGCCACCCGCACCCCCACCCCTCGTATCTGCTGCCCGCACACTCACCCCCACACCTCCTGATCCGCCGCTGCCCTCCGCCGCGATCTGCCACCCGCACCCCCACACCTCCCGATCCGCCGCCGCCGCCCTCCATCTGCCACAGTGCCACCGGTCCCCCCCGATCTGCTGCCCGGCCCCTTTCCCTCGTGATCGGCTGCTCGTCCCCTCACCGCCGTGATGTGCGCTCCCTCCCCTGTCACCGCCATGATGTGCGCTCCCTCCCCTGTCACCGCCGCGATGTGCGCTCCCTCCCCTGTCACCGCCGTGATGTGCGCTCCCTCCCCTGTCACCGCCGTGATGTGTGCTCCCTCCCCTGTCACCGCCGTGATGTGCTCTCCCTCCCCTGTCACCGCCGTGATGTGCGCTCCCTCACCTGTCACCGCCGTGATGTGCGCTCCCTCACCTGTCACCGCCGTGATCTGCGCTCCCTCACCTGTCACCGCCGTAATCTGTGCTCCCTCCCCTGTCACCCCCGTGATGTGCGCTCCCTCCCCTGTCACCCCCGTGATCTGTGCTCCCTCACCTGTCACCCCCATGATCTGTGCTCCCTCACCTGCCACCCCCGTGATCTGTACTCCCTCACCTGTCACCCCGTGATCTGTGCTCCCTCACCTGTCACCCCCATGATCTGCTGTCCGCTCTCCCTCACCTCTCACCCCCGTGATCTGTGCTCTGCTCACCTGTCTCCTCCGTGATCTGTGCTGCGCTCCCTCCCCCACCTCTCACCCTCCCCGATCGGCTGCCTCCTTCATCTCCTGTGATTCAGCTGCGTAGATCCATCCTGTAGGGTAACTATCCCCAATCTCACCTCCCACTCCCTTTCCCACCCATCCCCCCATCCCCCCCTCCCCCCATCCTCTGCCGCTCCTGCATCAACTGTGCCCTCTCCCATCCGCCCCCACCCTATCCCAGCCGCCGTCTCACAATCACAGATGCTCCCCTTATATGCCGCTGCCCCCCCATCTGCTTCCCCCCCCCCATCTGCCGCTGTTTTTTTTTCAATGCCATAGGGGTCTAGTTTCCAAAATGGGGTCACATGTGGGGGAGCTCTACTGTTTCGGCACCTCAGGGGGTCTCCAAACAGCATGGAATACGCTAATTATCCCAGACAATTTTGCGTTTGAAACGTCAAATGACGCTCCTTGCTTTCCGAGCCCTGCTGTGCGCCCAAACATTTGATTTCCACCACATATGAGGTATCTGCGTACTCAGGAGAAATTGCACAATACATTTTATGGTGCAATTTTTCCTGATACCTTTGTGAAAAAAAAAGCTACCTGGTTGAAGTAACAATTTTGTGGTAAAAAACTTTTTTTTTATTTTCACAGCTCAACTCTATTAACTTTTGTGAAGCCCCCAGAGGCTCAAAGTGCTCAATAAACATCTAGATAAATTCCATGAGGGGTCTACTTTCCAAAATGGGGTCACATGTGGGGGAGCTCCACTGTTTCGGCACCTCAGGGGCTCTCCAAACGCAACATGGTGCGGCTAACGATTCCAGCTAATTTTCTGTTCAAAAAAGTCAAATGGCGCTCCTTCCCTTCCGAGTCCTGCCGTGCGCCCAAACAGTGGTTTTTCGCCACATATGAGGTATCTGCGTGTTCAGTAGAAATTGCCCAACAAATTTTTTTAGGTTCATTTAATCCTGCTACCCTTGTGAATATGCAATATTTGAGGCTAAATTAACATTTTTGTTGCAAAAAGTAAAATGTTCATTTTTTCCTTCCACATTGCTTTAGTTACTGTGAAGCACCTGAAGGGTTAATAACCTTCTTGAATGTGGTTTTGAGTAGCCTGAGGGGTGCCGTTTTTGGAATGGTGTCACTTTTGGGTGTTCTGTGTCATGTAGACCTTTCAAAATTGCTTCAAATGTGATGTGGTCCCTAAAAAAAGTGGCTTTGCAAATTTTGTTGTAAAAATGAGAAATTGCTCATAAACTTTGAACCCCTATAACTTCCTTAAATTTTTTTTCCCAAAATTGTTCTGATGTAAAGTAGACATGTGGGAAATGTTATTTATTAATTATTTTGTGTCATATGTCTCGTTGGTTTTAGAGCATAAAAATTCAAAGTTTGAAAATTACAAAATTTTCAAAATTTTCGCGAAATTTCCGTTTTTTTCACAAAGAAACGCAAAAAATATCGGCCTAAATTTACCACTAACATGAAGCCCAATATGTCACGAAAAAACAATCTCAGAATCACCGGGATCTGCTGAAGCGTTCCAGAGTTATAACCTCATAAAGTGACACTGGTCAGAATTGCAAAAAATGGCCTGGTCTTCAGGGTCAAAATAGGCTTGGGGCTGAAGGGGTTAAAAGAAGTTGAAAAGACTAAACACATGAACAGCAAGTTGTTTTACATTGCAATGCATATGTTGGTTTTTTTTTTAGCACTGATTTAGCAGTTCTTTAGCAGGGAGGATCCTCAGTGAATCTGCAGTAATTGTACTGATCTGGAGAATCATGTTGATGGGTAATTTCTACTGCACATTAAATGTCATAACAAAAAATGAAAAATGATAGGAAATTTCCTGGTTTTTGTTTCAAATTCACCTCACTTGGAATATTTTTTTCCCGTTTTCTGTACATGATATGGTAGAAAGAATAGTGTGATTCAAATCTACAAGTCGTCCTGAAAAAAACAAGCCCTCATATGGTTATATGACTAGAGAAAAATAAAAAAAGTTGTGGGTTTTGGAATATGGGTAGAAAACAATCAAAAGCTCTCCAGTGATTTATACTATCAGTCATGTGCCCTGTGTTCATTTTCTCATGGTGTGTCGTCAAAGAGCCCAGCATAGCCAATCCTCGTTAGTATAGTGGTGAGTATCCCCGCCTGTCACGCGGGAGACCGGGGTTCAATTCCCCGACGGGGAGGCAAGTTTTCTTATTGCCGCAGCTCTTCAAATTAACAGGAAAAGTTCATTGATTTCGATAATATTTCTATCAAGAAGCTGGTTATTCTTTATTGTTTGATTGTCACTCATGGGTGCATCAACTACAAAAAATCACCACATCTGGGACAAATCCATCCCATAATAACAGCTTATTGCGAAAACAGAGGTTTGATTAACCATCGGAGAGAGTAGTTAAATTCTTGCTACAGTTCTTCGAATTAACATGAAAACTTCATTGACCTGGATATTAGTATTGAGAAGCTGTTAATGTTTGATTGTCACTCACTACAGGTGCATAAACCACCAAAAATCACCCCATGTGGGACAAATCCATCCCATAAAAACAGCTTATTAAGAAAACAGAAAAAAGCAGTCCTGGCCACAAGAGTAGTATTATCCATTAGATCCCATCTCATACAGAACTTCATCTACTCCTAAGCAACCACAGAGGCACGATTGTGATCACACATACTTCCACTACCTTCTGTAAGGGTAAACACAGCACACATGGCCGGTTAGCGCAGTTGGTTAGAGCGTGGTGCTAAAAACGCCAAGGTCGCGGGTTCGATCCCCGTACGGGCCAGAAGCTCATTTTTAGAGGTTACATTCTATAATGTATGTTTAGTGCTGTAGTGCACATTTGGTGCTGCTTTTTGTTTTTTCTTTATTGAATTGGTCGGTGGTTGACCTCCACCTTGCTTTGCACCCCAGTTTGGGATGTGTTCCATCTGTCTGGATTTTGGCGGTTGGTGACTGTTCACATTGGGTCGTCGGGCTTTGTCCGCGGGCTGTTTGCTTCACGCAGCGTTTGCTTGGACCTGTCCCGCCCACAGCCATGACTCAGTCATGGGTACGGGATTGAAATAGACCAGGTGAGTGCTGCTAAGAGCAGTTCTACTATTCATATGTGAGGCCGTATGGCACATTTTATAAAAATATTTTAGTGTAGGACTGCTTCAAATGAGATTTGCCGTGACGTGGCGAAGCAGCTCAAGAAATTGCAATTTTTTGCCAAAAATCTCAAAAATTTTTTAAAATAAGTACAGTTTGGAATGTTTAGTGCTGTAGTGCACATTTGGTGCTGCTTTTTGTTTTTTCTTTATTGAATTGGTCGGTGGTTGACCTCCACCTTGCTTTGCACCCCAGTTTGGGATGTGTTCCATCTGTCTGGATTTTGGCAGTTGGTGACTGTTCACATTGGGTCGTCGGGCTTTGTCCGCGGGCTGTTTGCTTCACGCAGCGTTTGCTTGGACCTGTCCCGCCCACAGCCATGACTCAGTCATGGGTACGGGATTGAAATAGACCAGGTGAGTGCTGCTAAGAGCAGTTCTACTATTCATATGTGAGGCCGTATGGCACATTTTATAAAAATATTTTAGTGTAGGACTGCTTCAAATGAGATTTGCCGTGACGTGGCGAAGCAGCTCAAGAAATTGCAATTTTTTGCCAAAAATCTCAAAATTTTTAAAATAAGTACAGTTTGGAATGTTTAGTGCTGTAGTGCACATTTGGTGCTGCTTTTTGTTTTTTCTTTATTGAATTGGTCGGTGGTTGACCTCCACCTTGCTTTGCACCCCAGTTTGGGATGTGTTCCATCTGTCTGGAATTTGGCGGTTGGTGACTGTTCACATTGGGTCGTCGGGCTTTGTCCGCGGGCTGTTTGCTTCACGCAGCATTTGCTTGGACCTGTCCCGCGCACAGCCATGACTCAGTCATGGGTACGGGATTGAAAGAGACCAGGTGAGTGCTGCTAAGAGCAGTTCTACTATTCATATGTGAGGCCGTATGGCACATTTTATAAAAATATTTTAGTGTAGGACTGCTTCAAATGAGATTTGCCGTGACGTGGCGAAGCAGCTCAAGAAATTGCAATTTTTTGCCAAAAATCTCAAAATTTTTAAAATAAGTACAGTTTGGAATGTTTAGTGCTGTAGTGCACATTTGGTGCTGCTTTTTGTTTTTTCTTTATTGAATTGGTCGGTGGTTGACCTCCACCTTGCTTTGCACCCCAGTTTGGGATGTGTTCCATCTGTCTGGATTTTGGCGGTTGGTGACTGTTCACATTGGGTCGTCGGGCTTTGTCCGCGGGCTGTTTGCTTCACGCAGCGTTTGCTTGGACCTGTCCCGCCCACAGCCATGACTCAGTCATGGGTACGGGATTGAAATAGACCAGGTGAGTGCTGCTAAGAGCAGTTCTACTATTCATATGTGAGGCCGTATGGCACATTTTATAAAAATATTTTAGTGTAGGACTGCTTCAAATGAGATTTGCCGTGACGTGGCGAAGCAGCTCAAGAAATTGCAATTTTTTGCCAAAAATCTCAAAAAATTTTTAAAATTTTTTTTAAAATAAGTACAGTTTGGAATGTTTAGTGCTGTAGTGCACATTTGGTGCTGCTTTTTGTTTTTTCTTTATTGAATTGGTCGGTGGTTTACCTCCACCTTGCTTTGCACCCCAGTTTGGGATGTGTTCCATCTGTCTGGATTTTGGCGGTTGGTGACTGTTCACATTGGGTCGTCGGGCTTTGTCCGCGGGCTGTTTGCTTCACGCAGCGTTTGCTTGGACCTGTCCCGCCCACAGCCATGACTCAGTCATGGGTACGGGATTGAAATAGACCAGGTGAGTGCTGCTAAGAGCCGTTCTACTATTCATATGTGAGGCCGTATGGCACATTTTATAAAAATATTTTAGTGTAGGACTGCTTCAAATGAGATTTGCCGTGACGTGGCGAAGCAGCTCAAGAAATTGCAATTTTTTGCCAAAAATCTCAAAATTTTTAAAATAAGTACAGTTTGGAATGTTTAGTGCTGTAGTGCACATTTGGTGCTGCTTTTTGTTTTTTCTTTATTGAATTGGTCGGTGGTTGACCTCCACCTTGCTTTGCACCCCAGTTTGGGATGTGTTCCATCTGTCTGGATTTTGGCGGTTGGTGACTGTTCACATTGGGTCGTCGGGCTTTGTCCGCGGGCTGTTTGCTTCACGCAGCGTTTGCTTGGACCTGTCCCGCCCACAGCCATGACTCAGTTATGGGTACGGGATTGAAATAGACCAGGTGAGTGCTGCTAAGAGCAGTTCTACTATTCATATGTGAGGCCGTATGGCACATTTTATAAAAATATTTTAGTGTAGGACTGCTTTAAATGAGATTTGCCGTGACGTGGCGAAGCAGCTCAAGAGATTGCAATTTTTTGCCAAAAATCTCAAAATTTTTAAAATAAGTACAGTTTGGAATGTTTAGTGCTGTAGTGCACATTTGGTGCTGCTTTTTGTTTTTTCTTTATTGAATTGGTCGGTGGTTGACCTCCACCTTGCTTTGCACCCCAGTTTGGGATGTGTTCCATCTGTCTGGATTTTGGCGGTTGGTGACTGTTCACATTGGGTCGTCGGGCTTTGTCCGCGGGCTGTTTGCTTCACGCAGCGTTTGCTTGGACCTGTCCCGCCCACAGCCATGACTCAGTCATGGGTACGGGATTGAAATAGACCAGGTGAGTGCTGCTAAGAGCAGTTCTACTATTCATATGTGAGGCCGTATGGCACATTTTATAAAAATATTTTAGTGTAGGACTGCTTCAAATGAGATTTGCCGTGACGTGGCGAAGCAGCTCAAGAAATTGCAATTTTTTGCCAAAAATCTCAAAATTTTTAAAATAAGTACAGTTTGGAATGTTTAGTGCTGTAGTGCACATTTGGTGCTGCTTTTTGTTTTTTCTTTATTGAATTGGTCGGTGGTTGACCTCCACCTTGCTTTGCACCCCAGTTTGGGATGTGTTCCATCTGTCTGGATTTTGGCGGTTGGTGACTGTTCACATTGGGTCGTCGGGCTTTGTCCGCGGGCTGTTTGCTTCACGCAGCGTTTGCTTGGACCTGTCCCGCCCACAGCCATGACTCAGTCATGGGTACGGGATTGAAATAGACCAGGTGAGTGCTGCTAAGAGCAGTTCTACTATTCATATGTGAGGCCGTATGGCACATTTTATAAAAATATTTTAGTGTAGGACTGCTTCAAATGAGATTTGCCGTGACGTGGCGAAGCAGCTCAAGAAATTGCAATTTTTTGCCAAAAATCTCAAAATTTTTAAAATAAGTACAGTTTGGAATGTTTAGTGCTGTAGTGCACATTTGGTGCTGCTTTTTGTTTTTTCTACATTCTATAATAGTCTAGTCATGTTGGTCCATGTTGAAGTATGTAGCATTTTCTTTGCATAGTCTTTTCTGTTTTTACTACTTTAATAATGAGCAAAAAATATTACAAAAGAAGGGAATTTTGTTTACTTACCGTAAATTCCTTTTCTTCTAGCTCCTATTGGGAGACCCAGACAATTGGGTGTATAGCTTCTGCCTCCGGAGGCCACACAAAGTATTACACTTTAAAAAGTGTAACTCCTCCCCTCTGCCTATACACCCTCCCGTGGATCACGGGCTCCTCAGTTTTGGTGCAAAAGCAGGAAGGAGAAGACTTATGAATTGGTCAAGGGTAAATTCAATCCGAAGGATGTTTGGAGAACTGAACCATGAACCAAAAGAACAATTCAACATGAACAACATGTGTACACAAAAGAACAACCAGCCCGAAGGGAACAGGGGCGGGTGCTGGGTCTCCCAATAGGAGCTAGAAGAAAAGGAATTTACGGTAAGTAAACAAAATTCCCTTCTTCTTTGTCGCTCCATTGGGAGACCCAGACAATTGGGACGTCCAAAAGCAGTCCCTGGGTGGGTAAAAGAATACCTCAATAAAAAGAGCCGAAACGGCCCTCCTCTTACAGGTGGGCAACCGCCGCCTGAAGGACTCGCCTACCTAGACTGGCGTCTGCCGACGCATAGGTATGCACTTGATAGTGTTTTGTGAAAGTGTGCAGACTAGACCACGTCGCTGCCTGACACACCTGCTGAGCCGTAGCCCGGTGCCGCAATGCCCAGGACGCACCCACGGCTCTGGTAGAATGGGCTTTCAGCCCTGAAGGAAGCGGAAGCCCTGAAGAACGGTAGGCTTCGAGAATCGGTTCCTTGATCCACCGAGCCAAGGTTGACTTGGAAGCCTGCGAACCCTTACGCTGGCCAGCGACAAGGACAAAGAGCGCATCTGAACGACGCAGGGGCGCCGTGCGAGACACGTAGAGCCGGAGTGCTCTCACCAGATCCAAAGAGTGCAAATCCTTTTCACATTGGTGAATTGGATTAGGGCAAAATGAAGGTAAGGAGATATCCTGATTGAGATGAAAAGGAGATACCACCTTAGGGAGAAATTCCGCGACCGGACGCAGAACCACCTTATCCTGGTGAAACACCAGGAAGGGGGCTTTGCATGATAGCGCTGCAAGCTCAGACACTCTCCGGAGTGATGTAATTGCCACTAGAAAGGCCACCTTTTGCGAAAGACGTGATAAAGAGACATCCCGCAGCGGCTCGAAAGGTGGTTTCTGAAGAGCCGTTAGCACCCTGTTAATATCCCAGGGTTCCAGCGGACGCTTGTAAGGTGGGACTATGTGGCAAACTCCTTGCAGGAACGTGCGGACCTGCGGAAGCCTGGCTAGACGCTTTTGAAAAAATACAGAGAGCGCCGATACTTGGCCCTTGAGAGAGCCGAGTGACAAATCCTTGTCCATTCCGGATTGGAGGAATGAAAGAAAAGTGGGTAAGGCAAATGGCCATGGAGAGAAACCGTTAGCAGAGCACCAGGATAAGAAGATTTGCCAAGACCTGTAATAGATCTTGGTGGACGTTGGCTTCCTGGCCTGTCTCATGGTGGCAATGACATCCTGAGATAACCCTGAAGACGCTAGGAGCCAGGACTCAATGGCCACACAGTCAGGTTGAGGGCCACAGAATTCAGATGGAAAAATGGCCCTTGTGACAGCCAGTCTGGGCGGTCTGGAAGCGCCCACGGCTGACCCACCGTGAGATGCCACAGGTCCGGGTACAACGACCGCCTCGGCCAGTCTGGAGCGACGAGAATGGCGCGACGGCAGTCGGACCTGATCTTGCGTAACACTCTGGGCAGCATCGCCAGAGGAGGAAACACATAAGGCAGTCGGAACTGCGACCAGTCCTGAACTAACGCGTCCGCCGCCAGAGCTCTGTGATCCTGAGACCGTGCCATGAATGCCGGGACTTTGTTGTTGTGCCGTGACGCCATGAGATCGACGTCCGGCGTTCCCCAGCGGCGACAGATCTCTCGAAACACTTCTGGGTGCAGAGACTATTCCCCCGCATCCATGCCCTGACTGAGAAAATCTGCTTCCCAGTTTTCTACGCCCGGGATGTGAACTGCGGAGATGGTGGAGGCTGTGGCTTCCACCCACTGCAGAATCCGCCGGACTTCCTGGAAGGCTTGACGACTGCGAGTGCCGCCTTGGTGGTTGATGTATGCGACGGCAGTGGCGTTGTCCGACTGGATACGGATCTGCCTGCCCTCTAGCCACCGCTGAAAAGCCAATAGGGCTAGATACACTGCTCTTATTTCCAGAACATTGATCTGAAGGGAAGACTCTATCGGAGTCCAAGTTCCCTGAGCCCTGTGGTGGAGAAAAACCGCTCCCCACCCTGACAGGCTCGCGTCCGTGGTGACCACAGCCCAGGTTGGGGGTAGGAAGGATTTTCCCTGCGATAGAGAATTGGGAAGGAGCCACCACTGAAGTGACGTCTTGGTTGCAAAGGAAAGAGAGACGTTCCTGTCAAGGGAAGTCGACCTCCTGTCCCATTTGCGGAGAATGTCCCATTGGAGCTGCCGTAGATGGAATTGCGCGAACGGCACTGCCTCCATCGCTGCCACCATCTTCCCCAGGAAGTGCATGAGGCGCCTTAAGGGGTGTGACTGACTCCGAAGAAGTGATTGCACCCCTGCCTGCAGAGAAAGCTGTTTGTCTCGCGGTAGCTTGACTACCGCTGACTGTGTATGAAACTCCATCCCGAGGTAAGTCAATGATTGGGTCGGTGTCAACTTGGATTTTGGGAAGTTGATGATCCACCCGAACTGCTGGAGAGTTGTCAGAGCGACTGTAAGGCTGTGTTAACACGCCACCCGAGAAGGGGCCCTGACTAGGAGATCGTCTAGGTAGGGAATCACCGAGTGGCCCTGAGAGTGTAGGACCGCCACGACGGATGCCATGACTTTGGTGAAAACCCGTGGGGCTGTCGCCAGGCCGAAAGGCAATGCCACGAACTGAAGGTGTTCGTCCCTGATGGCGAAACGCAAGAAGCGTTGATGTTCGGGTGCAATCGGCACGTGGAGATAAGCATCTTTGATGTCGATCGATGCTAGGAAGTCTCCTTGTGACATCGAGGCGATGACCGAGCGGAGAGATTCCATCCGAAACCGTCTGGTTCTCACGTGTCTGTTGAGCAGTTTGAGGTCCAGAACGGGACGGAATGATCCGTCCTTTTTTGGCACCACGAACAAGTTGGAGTAAAAGCCGCGACCACGTTCCTGAAGGGGAACAGGGATCACAACTCCTTCTGTCTTCAGAGCGTCCACCGACTGAAAAAGTGCGTCGGCCTGAGCGGGGGGCGGAGAGGTTCTGAAGAAACGA
Source organism: Anomaloglossus baeobatrachus (assembly GCF_048569485.1). NCBI lineage: Eukaryota > Metazoa > Chordata > Amphibia > Anura > Aromobatidae > Anomaloglossus > Anomaloglossus baeobatrachus. The sequence goes on from NC_134356.1 coordinate 457,970,801, forward strand.
GCCGTAGGACGGGAGCTGAACTCTATCCTGTAACCGTGAGACAGAATGTCTCTCACCCATCGGTCTTGAACATGTGGCCACCAGGCGTCGCCAAAGTGGGAGAGCCTGCCACCGACCGAGGATGCGGCTAGGGGATGCCGAGAGTCATGAGGAGGCCGCCTTGGAGGCAGTGCCTTCTGCGGCCTTTTGGGGGCGTGACTTGGACCGCCACACATAGGAGTTCCTCTGGCCTTTCTCCTGCCTGCTGGACGAAGAGGATTGGGACTTGGCGGAGGGACGAAAGGACCGAAACCTCGATTGTATTTTCCGTTGTTGAGGTCTCTTAGGTCTGGACTGGGGTAAGTGTAATACTATTGTATGTTCTGAGGATTTCGATAGCGTTAGGGCAATGACAACCAGAGACGAGTTCTTGGTACAAGATGTTTATAATATGTAACCACGGTAGGTACAGAACGGAACAAACACAGCAGAACAAACACACGAAATACTTTCCCGAAACGGAGCGAAGGGAATTCCCGGGGCCACGCACCGGACTCCCCCAGGGAGACCACCAGAGCGAACCCCTATACAGGGACTGTCCGACAATCACCCCGGAAGGCCTAAATGCGCAGCAGCCGGGACACAAGGGGCAAGTGGTAAGGTCCAGGAGTGTCCGTACGGGATGATAGTCCAGAGTGGTTACAAACCGGGAGGAAACCGGGCAGAAGTGCTGAACACAGACGGCAGACGGAGTCCAGGCACAGCTTGAAGAAACCGGGTATGGTCCAGAGTCGGTCGGTATTCTTTCAGGAGGATCCAAAGGCAATCAGGAAATAGAAGCAGCAAGGCAAGAGCACACAGCAAGCAGTATACTCAGGCACTGGACTAGGCAACAGAACAGTAAACTCCATGTTAACCGAGGGCAAGCTTTTGTCAAAAGAGAACTGGAAAACCCGGAAACCTGACAGTAAGGAGGAGTCCTTTCCCTTGGATTCCTTAATAATCTCATCCAATCATTCGCCAAACAAGCGTTCGCTAGAAAACGGCAAACCGGTTAAGAACCTCTTGGAGGCCGAGTCTGCCTTCCATTCGCGCAGCCACATGGCCCTGCGGACTGCCACAGAGTAAGCGGATGCCACAGCTGTACGGCTAGCAGAGTCCAGGACTGCGTTCATGGCGTAGGAAGAAAAAGCTGACGCTTGAGAAGTCAAAGACGCAACTTGCGGAGCAGAATTACGTGTGACAGCATTAATCTCAGCCAGACAAGCCGAGATAGGTTGGAGTGCCCACACGGCTGCAAAGGCCGGGGCAAAAGACGCGCCCGTGGCCTTATAGATGGACTTCACCAGGAGCTCTATCTGCCTGTCAGTGGCATCCTTTAGCGATGAACCATCTGCCACCGATACCACAGATCTAGCCGCCAATCTAGAGACTGGAGGATCCACCTTGGGACATTGAGCCCACCCCTTAACGACTTCAGCGGGGAAGGGGTAACGCGTGTCAGTGAGGCGCTTAGTAAAGCGCTTGTCCGGAACCGCTCTGGGCTTCTGGACAGCGTCTCTGAAGTTAGAGTGATCGAAGAACGCACTACGTGTACGTTTGGGGAATCGAAACTGGTGTTTCTCCTGCTGAGACGCCGACTCCTCCACAGTAGGAGGCGGGGGAGAGAGATCCAACACCTGGTTGATGGACGAGATAAGATCATTCACTAATGCGTCCCCTTTAGGTGTATCAAGGTTAAGGCGACGTCAGGGTCAGAACCCTGAGCTGCGACGTCCGCCTCGTCCTCCAGAGAGTCCTCAATCTGGGAACCCGAGCAGCGTGAAGAAGTCGGGGAAGATTCCCAGCGAGCCCGCTTAGCCTGTCTAGGACTGTGGTCCTGGCAGGAGTCCTCTGCGTGGGACCTAGGGCCCAACCTGGGAGCGCGCTGCGGCTCGGATCGAGAGGGGCCTGGAGGTGACGATCCAACAGGGGCCGGGGCCTGTGTAAGGACCGGTCTGGACTGCAAAGCTTCTAGCAGCTTGGCAGACCATTTGTCCATAGACTGAGCCATGGATTGTGAAAGTGACTCAGAGTTTCTCAGCAAAAGAGGAGAACTCTGTCCCTGCCGCCTGGACAGGGGGAGCAGGGGGATCTACATGAGCCGAGGGGTCCACTAGTGACCGAGGCTCCGGCTGAGCAAGTGAAACAGGGGTTGAGCATTGCTCACAGTGAGGGTAGGTGGAACCCGCAGGTAACATAGCCCCACAAGAGGTACAGGCCGCAAAAAACCCCTGTGCCTTAACAGCTTTGCTCCTTGTGGACGACATGCTGTTGTCTCCTAGGAGAATGATCACTGAGGGTATATGGGCAAAAACAGGGTATACAGCCCGACCGAACAGAAATATATATATATATAAATACGTATCTATTCCGGCACTCTAGGGGGGACCAGCACCGGGTGACCGGTGTGGCTTACCGACCGCTAACAAGCGGAGTGTGTGCCTCCAGATTCCCAGCCTTAGGTCCCCCGGAGCTGCAGAGCTGTTCCTGAGAATCCTCCACCGGCAGAATTCCCAAAAAATGGCTGCCGGAGATCTCAGGGGAGGAGTGGAGCCGTGGGCGGCGCCAGGAAAGTGCGGGAATCCGGGGTCCCCACAGTGATCAGTGAGGGGGGAGGAAACATGCAGGATGCTCCAGCCCTCACATCCGACGTCAGGTCGGCAGTCCCGCCCTTACCCCTGACAGGCAGGCCCGGGGGCGGGATTTTTGCGACTAGGCCGCGATGAAGCCGGGGACTAAATTTCATACCGCGCCCGACAAGCAGGCATGGTCGGCGCGGAAGTCCGCCGGTCTTCTCAATTCAGCAGCTGCCGCAGCGTCCGGGAAGAAGGTGCGCTCCTGCACAGTCCCCAAAGGGAACATAGAGTACCTTAGAGTTGCAGGGCCCGGTCCTTGAGGTTGCATAGACTCCGGTCCGGCAGATTCCCACAGGGGCTGCGGAGGGAGCACGGTCCCAGCAAATGGATGACCGTTCAGGATCCCACTTCTCCCAGAGCCGCTAAGGGATGGTGAAGGAGACGGCATGAGGCTCCGGCCTTTGTACCCGCAATGGGTACCTCAACCTTAACAACACCGCTGACGTAGTGGGGTGAGAAGGGAACATGCCGGGGGCCCCGTGGGGGCCCTCTTTTCTTCCAACCGACATAACTAATATGAGAATGCATGAGTGGATGTGTGCCTCCTTCCACACAAAGCATAAAACTGACGAGCCCGTGATCAACGGGAGGGTGTATAGGCAGAGGGGAGGAGTTACACATTTTAAAGTGTAATACTTTGTGTGGCCTCCGGAGGCAGAAGCTATACACCCAATTGTCTGGGTCTCCCAATGGAGCGACAAAGAAATAAACTACAATGAAGTGAGATGCCCTGAGGTGAACACAGTCGAAAGCTGCTACAAAAACATACTAGTGTCATTATAGTAGACATAAAAGTGGACAAGTTAAGGTGTTATCAAAAGGGTTAAATGACTTAGGGGTACTCAACTCCCACTTGGAAACACACAAAAAGGGATGCCCCACATCAAAATCACTTCACTCCCAGCCGACTCAAAAAGATTATAGGCATTACAGCTGGCATCGAAGTAGGTAGAAAGGCAATTTTCACAGATGTAAATAAGTAATTCATGTTTTTAAATAGTTACACGGCTTTGGGCCCCTGATGTCACATTACCAACACCCAGCTAATTATGCCTCCCGTCTCCTTCACGTCACTCTACATCGGGCCAAATGGGTTGTTGGCATGAAATCTGGCATGTATGTGGGCAGGCAGACACTTTTTACTGATTGAAATAAGTAACTACTGTTTTTAAAGGGTTAAATGATTTAAATTCACTGATATCACCTGACCAATACATACAGAGAGTTGCCTGGCATCAAATTCAATTCACTCCAGATTGATCCAAATGGGTTCCTGACATAAAAGCAGACAACAAAATGGGCAAGCAAACACTTTTTACTGATTCGAACAAGTGGTGTTTTTAAAGAGTTTTCTAGTTATTCCCAAAATATTAAAGTTGGTTTCCAGTTGAAGTAAATCCCTTTCCACCAGCCTAGAGTGAACAGATTTTGATGCACGGCATCCTCTTCTGTGTGTTCACATCGTGAGATGAATGGCTCAAAGTCATTGAACCTTTTACAAACACCATTTATTTATTCAATCGGTGAAAACTGGCAGTCTCTCCACATTAATGCCAGCTGTTATGCACGAGCCCGTTGGGGCCAGTCTGTAGTGAACTAAATTTGATGGGAGAAATCACTTTCTGTGTGTTTCCAGTGTGAGATCATTGATCCAATGTTCCTTTTTACCCTTTTGATAACATTCTTTGGTGTCTACTTTGATGCCCATTTTCATATCACTTGTATACTTTTTGTAGCTGCTTTAACGTGTATTCATCTAGTACTGACGGAGGTACTGGTGGTGTAAATGACAACTGACGGTGGTGCTGGTAATTTTTGTACTGATGGTGGTTTTGGTTATGTATAAATGTAAATGTTATAATTGTTCATTTTTAAGACGAGACTAGATCATTTATAGGATCAGTGTGCTGCACTGAAAATACAGGTGTTTGAATGAGGTCCTATGTCAGCTGAACAAGTGTTTGCCTAAAGCTCCTGTATGTTAAAGACAGTCGTCTGATCATGCGGCCAGCTGCTATCTCACCCGACTCTCCCATACACAGGAGCGCTCACTGTGCCGAACGCTCCTGTGTGCAGTAAGAGAAAGCCAATGGCAGCGGCTGATCATGCCTTTTCGGCCTACTGCTATCTTAGCAGACTCTCCCATACACAGAGATGCTCACTCTGCCGATTGCTGCTGTGTGCTCTATGAGTTAGCCATTGCTGGCAGTGGCTGATCCCTTAGAGAATAGAAGGATTTACAGTCCGAAATTGGACATCCCGGGTCCTTATCTCCTCCGACAATCATTAGCCAGAGGCACCTATACAAATTATACTGTCGTCCGGGCCTGGCAATATCGGCGGGTTCGGCCAACTTTAGACTAACATGTATGGACATGTTATCTACTATCTAAAGAGTATTGTTACTTTACGAATATGCGCACACTATATCTTTTAGATGTCTGCTAACCAAACGAGTTTTCAGGCGAAAGCTGCTTCAGGAAATGCCAGAGTCTTATGTCATGATGCTTCTTTTGGTCGTCTTTTCCAACATTTTTTGCCACTGTTTTTTAGATTAAATTGTATTCAATAAACGAATGAGCAGCCTCTAAGCGGAAGTTATACGAAAAAATGTTCAGGGCACTTCTTTTAACCTCTTCGCCTCTTTGAAAAAATGAAGCTGTTAAAAGAAGTTGAAAAGACTAAACACATGAACAGAAAGTTGTTTTACATTGCAATGCATATGTTGTTTTTTTTTAGCACTGATTTAGCAGTTCTTTAGCAGGGAGGATCCTGAGTGAATCTGCAGTAATTTTACTGATCTGGAGAATCATGTTGATGGGTAATTTCTACTGCACATTAAATGTCATAACAAAAAATGAAAAATGATAGGAAATTTCCTGGTTTTTGTTTCAAATTCACCTCACTTGGAATATTTTTTTCCCGTTTTCTGTACATGATATGGTAGAAAGAATAGTGTGATTCAAATCTACAAGTCGTCCTGCAAAAAACAAGCCCTCATATGGTTATATGACTAGAGAAAAATAAAAAAAGTTGTGGGTTTTGGAATATGGGTAGAAAACAATCAAAAGCTCTCCAGTGATTTATACTATCAGTCATGTGCCCTGTGTTCATTTTCTCATGGTGTGTCGTCAAAGAGCCCAGCATAGCCAATCCTCGTTAGTATAGTGGTGAGTATCCCCGCCTGTCACGCGGGAGACCGAGGTCCAATTCCCCGATGGGGAGGCAAGTTTACTTAAAGTCGCAGCTCTTCAAATTAACAGGAAAAGTTCATTGATTTCGATAACATTTGTATCAAGAAGCTGGTTATTCTTTATTGTTTGATTGTCACTCATGGGTGCATCAACTACAAAAAAATCACCACATCTGGGACAAATCCATCCCATAATAACAGCTTATTGCGAAAACAGAGGTTTGATTAACCATCGGAGAGAGTAGTTAAATTCTTGCTACAGTTCTTCGAATTAACATGAAAACTTCATTGACCTGGATATTAGTATTGAGAAGCTGTTAATGTTTGATTGTCACTCACTACAGGTGCATAAACCACCAAAAATCACCCCATGTGGGACAAATCCATCCCATAAAAACAGCTTATTAAGAAAACAGAAAAAAGTAGTCCTGGCCACAAGAGTAGTATTATCCATTAGATCCCATCTCATACAGAACTTCATCTACTCCTAAGCAACCACAGAGGCACGATTGTGATCACACATACTTCCACTACCTTTTGTAAGGATAAACACAGCACACATGGCCGGTTAGCTCAGTTGGTTAGAGCGTGGTGCTAATAACGGCAAGGTCGCGGGTTCGATCCCCGTACGGGCCAGAAGCTCATTTTTAGAGGTTACATTCCATAGTCTAGTCATGTTGGTCCATGTTCAAGTATGTAGCATTTTCTTTGCATAGTCTTTTCTGTTTTTACTACTTAAATAATGAGCAAAAAATATTACAAAAATAAACTACAATGAAGTGAGATGCCCTGAGGTGAACACAGTCGAAATCTGCTACAAAAACATACTAGTGTCATTATAGTAGACATAAAAGTGGACAAGTTAAGGTGTTATCAAAAGGGTTAAATGACTTAGGGGTACTCAACTCCCACTTGGAAACACACAAAAAGGGACACCCCACATCAAAATCACTTCACTCCCAACCGGCTCAAAAAGATTATAGGCATTACAGCTGGCATCGAAGTAGGTAGAAAGGCAATTTTCACAGATGTAAATAAGTAATTCATGTTTTTAAATGGTTACGCGGCTTTGGGCCCATGATGTCACATTACCAACACCCAGCTAATTATGCCTCCCGTCTCCTTCACGTCACTCTACATCGGGCAAAATGGGTTGTTGGCATGAAATCTGGCATGTATGTGGGCAGGCAGACACTTTTTACTGATTGAAATAAGTAACTACTGTTTTTAAAGGGTTAAATGACTTAAGTTCACTGATATCACCTGACCAATACATACAGAGGGTTGCCTGGCATCAAATTCAATTCACTCCAGATTGATCCAAATGGATTCCTGACATAAAAGCAGACAACAAAATGGGCAAGCAAACACTTTTTACTGATTCGAACAAGTGGTGTTTTTAAAGAGTTTTCTAGTTATTCCCAAAATATTAAAGTTGGTTTCCAGTTGAAGTAAATCCCTTTCCACCAGCCTAGAGTGAACAGATTTTGATGCACGGCATCCTCTTCTGTGTGTTCACATCGTGAGATGAATGGCTCAAAGTCATTGAACCTTTTACAAACACCATTTATTTATTCAATCGGTGAAAACTGGCAGTCTCTCCACATTAATGCCAGCTGTTATGCACGAGCCCGTTGGGGCCAGTCTGTAGTGAACTAAATTTGATGGGAGAAATCACTTTCTGTGTGTTTCCAGTGTGAGATCATTGATCCAATGTTCCTTTTTACCCTTTTGATAACATTCTTTGGTGTCTACTTTGATGCCCATTTTCATATCACTTGTATACTTTTTGTAGCTGCTTTAACGTGTATTCATCTAGTACTGACGGAGGTACTGGTGGTGTAAATGACAACTGACGGTGGTGCTGGTAATTTTTGTACTGATGGTGGTTTTGGTTATGTATAAATGTAAATGTTATAATTGTTCATTTTTAAGACGAGACTAGATCATTTATAGGATCAGTGTGCTGCACTGAAAATACAGGTGTTTGAATGAGGTCCTATGTCAGCTGAACAAGTGTTTGCCTAAAGCTCCTGTATGTTAAAGACAGTCGTCTGATCATGCGGCCAGCTGCTATCTCACCCGACTCTCCCATACACAGGAGCGCTCACTGTGCCGAACGCTCCTGTGTGCAGTAAGAGAAAGCCAATGGCAGCGGCTGATCATGCCTTTTCGGCCTACTGCTATCTTAGCAGACTCTCCCATACACAGAGATGCTCACTCTGCCGATTGCTGCTGTGTGCTCTATGAGTTAGCCATTGCTGGCAGTGGCTGATCCCTTAGAGAATAGAAGGATTTACAGTCCGAAATTGGACATCCCGGGTCCTTATCTCCTCCGACAATCATTAGCCAGAGGCACCTATACAAATTATACTGTCGTCCGGGCCTGGCAATATCGGCGGGTTCGGCCAACTTTAGACTAACATGTATGGACATGTTATCTACTATCTAAAGAGTATTGTTACTTTACGAATATGCGCACACTATATCTTTTAGATGTCTGCTAACCAAACGAGTTTTCAGGCGAAAGCTGCTTCAGGAAATGCCAGAGTCTTATGTCATGATGCTTCTTTTGGTCGTCTTTTCCAACATTTTTTGCCACTGTTTTTTAGATTAAATTGTATTCAATAAACGAATGAGCAGCCTCTAAGCGGAAGTTATACGAAAAAATGTTCAGGGCACTTCTTTTAACCTCTTCGCCTCTTTGAAAAAATGAAGCTGTTAAAAGAAGTTGAAAAGACTAAACACATGAACAGAAAGTTGTTTTACATTGCAATGCATATGTTGTTTTTTTTTAGCACTGATTTAGCAGTTCTTTAGCAGGGAGGATCCTGAGTGAATCTGCAGTAATTTTACTGATCTGGAGAATCATGTTGATGGGTAATTTCTACTGCACATTAAATGTCATAACAAAAAATGAAAAATGATAGGAAATTTCCTGGTTTTTGTTTCAAATTCACCTCACTTGGAATATTTTTTTCCCGTTTTCTGTACATGATATGGTAGAAAGAATAGTGTGATTCAAATCTACAAGTCGTCCTGCAAAAAACAAGCCCTCATATGGTTATATGACTAGAGAAAAATAAAAAAAGTTGTGGGTTTTGGAATATGGGTAGAAAACAATCAAAAGCTCTCCAGTGATTTATACTATCAGTCATGTGCCCTGTGTTCATTTTCTCATGGTGTGTCGTCAAAGAGCCCAGCATAGCCAATCCTCGTTAGTATAGTGGTGAGTATCCCCGCCTGTCACGCGGGAGACCGAGGTCCAATTCCCCGATGGGGAGGCAAGTTTACTTAAAGTCGCAGCTCTTCAAATTAACAGGAAAAGTTCATTGATTTCGATAACATTTGTATCAAGAAGCTGGTTATTCTTTATTGTTTGATTGTCACTCATGGGTGCATCAACTACAAAAAAATCACCACATCTGGGACAAATCCATCCCATAATAACAGCTTATTGCGAAAACAGAGGTTTGATTAACCATCGGAGAGAGTAGTTAAATTCTTGCTACAGTTCTTCGAATTAACATGAAAACTTCATTGACCTGGATATTAGTATTGAGAAGCTGTTAATGTTTGATTGTCACTCACTACAGGTGCATAAACCACCAAAAATCACCCCATGTGGGACAAATCCATCCCATAAAAACAGCTTATTAAGAAAACAGAAAAAAGTAGTCCTGGCCACAAGAGTAGTATTATCCATTAGATCCCATCTCATACAGAACTTCATCTACTCCTAAGCAACCACAGAGGCACGATTGTGATCACACATACTTCCACTACCTTTTGTAAGGATAAACACAGCACACATGGCCGGTTAGCTCAGTTGGTTAGAGCGTGGTGCTAATAACGGCAAGGTCGCGGGTTCGATCCCCGTACGGGCCAGAAGCTCATTTTTAGAGGTTACATTCCATAGTCTAGTCATGTTGGTCCATGTTCAAGTATGTAGCATTTTCTTTGCATAGTCTTTTCTGTTTTTACTACTTAAATAATGAGCAAAAAATATTACAAAAATAAACTACAATGAAGTGAGATGCCCTGAGGTGAACACAGTCGAAAGCTGCTACAAAAACATACTAGTGTCATTATAGTAGACATAAAAGTGGACAAGTTAAGGTGTTATCAAAAGGGTTAAATGACTTAGGGGTACTCAACTCCCACTTGGAAACACACAAAAAGGGACACCCCACATCAAAATCACTTCACTCCCAACCGGCTCAAAAAGATTATAGGCATTACAGCTGGCATCGAAGTAGGTAGAAAGGCAATTTTCACAGATGTAAATAAGTAATTCATGTTTTTAAATGGTTACGCGGCTTTGGGCCCATGATGTCACATTACCAACACCCAGCTAATTATGCCTCCCGTCTCCTTCACGTCACTCTACATCGGGCAAAATGGGTTGTTGGCATGAAATCTGGCATGTATGTGGGCAGGCAGACACTTTTTACTGATTGAAATAAGTAACTACTGTTTTTAAAGGGTTAAATGACTTAAGTTCACTGATATCACCTGACCAATACATACAGAGGGTTGCCTGGCATCAAATTCAATTCACTCCAGATTGATCCAAATGGATTCCTGACATAAAAGCAGACAACAAAATGGGCAAGCAAACACTTTTTACTGATTCGAACAAGTGGTGTTTTTAAAGAGTTTTCTAGTTATTCCCAAAATATTAAAGTTGGTTTCCAGTTGAAGAAAATCCCTTTCCACCAGCCTAGAGTGAACAGATTTTGATGCACGGCATCCTCTTCTGTGTGTTCACATCGTGAGATGAATGGCTCAAAGTCATTGAACCTTTTACAAACACCATTTATTTATTCAATCGGTGAAAACTGGCAGTCTGTCCACATTAATGCCAGCTTTTATGCACGAGCCCATTGGGGCCAGCCTGTAGTGAACTAAATTTGATGGGAGAAATCACTTTCTGTGTGTTTCCAGTGTGAGATCATTGATCCAATGTTCCTTTTTACCCTTTTGATAACATTCTTTGCTGTCTACTTTGATGCCCATTTTCATATCACTTGTATACTTTTTGTAGCTGCTTTAACGTGTATTCATCTAGTACTGACGGAGGTACTGGTGGTGTAAATGAGAACTGACGGTGGTGCTGGTAATTTTTGTACTGATGGTGGTTTTGGTTATGTATAAATGTAAATGTTATAATTGTTAATTTTTAAGACGAGACTAGATCATTTATAGGATCAGTGTGCTGCACTGAAAATACAGGTGTTTGAATGAGGTCCTATATGTCAGCTGAACAAGTGTTTGCCTAAAGCTCCTATATGTTAAAGACAGTCGTCTGATCATGCGGCCAGCTGCTATCTCACCCGACTCTCCCATACACAGGAGCGCTCACTGTGCCGAGTGCTCCTGTGTGCAGTAAGAGAAAGCCAATGGCAGCGGCTGATCATGCCTTTTCGGCCAACTGCTATCTTAGCAGACTCTCCCATACACAGAGGTGGTCACTCTGCCGATTGCTGCTGTGTGCTCTATGAGTTAGCATCTCCTCCGACAATCATTAGCCAGAGGCACCTATACAAATTATACTGTCGTCCGAGCCTGGCAATATCGGCGGGTTCGGCCAACTTTAGACTAATATGTATGGACATGTTAACTACTATCTAAAGAGTATTGTTACTTTAAGAATATGCGCACACTATGTCTTTTAGATGTCTGCTAACCAAACGAGTTTTCAGGCGAAAGCTGCTTCAGGAAATGCCAGAGTCTTATGTCATCATGCTTCTTTTGGTCGTCTTTTCCAACATTTTTTGCCACTGTTTTTTAGATTAAATTGTATTCAATAAACGAATGAGCAGCCTCCAAGCGGAAGTTATACGAAAAAATGTTCAGGGCACTTTTTTTAACCTCTTCGCCTCTTTGAAAAAATGAAGCTGTTAAAAGAAGTTGAAAAGACTAAACACATGAACAGCAAGTTGTTTTACATTGCGATGCATATGTTGTTTTTTTTTTAGCACTGATTTAGCAGTTCTTTAGCAGGGAGGATCCTGAGTGAATCTGCAGTAATTGTACTGATCTGGAGAATCATGTTGATGGGTAATTTCTACTGCACATTAAATGTCATAACAAAAAATGAAAAATTATAGGGAATTTCCTGGTTTTTGTTTCAAATTCACCTCACTTGGAATATTTTTTTCCCGTTTTCTGTACATGATATGGTAGAAAGAATAGTGTGATTCAAATCTACAAGTCGTCCTGCAAAAAACAAGCCCTCATATGGTTATATGACTAGAGAAAAAAAAAAAAAGTTGTGGGTTTTAGAATATGGGTAGAAAACAATCAAAAGCTCTCCAGTGATTTATACTATCAGTCATGTGCCCTGTGTTCATTTTCTCATGGTGTGTCGTCAAAGAGCCCAGCATAGCCTATCGTCGTTAGTATAGTGGTGAGTATCCCTGCCTGTCACGCGGGAGACCGGGGTTCAATTCCCCGACGGGGAGGCAAGTTTACTTTACTTATTGCCGCAGCTCTTCAAATTAACAGGAAAAGTTCATTGATTTCGATAATATTTGTATCAAGAAGCTGGTTATTCTTTATTGTTTGATTGTCACTCATGGGTGCATCAACTACAAAAAAATCACCACATCTGGGACAAATCCATCCCATAATAACAGCTTATTGCGAAAACAGAGGTTTGATTAACCATCGGAGAGAGTAGTTAAATTCTTGCTATAGTTCTTCGAATTAACATGAAAACTTCATTGACCTGGATATTAGTTTTGAGAAGCTGTTAATGTTTGATTGTCACTCACTACAGGTGCATAAACCACCAAAAATCACCCCATGTGGGACAAATCCATCCCATAAAAACAGCTTATTAAGAAAACAGAAAAAAGTAGTCCTGGCCACAAGAGTAGTATTATCCATTAGATCCCATCTCATACAGAACTTCATCTACTCCTAAGCAACCACAGAGGCACGATTGTGATCACACATACTTCCACTACCTTCTGTAAGGGTAAACACAGCACACATGGCCGGTTAGCTCAGTTGGTTAGAGCGTGGTGCTAATAACGCCAAGGTCACGGGTTCGATCCCTGTACGGGCCAGAAGCTCATTTTTAGAGGTTACATTCCATAGTCTAGTCATGTTGGTCCATGTTGAAGTATGTAGCATTTTCTTTGCATAGTCTTTTCTGTTTTTACTACTTAATTAATGAGCAAAAAATATTACAAAAATAAACTACAATGAAGTGAGATGCCCTGAGGTGAACACAGTCGAAAGCTGCTACAAAAACATACTAGTGTCATTATAGTAGACATAAAAGTGGACAAGTTAAGGTGTTATCAAAAGGGTTAAATGACTTAGGGGTACTCAACTCCCACTTGGAAACACACAAAAAGGGACGCCCCACATCAAAATCACTTCACTCCCAACCGGCTCAAAAAGATTATAGGCATTACAGCTGGCATCGAAGTAGGTAGAAAGGCAATTTTCACAGATGTAAATAAGTAATTCATGTTTTTAAATGGTTACACAACTTTGGGCCCCTGATGTCACATTACCAACACCCAGCTAATTATGCCTCCTGTCTCCTTCACGTCACTCTACATCGGGCAAAATGGGTTGTTGGCATGAAATCTGGCATGTATGTGGGCAGGCAGACACTTTTTACTGATTGAAATAAGTAACTACTGTTTTTAAAGGGTTAAATGACTTAAGTTCACTGATATCACCTGACCAATACATACAGAGGGTTGCCTGGCATCAAATTCAATTCACTCCAGATTGATCCAAATGGGTTCCTGACATAAAAGCAGACAACAAAATGGGCAAGCAAACACTTTTTACTGATTCGAACAAGTGGTGTTTTTAAAGAGTTTTCTAGTTATTCCCAAAATATTAAAGTTGGTTTCCAGTTGAAGAAAATCCCTTTCCACCAGCCTAGAGTGAACAGATTTTGATGCACGGCATCCTCTTCTGTGTGTTCACATCGTGAGATGAATGGCTCAAAGTCATTGAACCTTTTACAAACACCATTTATTTATTCAATCGGTGAAAACTGGCAGTCTGTCCACATTAATGCCAGCTGTTATGCACGAGCCCGTTGGGGCCAGCCTGTAGTGAACTACATTTGATGGGAGAAATCACTTTCTGTGTGTTTCCAGTGTGAGATCATTGATCCAATGTTCCTTTTTACCCTTTTGATAACATTCTTTGGTGTCTACTTTGATGCCCATTTTCATATCACTTGTATACTTTTTGTAGCTGCTTTAACGTGTATTCATCTAGTACTGACGGAGGTACTGGTGGTGTAAATGAGAACTGACGGTGGTGCTGGTAATTTTTGTACTGATGGTGGTTTTGGTTATGTATAAATGTAAATGTTATAATTGTTAATTTTTAAGACGAGACTAGATCATTTATAGGATCAGTGTGCTGCACTGAAAATACAGGTGTTTGAATGAGGTCCTATATGTCAGCTGAACAAGTGTTTGCCTAAAACTCCTGTATGTTAAAGACAGTCGTCTGATCATGCGGCCAGCTGCTATCTCACCCGACTCTCCCATACACAGGAGCGCTCACTGTGCCGAGCGCTCCTGTGTGCAGTAAGAGAAAGCCAATGGCAGCGGCTGATCATGCCTTTTCGGCCAACTGCTATCTTAGCAGACTCTCCCATACACAGAGGTGATCACTCTGCTGATTGCTGCTGTGTGCTCTATGAGTTAGCCATTGCTGGCAGTGGCTGATCCCTTAGAGAATAGAAGGATTTACAGTCCGAAATTGGACATCCCGGGTCCTTATCTCCCCCGACAATCATTAGCCAGAGGCACCCATACAAATTATACTGTCGTCCGAGCCTGGCAATATCGGTGGGTTCGGACAACTTCAGACTAACATGTATGGACATGTTAACTACTATCTAAAGAGTATTGGCACTTTAAGTATATGCGCACACTATGTCTTTTAGATGTCTGCTAACCAAACGAGTTTTCAGGCGAAAGCTGCTTCAGGAAATGCCAGAGTCTTATGTCATGATGCTTCTTTTGGTCATCTTTTCCAACATTTTTTGCCACTGTTTTTTAGATTAAATTGTATTCAATAAACGAATGAGCAGCCTCTAAGCGGAAGTTATACGAAAAAATGTTCAGGGCACTTCTTTTAACCTCTTCGCCTCTTTGAAAAAATGAAGCTGTTAAAAGAAGTTGAAAAGACTAAACACATGAACAGCAAGTTGTTTTACATTGCAATGCATATGTTGTTTTTTTTTTTAGCACTGATTTAGCAGTTCTTTAGCAGGGAGGATCCTCAGTGAATCTGCAGTAATTGTACTGATCTGGAGAATCATGTTGATGGGTAATTTCTACTGCACATTAAATGTCATAACAAAAAATGAAAAATGATAGGAAATTTCCTGGTTTTTGTTTCAAATTCACCTCACTTGGAATATTTTTTTCCCGTTTTCTGTACGTGATATGGTAGAAAGAATAGTGTGATTCAAATCTACAAGTCGTCCTGCAAAAAACAAGCCCTCATATGGTTATATGACTAGAGAAAAATAAAAAAAGTTGTGGGTTTTGGAATATGGGTAGAAAACAATCAAAAGCTCTCCAGTGATTTATACTATCAGTCATGTGCCCTGTGTTCATTTTCTCATGGTGTGTCGTCAAAGAGCCCAGCAGAGCCAATCCTCGTTAGTATAGTGGTGAGTATCCCCGCCTGTCACGCGGGAGACCGGGGTTCAATTCCCCGACGGGGAGGCAAGTTTACTTATTGCCGCAGCTCTTCAAATTAACAGGAAAAGTTCATTGATTTCGATAATATTTGTATCAAGAAGCTGGTTATTCTTTATTGTTTGATTGTCACTCATGGGTGCATCAACTACAAAAAATCACCACATCTGGGACAAATCCATCCCATAATAACAGCTTATTGCGAAAACAGAGGTTTGATTAACCATCGGAGAGAGTAGTTAAATTCTTGCTACAGTTCTTCGAATTAACATGAAAACTTCATTGACCTAGATATTAGTATTGAGAAGCTGTTAATGTTTGATTGTCACTCACTACAGGTGCATAAACCACCAAAAATCACCCCATGTGGGACAAATCTGAAGCGACCGATGGGAGGGCCGCGGGTGTGTGTGTATGCTCTATTCCAACAAAATCCCCATACTCAGATTTTACCGGTAGTAACATTTCTTTACTAGGAAACATGTTTATAATACAATCAACTGAGCTATCTGCACACATGGGTATAGGAAGCCCCTGGACTTTCACTCCTTCCGGGTATGCAGCAAGAAAAAAACAACAACAAAAAAAATGGCGGCAACTTTCCCTAACTTTCCCTACAAACACGTACCAGTCTTTCCCGAAAGAAGATGTCGCTCCCACGTCGCAGGCCTGGGGTCTCGCGGTGATGGGTCCCGGTGCAGCGCTGGAGAGATGAAGCTCCTCGGTCTTTTCTTTTCTTTTATCTTCCCCAGCTGGTGACGGATTATAAGTAGTCTTTTGGTCCCGGAGCACGCCGGGCAGAAGAAGGCAGGTCACAGTCCCTGCAATTACACTCAGATGGCGGTGCTCGGTAGTCCGGTTAACTCCCTGAGGAAAACAAAGTTCTGCAGACTGGGAGTGACAGAAACTGCTTTCACCGGGTGATTTCTTCCTGACTTTTGCGGCAAAACGAGCCCTCTCTTCAGGGAGACCACACGCAGGACTCTCCTCACTGAGCTCCGGAGCTGAACAACACTTTCCCGCGTCTTCTCTTCTGGTTTTTTCCACACCAGCTCCTGTGGGGAATTTCCCAGCTCTGTGTTTGTCGTTGTACAGTACGACGCTGCCCCCTTGTGGGCAATTGCTGGAACAGTATTCAAAGCCATTTCTACAGAAGGGATACAGTCGGACTTGTTGACCCCATTACATACCCCCCCACTTAAAGGTTGGCAGTCCCTGTCAACTACCGTCGGTTCCCAGGCAGCGATGACTGCAGACGTTACAGGGGTTGGTTGAGAAGTGGGCCATACGTACTGGTCCCTGTAAGACCGCCCGGGCGGGATCCCAGCAGTGGTGCGGTCAGTGCGCCTCAAGGGTCGGTTGTTCCCCTCCCTGTCACTGTCTCTACGCCCCACTCCAGTCAGCACCCCGGGGAAAGAACTGGGTTGTGTAGGGAGGTCACTGATCTCAGAGTCAAGGTGATCACTGTGCCGGGAAACGTCCGTGTCGTCAGTCGTGTTGGTAGTGTCATCCCCTCCGGGTACTGTGGTAGGGGAGTCAGGCTGGGATCGGCAGGGCCGCAACATATTTCGGTGCACAGTGCGGATGCTGTGATTGTCTTCACCCCGCACTCGGTATACATGCCCGTTGGGGTAGGGGCGTTCGATTACCCGGTAAACCTCAGTCTCCCACTTGGCTCGAAGTTTCCCTTGGGGCTTCTTGATACGGAGCAGGACTGGCTGTCCCAACTTCAAGGGTTGCTCTTGCACGGGGAGTGGATCAGCATGTATCTGGCCCCGGATTTGTTTGCTCACCAGTCGGTGTACCGTCTCCATCTTCTGTCGGTGAGCATTTAGCCAGGAGGGGTAGTTATGGCAGACGTCAACTCCAGGGCGAAATAGGTTCAGGTCATGGACCCCTTTTCCGGGGCGACCAAAGAGAAGGGTGTGTGGAGTGTAGCCAGTCACAGAGTGGACCTGGTTGTTATAGGCCCATACTAAATCAGGAAGGAATTGAGGCCATTGGTCTTTCTTATCATCGGCCAAGGTGCGGATCAGCTGGAGTAGGGTCCGGTTGAAGCGTTCACATGCACCGTTCCCTTGTGGGTGGTAAGGAGTGGTCCTCGACTTCTGGATCCCATACATCTGGTGCAGCTCTTCGATGACTCGGCCCTCGAAACAAGCCCCCTGGTCGGAGTGCAACCTCTCCGGGCACCCGTAGACATGGATGAACTGTCGACAGATGGCCCGAGCAGCCGATTCAGCCGTCTGGTCTTTGGTAGCGACAGCGACAGCGAATTTTGTGAAGTGATCCACCATGACTAAACAATACTGATAGCCACTGCTCGCCGTCCCAACCAGCAGATAATCCACCATCAACAGCTCAAGGGGTCTGGATGTTTTAATTGTCTGAACAGGTGCACGCTGCTCAGAGGACTTGTGTAGTTCACAGGTGCGACAGGTCTGGCAGACGTCTTCAACTAGCTTGCGGAGCCCCGGACAATAGATGGACTGTTGAACCCACCGAAAAGTCTTGTCCATTCCGAAGTGTCCATTCCTTTTGTGGGCCTGGACCACCATCTCACGGGTCAATTGTTCAGGCACTACAACTTGTGCGCATTCTTCCAGCATGTGTGACAAGAGAACCTTCCGGTATAGCACTCCTTCTCTCAGAATCAGCCGGTCCCACTGGCTGAGCAGGGTCAAGGTCCCGGTAGACAGTCGCGCCCGTATATCGGCGGGAGGCTTCTGCTGCCGTTTCACCCATTGTTTGAGTAGAGCCCAATCGGGGTTCTGGTCCTGAATCCTGCACCACTCCTGGGGTGGCAAGGCGACTCCCACCGGAGTTCCAGCTTCGCCCACAACGAGCTGGCGGTGATCCACCATCTGTTGGGCGAGCTTTGCAAAGTCAGGTGTCTCGTCCCCTTCTAATTCTTCATCCCGGTCTCGGTTGAGTAAGGGGTATGACACTCTAGACAGGCTGTCCGCATTTTGGTTCTCAGCGCCAGCCCGATACTTGATCTTGTAATTGAACTTGGAGAGCCGAGCCATCCAACGCTGCTCCATGACTCCGAGCTTCGCATTTTCTAGATGGGCCAACGGGTTGTTATCGGTCAGGACTAGTACTTCGGTCCCCGTGAGATACCCTGCAAATTTCTCCGCCATAGCCCACGTTAGGGCCAACAGCTCCAGCCGGAACGAGCTATAATTGGTGGGGTTCTTCTCGCCCTCATGTAGGGACCGACTGGCATAGGCTATGACCCGTTCCTTGCCGTCTTGGACCTGTGAAAGTACTGCCCCTAGACCCTGTAAACTGGCATCGGTGTGTAGTTGGAAGGGCAGGTTGTAGTCCGCATATGCCAGGATGGGGGGAGACGTTAAGGCACCCTTTAGGGCTTGGAAGGAGTCTTCCTGGCTGGGTCCCCAGCGGATGAGTCGTCCTCTGGGGCTGTTGGTGGTCCCTCGAAGCAGATCCTGCAAGGGTGCAGCAAGCCGGGCGAAGTTTTTGACGAACCGGCGGTAGTAGCCGGCCAACCCCAGGAAAGCCCTGACCTCCTTGACGTTTGTGGGCTGCGGCCAATCCCGTACGGCGGCTATCTTCTCTGAAGATGGCTGGACGCCTTCGGCTGAGATCCGGTGACCCAGGTAATTGATCTCGGGCTGCAGAAGACGGCACTTGTTGGGTTTCAACTTCAGGCCATGTTCCCTCAACCTACTGAACACACGGCCCAGCTGCTGCAGGTGTTCTTCAAATGTGGCCGAATAGACTACAATGTCGTCCAGATAGATGAGGGTGAAGTCGAAGTTGAAGTCTCCCAAGCAGCGCTCCATCAGCCGCTGGAAAGTCCCCGGCGCGTTGTTCAGACCAAAGGGCATCCGGTCAAACTCGTACAGGCCCTTGGGTAAGATGAAAGCAGTCTTCTCTCTATCTTTCTCATGCATAGGTACCTGCCAATATCCGCTGGCCAGATCCAACGAGGAGAAGTATTTGGCTTTCTTCAGGGCTGTCAGGGATTCTTCGATCCTTGGCAGAGGGTACGAGTCCCGTATGGTGCAAGCATTCAAACGGCGGTAGTCCACACAGAATCTCAGGGATCCGTCCTTCTTCTTGACTAACTACCGGCGCCGCCCAGGGGCTCTGGCTTTCCCGTACCACTCCCGCGTGTAGCATGGAATTCAGGAGATTTTTCACTTCTTGGTATTGCTGGGGAGGAATTTGGCGGTACCTTTCACGGATAGGAGCAGTGTCACCGGTGGGGATCTCGTGTTTGATACTGGTGGTGCACCCAAAATCGGTGTCGTGCCGGGCAAAGGACGCCTGATGCTCTTGGAGTAGCTCTTCCACCTGAGACACCTCCCGTTTGGAGTATTGGGATACGTCCAACTGACACTTCTCTCGGAGTTCTCGCCCCACGTTGGTGTCACCCGCGACAGCGGCCATGGTAGAGACCGTCACTGTCCAATCTCCCTCTGTAGACGGTACAAACTGGAGGGGGCTCATAGGGTTCACCTCTTCGGTTAGAGCGTAGACTCGGCCGAGCTGTGTCCCGGCTTCTAGGTCAACGCTCACATTAGCCGTGTTGCCCAGCCTGACAGGAATTCTTCCCTTTCTCACTACTGCTAGAGTTCGAGCGACTAGTGGGTTCAGCTTCCCCTCCCTCGGGGAGCGCGGCTCAATCAGCACCTCCACGCCTTCAAACTGTCTCATGGTGCCAAGGGGTAGTGAGATAACTGTCTCTTTTCCAGCTGGTAAGGTGATCCTAGTATGGCGGGGTACGGTGACCGTGGCCAGCGGCAGCTGTTCTTCGGTCATTCGCTGGAGGTTGCAGGTCCGGACCACTTGTTGAAAGGCACGGCGGGTGGCCTTATGTGCGGTCACTCCTTGCCAGTACTTGGGCCCCTTCTTGGTAAACAGCACCAGATTCAGGTCCTTCAAGATGTTCATCCCAATAATCATGGGCGTTTCTGGTTCAAAGCCTTCCCTGACCACAATTATCCCTCTCTTCCCGAGATCTTGGCCACAGATTTCGGTGTTCATCCAGGCAACTCCCGACACCGGAATGGGTAGATTATTGGCTGCTTTGATCTTGATGGCGGTATCAGGGTCATAGGCAACTCGCGGTTTTAGACATTCTTCGTAGAACTGCTCGGAGATAGTGGATACCTGAGACCCAGTATCCATTAACCCTTGTACGGCGATCCCTTCCAGTAATACTTCTAGGGTGGGGCTATTTGATGCAAGTTTGTTCCGTGGCTGGCTCTGTTTTCCTACACCCCTCTCTTTGGCATCCCCTGTCGAGTGAGCCTCTTTGACAGGGGCGTCTAGTTTAAAGGCGGCCTCTGTTGTGGGACCTGACTTGCTGGTTCTGGTAGATCGGACTGTGGAGGAGCTTGAAAGTTCTGAGGGCAACGGTTGGCTCTATGGCGGGGATCGCCGCATGTCCAGCATCTTCCCATCGGCCGGCTGGGTTGTTGTCTCGCTTGCCGGCCCGCCTGTTGATGTAAGGTGAGCTGTAACACCTGTTTCTGCAACTCTGCCACCATCTGTTTCAGTTCCTCCGTGTTGCTGTTCGGCGTCCCGATATCAGATATGGACCTGCAAGCCGCGGTATATGTCTGTGTCTCCACGACAGGCCCCCTTGAACGTTCTATAGCTTCTTGTTTGGCCTCAGCGAACGTAAAAGCCGGATTTATCCGGAGTAGATCTTGCAATGAGCGGTTAAGGTACGGGTCTCTCAATCCGGTCACAAACTGATCTCTCAACACCAGGTCACGGGTACCCGTACTAGCTATCTGTTCTTCTTTTCTACAGGCTTGTTCTAGTAGCACTTGAAGGGCATTGGCATATTGAGGGATGTCCTCCGACTCGAGTTGCGTCCGCCGGAAAAACATATAGCGCAATGTTCCCGCATGTGTGGTCGGTCCATAGGTGTTCTCCAGCACCCGCACTAAGTCATCCAACGTACGCTGGCCCCTAACCGTCTCCAGCCTGACTGTCGTCCACGCTTCCCCTTCTAGTGTTAGCATGGCCATTTCTGCTAAGGTCTTAGGGTCAGTGTTATACATTTCCCCCACTATCTTAAGTTGTTCAGTCCATTCCGTTACAGGATAGTTCCGTCCGTCAAACTTCCTCACCTGATTGACAATAGACGGCGGGGGAGCTGTCTGGTTATAAGTTACTACCGGGGGATGATTTTGTTGGTCACACATCCTGCCGACTACGCCACATGAAGCGACCGATGGGAGGGCCGCGGGTGTGTGTGTATGCTCTATTCCAACAAAATCCCCATACTCAGATTTTACCGGTAGTAACATTTCTTTACTAGGAAACATGTTTATAATACAATCAACTGAGCTATCTGCACACATGGGTATAGGAAGCCCCTGGACTTTCACTCCTTCCGGGTATGCAGCAAGAAAAAAACAACAACAAAAAAAATGGCGGCAACTTTCCCTAACTTTCCCTACAAACACGTACCAGTCTTTCCCGAAAGAAGATGTCGCTCCCACGTCGCAGGCCTGGGGTCTCGCGGTGATGGGTCCCGGTGCAGCGCTGGAGAGATGAAGCTCCTCGGTCTTTTCTTTTCTTTTATCTTCCCCAGCTGGTGACGGATTATAAGTAGTCTTTTGGTCCCGGAGCACGCCGGGCAGAAGAAGGCAGGTCACAGTCCCTGCAATTACACTCAGATGGCGGTGCTCGGTAGTCCGGTTAACTCCCTGAGGAAAACAAAGTTCTGCAGACTGGGAGTGACAGAAACTGCTTTCACCGGGTGATTTCTTCCTGACTTTTGCGGCAAAACGAGCCCTCTCTTCAGGGAGACCACACGCAGGACTCTCCTCACTGAGCTCCGGAGCTGAACAACACTTTCCCGCGTCTTCTCTTCTGGTTTTTTCCACACCAGCTCCTGTGGGGAATTTCCCAGCTCTGTGTTTGTCGTTGTACAGTACGACGCTGCCCCCTTGTGGGCAATTGCTGGAACAGTATTCAAAGCCATTTCTACAGAAGGGATACAGTCGGACTTGTTGACCCCATTACAAATCCATCCCATAAAAACAGCTTATTAAGAAAACAGAAAAAAGTAGTCCTGGCCGCAAGAGTAGTATTATCCATTAGATCCCATCTCATACAGAACTTCATCTACTCCTAAGCAACCACAGAGGCACGATTGTGATCACACATACTTCCACTACCTTCTGTAAGGGTAAACACAGTACACATGGCCGGTTAGCTCAGTTGGTTAGAGCGTGGTGCTAATAACGCCAAGGTCGTGGGTTCGATCCCCGTACGGGCCAGAAGCTCATTTTTAGAGGTTACATTCCATAGTCTAGTCATGTTGGTCCATGTTGAAGTATGTAGCATTTTCTTTGCATAGTCTTTTCTGTTTTTACTACTTAATTAATGAGCAAAAAATATTACAAAAATAAACTACAATGAAGTGAGATGCCCTGAGGTGAACACAGTCGAAAGCTGCTACAAAAACATACTAGTGTCATTATAGTAGACATAAAAGTGGACAAGTTAAGGTGTTATCAAAAGGGTTAAATGACTTAGGGGTACTCAACTCCCACTTGGAAACACACAAAAAGGGACGCCCCACATCAAAATCACTTCACTCCCAACCGGCTCAAAAAGATTATAGGCATTACAGCTGGCATCGAAGTAGGTAGAAAGGCAATTTTCACAGATGTAAATAAGTAATTCATGTTTTTAAATGGTTACGCGGCTTTGGGCCCCTGATGTCACATTACCAACACCCAGCTAATTATGCCTCCCGTCTCCTTCACGTCACTCTACATCGGGCCAAATGGGTTGTTGGCATGAAATCTGGCATGTATGTGGGCAGGCAGACACTTTTTACTGATTGAAATAAGTAACTACTGTTTTTAAAGGGTTAAATGACTTAAGTTCACTGATATCACCTGACCAATACATACAGAGGGTTGCCTGGCATCAAATTCAATTCACTCCAGATTGATCCAAATGGGTTCCTGACATAAAAGCAGACAACAAAATGGGCAAGCAAACACTTTTTACTGATTCGAACAAGTGGTGTTTTTAAAGAGTTTTCTAGTTATTCCCAAAATATTAAAGTTGGTTTCCAGTTGAAGAAAATCCCTTTCCACCAGCCTAGAGTGAACAGATTTTGATGCACGGCATCCTCTTCTGTGTGTTCACATCGTGAGATGAATGGCTCAAAGTCATTGAACCTTTTACAAACACCATTTATTTATTCAATCGGTGAAAACTGGCAGTCTGTCCACATTAATGCCAGCTGTTATGCACGAGCCCGTTGGGGCCAGCCTGTAGTGAACTACATTTGATGGGAGAAATCACTTTCTGTGTGTTTCCAGTGTGAGATCATTGATCCAATGTTCCTTTTTACCCTTTTGATAACATTCTTTGGTGTCTACTTTGATGCCCATTTTCATATCACTTGTATACTTTTTGTAGCTGCTTTAACGTGTATTCATCTAGTACTGACGGAGGTACTGGTGGTGTAAATGAGAACTGACGGTGGTGCTGGTAATTTTTGTACTGATGGTGGTTTTGGTTATGTATAAATGCAAATGTTATAATTGTTAATTTTTAAGACGAGACTAGATCATTTATAGGATCAGTGTGCTGCACTGAAAATACAGGTGTTTGAATGAGGTCCTATATGTCAGCTGAAAAAGTGTTTGCCTAAAGCTCCTGTATGTTAAAGACAGTCGTCTGATCATGCGGCCAGCTGCTATCTCACCCGACTCTCCCATACACAGGAGCGCTCACTGTGCCGAGCGCTCCTGTGTGCAGTAAGAGAAAGCCAATGGCAGCGGCTGATCATGCCTTTTCGGCCAACTGCTATCTTAGGAAGACTCTCCCATACACAGAGGTGCTCACTCTGCCGATTGCTGCTGTGTGCTCTATGAGTTAGCCATTGCTGGCAGTGGCTGATCCCTTAGAGAATAGAAGGATTTACAGTCCAAAATTGGACATCCCGGGTCCTTATCTCCCCCGACAATCATTAGCCAGAGGCACCCATACAAATTATACTGTCGTCCGAGCCTGGCAATATCGGTGGGTTCGGACAACTTTAGACTAACATGTATGGACATGTTAACTACTATCTAAAGAGTATTGGCACTTTAAGAATATGCGCACACTATGTCTTTTAGATGTCTGCTAACCAAACGAGTTTTCAGGCGAAAGCTGCTTCAGGAAATGCCAGAGTCTTATGTCATGATGCTTCTTTTGGTCGTCTTTTCCAACATTTTTTGCCACTGTTTTTTAGATTAATTTGTATTCAATAAACGAATGAGCAGCCTCTAAGCGGAAGTTATACGAAAAAATGTTCAGGGCACTTCTTTTAACCTCTTCGCTTCTTTGAAAAAATGAAGCTGTTAAAAGAAGTTGAAAAGACTAAACTCATGAACAGCAAGTTGTTTTACATTGCAATGCATATGTTGTTTTTTTTTTAGCACTGATTTAGCAGTTCTTTAGCAGGGAGGATCCTCAGTGAATCTGCAGTAATTGTACTGATCTGGAGAATCATGTTGATGGGTAATTTCTACTGCACATTAAATGTCATAACAAAAAATGAAAAATGATAGGAAATTTCCTGGTTTTTGTTTCAAATTCACCTCACTTGGAATATTTTTTTCCCGTTTTCTGTACGTGATATGGTAGAAAGAATAGTGTGATTCAAATCTACAAGTCGTCCTGCAAAAAACAAGCCCTCATATGGTTATACGACTAGAGAAAAATAAAAAAAGTTGTGGGTTTTGGAATATGGGTAGAAAACAATCAAAAGCTCTCCAGTGATTTATACTATCAGTCATGTGCCCTGTGTTCATTTTCTCATGGTGTGTCGTCAAAGAGCCCAGCATAGCCAATCCTCGTTAGTATAGTGGTGAGTATCCCCGCCTGTCACGCGGGAGACCGGGGTTCAATTCCCCGACGGGGAGGCAAGTTTACTTATTGCCGCAGCTCTTCAAATTAACAGGAAAAGTTCATTGATTTCGATAATATTTGTATCAAGAAGCTGGTTATTCTTTATTGTTTGATTGTCACTCATGGGTGCATCAACTACAAAAAATCACCACATCTGGGACAAATCCATCCCATAATAACAGCTTATTGCGAAAACAGAGGTTTGATTAACCATCGGAGAGAGTAGTTAAATTCTTGCTACAGTTCTTCGAATTAACATGAAAACTTCATTGACCTGGATATTAGTATTGAGAAGCTGTTAATGTTTGATTGTCACTCACTACAGGTGCATAAACCACCAAAAATCACCCCATGTGGGACAAATCCATCCCATAAAAACAGCTTATTAAGAAAACAGAAAAAAGTAGTCCTGGCCACAAGAGTAGTATTATCCATTAGATCCCATCTCATACAGAACTTCATCTACTCCTAAGCAACCACAGAGGCACGATTGTGATCACACATACTTCCACTACCTTCTGTAAGGGTAAACACAGCACACATGGCCGGTTAGCTCAGTTGGTTAGAGCGTGGTGCTAATAACGGCAAGGTCGCGGGTTCGATCCCCGTACGGGCCAGAAGCTCATTTTTAGAGGTTACATTCCATAGTCTAGTCATGTTGGTCCATGTTGAAGTATGTAGCATTTTCTTTGCATAGTCTTTTCTGATTTTACTACTTAATTAATGAGCAAAAAATATTACAAAAATAAACTACAATGAAGTGAGATGCCCTGAGGTGAACACAGTCGAAAGCTGCTACAAAAACATACTAGTGTCATTATAGTAGACATAAAAGTGGACAAGTTAAGGTGTTATCAAAAGGGTTAAATGACTTAGGGGTACTCAACTCCCACTTGGAAACACACAAAAAGGGACGCCCCACATCAAAATCACTTCACTCCCAACCGGCTCAAAAAGATTATAGGCATTACAGCTGGCATCGAAGTAGGTAGAAAGGCAATTTTCACAGATGTAAATAAGTAATTCATGTTTTTAAATAGTTACACGGCTTTGGGCCCCTGATGTCACATTACCAACACCCAGCTAATTATGCCTCCCGTCTCCTTCACGTCACTCTACATCGGGCCAAATGGGTTGTTGGCATGAAATCTGGCATGTATGTGGGCAGGCAGACACTTTTTACTGATTGAAATAAGTAACTACTGTTTTTAAAGGGTTAAATGACTTAAGTTCACTGATATCACCTGACCAATACATACAGAGGGTTGCCTGGCATCAAATTCAATTCACTCCAGATTGATCCAAATGGGTTCCTGACATAAAAGCAGACAACAAAATGGGCAAGCAAACACTTTTTACTGATTCGAACAAGTGGTGTTTTTAAAGAGTTTTCTAGTTATTCCCAAAATATTAAAGTTGGTTTCCAGTTGAAGAAAATCCCTTTCCACCAGCCTAGAGTGAACAGATTTTGATGCACGGCATCCTCTTCTGTGTGTTCACATCGTGAGATGAATGGCTCAAAGTCATTGAACCTTTTACAAACACCATTTATTTATTCAATCGGTGAAAACTGGCAGTCTGTCCACATTAATGCCAGCTGTTATGCTTGAGCCCGTTGGGGCCAGCCTGTAGTGAACTACATTTGATGGGAGAAATCACTTTCTGTGTGTTTCCAGTGTGAGATCATTGATCCAATGTTCCTTTTTACCCTTTTGATAACATTCTTTGGTGTCTACTTTGATGCCCATTTTCATATCACTTGTATACTTTTTGTAGCTGCTTTAACGTGTATTCATCTAGTACTGACGGAGGTACTGGTGGTGTAAATGAGAACTGACGGTGGTGCTGGTAATTTTTGTACTGATGGTGGTTTTGGTTATGTATAAATGCAAATGTTATAATTGTTAATTTTTAAGACGAGACTAGATCATTTATAGGATCAGTGTGCTGCACTGAAAATACAGGTGTTTGAATGAGGTCCTATATGTCAGCTGAACAAGTGTTTGCCTAAAGCTCCTGTATGTTAAAGACAGTCGTCTGATCATGCGGCCAGCTGCTATCTCACCCGACTCTCCCATACACAGGAGCGCTCACTGTGCCGAGCGCTCCTGTGTGCAGTAAGAGAAAGACAATGGCAGCGGCTGATCATGCCTTTTCGGCCAACTGCTATCTTAGCAGACTCTCCCATACACAGAGGTGCTCACTCTGCCGATTGCTGCTGTGTGCTCTATGAGTTAGCCATTGCTGGCAGTGGCTGATCCCTTAGAGAATAGAAGGATTTACAGTCCGAAATTGGACATCCCGGGTCCTTATCTCCCCCGACAATCATTAGCCAGAGGCACCCATACAAATTATACTGTCGTCCGAGCCTGGCAATATCGGTGGGTTCGGACAACTTCAGACTAACATGTATGGACATGTTAACTACTATCTAAAGAGTATTGGCACTTTAAGAATATGCGCACACTATGTCTTTTAGATGTCTGCTAACCAAACGAGTTTTCAGGCGAAAGCTGCTTCAGGAAATGCCAGTCTTATGTCATCATGCTTCTTTTGGTCGTCTTTTCCAACATTTTTTGCCACTGTTTTTTAGATTAAATTGTATTCAATAAACGAATGAGCAGCCTCTAAGCGGAAGTTATACGAAAAAATGTTCAGGGCACTTCTTTTAACCTCTTCGCTTCTTTGAAAAAATGAAGCTGTTAAAAGAAGTTGAAAAGACTAAACACATGAACAGCAAGTTGTTTTACATTGCAATGCATATGTTGTTTTTTTTTTTAGCACTGATTTAGCAGTTCTTTAGCAGGGAGGATCCTCAGTGAATCTGCAGTAATTGTACTGATCTGGAGAATCATGTTGATGGGTAATTTCTACTGCACATTAAATGTCATAACAAAAAATGAAAAATGATAGGAAATTTCCTGGTTTTTGTTTCAAATTCACCTCACTTGGAATATTTTTTTCCCGTTTTCTGTACGTGATATGGTAAAAAGAATAGTGTGATTCAAATCTACAAGTCGTCCTGCAAAAAACAAGCCCTCATATGGTTATATGACTAGAGAAAAATAAAAAAAGTTGTGGGTTTTGGAATATGGGTAGAAAACAATCAAAAGCTCTCCAGTGATTTATACTATCAGTCATGTGCCCTGTGTTCATTTTCTCATGGTGTGTCGTCAAAGAGTCCAGCATAGCCAATCCTCGTTAGTATAGTGGTGAGTATCCCCGCCTGTCACGCGGGAGACCGGGGTTCAATTCCCCAACGGGGAGGCAAGTTTACTTATTGCCGCAGCTCTTCAAATTAACAGGAAAAGTTCATTGATTTCGATAATATTAATAAACCACCAAAAATCACCCCATGTGGGACAAATCCATCCCATAAAAACAGCTTATTAAGAAAACAGAAAAAAGTAGTCCTGGCCACAAGAGTAGTATTATCCATTAGATCCCATCTCATACAGAACTTCATCTACTCCTAAGCAACCACAGAGGCACGATTGTGATCACACATACTTCCACTACCTTCTGTAAGGGTAAACACAGCACAGATGGCCGGTTAGCTCAGCCAAGGTCGCGGGTTCGATCCCCGTACGGGCCAGAAGCTCATTTTTAGAGGTTACATTCCATAGTCTAGTCATGTTGGTCCATGTTGAAGTATGTAGCATTTTCTTTGCATAGTCTTTTCTGTTTTTACTACTTAAATAAATGAGCAACAAATATTACAAAAATAAAACTACAATGAAGTGAGATGCCCTGAGGTGAACACAGTCGAAAGCTGCTACAACAACATACTAGTGTCATTATAGTAGACATAAAAGTGGACAAGTTAAGGTGTTATCAAAAGGGTTAAATGACTTAGGGGTACTCAACTCCCACTTGGAAACACACAAAAAGGGACGCCCCACATCAAAATCACTTCACTCCCAACCGGCTCAAAAAGATTATAGGCATTACAGCTGGCATCGAAGTAGGTAGAAAGGCAATTTTCACAGATGTAAATAAGTAATTCATGTTTTTAAATGGTTACACGGCTTTGGGCCCCTGATGTCACATTACCAACACCCAGCTAATTATGCCTCCCGTCTCCTTCACGTCACTCTACATCGGGCAAAATGGGTTGTTGGCATGAAATCTGGCATGTATGTGGGCAGGCAGACACTTTTTACTGATTGAAATAAGTAACTACTGTTTTTAAAGGGTTAAATGACTTAAGTTCACTGATATCACCTGACCAATACATACAGAGGGTTGCCTGGCATCAAATTCAATTCACTCTAGATTGAGCCAAATGGGTTCCTGACATAAAACAAAATGGGCACACAAACACTTTTTACTGATTCGAACAAGTGGCGTTTTCAAAGAGTTTTTTGGTTATTCCCAAAATATTAAAGTTGGTTTCCAGTTGAAGAAAATCCCTTTCCACCAGCCTAGAGTGAACAGATTTTGATGCATGGCATCCTCTTCTGTGTGTTCACATCGTGAGATGAATGGCTCAAAGTCATTTAACCATTTACAAACACCATTTATTTATTCAAAATCGATGAAATCTGGCAGTCTGTCCACATTGATGCCAGCTGTTATGCACGAGCTTGTTGGGGCCAGCCTGTAGTGAACTAAATTTGATGGGAGAAATCACTTTCTGTGTGTTTCCAGTGTGAGATCATTGATCCAATGTTCCTTTTTACCCTTTTGATAACATCTGTAATGCTGCCACCAGGGGGAGCCAGAGCTCTGCAGCAGAAGACAATACACAGAGCAATGAGAACCAGGAAGTGAATACACAGCGTTCTCATACACTACCTCAAAGCACAGCTGAGAAGCAGAGCTGCAGAGCATGCAAGGAATAGTCAAGCAGGCTGGGTCAAACACCGTACGGGCAGAAGCAGGACCGTAGGAACGAGCAGAAGCGGAGTTAAAGTCAGGCCAAGGTCAGTACCGGAGGAAGCAACCGAGTGGGGAAATAGGAGAGGGGACAGAGGACAAGAGGGACGACCAGGGGATGGAACACAGACCAGGGCACGGGGGCACAGGAACAGACAGATCAGGATATCACTCACAGGACCAGCAATCACAGGCAAAGCAGTGCTAAGCTTATAGCCGGCGCTGGTTCACTGGAAATATCAGCTTTTAAGGCATCCAGTGTCCAGAAGTGAGGCCCGAGAGAAGGCTCCGCCCCCTACCATGTGGACGGGGAGGCGAACCATGACAGTACCAGTACCCCCTCCTCAAGGGGGGGCCACCAGACCCCCCAGGATACTTCCGGTGGAAAGCCGCAATTAACCGATCGGCCCGCGCCGGCACCCAGG
Organism: Anomaloglossus baeobatrachus; assembly: GCF_048569485.1. Lineage (NCBI taxonomy): Eukaryota > Metazoa > Chordata > Amphibia > Anura > Aromobatidae > Anomaloglossus > Anomaloglossus baeobatrachus. Next base: position 458,001,564 of record NC_134356.1, read on the forward strand.
ACCTGTCCTCCGGATCGTTATTCTTCCAATGGATCAGATACTGGAGGGAACTATGAACCCAAGGAGAATCGATAATACGCTGGATCTCGTACTCCTCCTCACCGTCCACCAATATCGGAGCCGGAGGGGTCTGAGAATCCACCACTGATGGAACAAATGGCTTAAGCAAGGAGGTATGAAATATGTTAGGAATACGCAAGGTCTGGGGCAGTTGCAACCGAAAGGCCACCGGGTTGATCACTTCGATGATCTCATAGGGTCCTATAAACTTAGGACCCAACTTAGCAGACGGAACCCTAAGCCTAATATTCCGAGTGGACAACCACACTTTGTCCCCCACCTGAAAAGAGGGTCCTAGAGAACGGCGTTTGTCCGCTTGGCGTTTCTGGGACTGTTGAGCCGTCTCAATGCACCGTTGTACCTCCTTCCACACCTCCCTCAGATGCTAAATGACAGACTCGGCCCCTGGACACCCCGAATCCACTCTAGAGAAGGTCCTGAAGTGAGGTTGAAACCCGTAATTACAAAAGAAGGGAGAAGTTCCCATAGACTGATGGACTCTGCTATTGAATGCAAACTCCGCAAGGGGCAAAAACATACACCAATCCTCAGCTGAGCAGAAACCAAGCACCGCAGGATTTGCTCAAGGGTCTGATTTGTCATTTCCTTCTGCTCATTGGACTCGGGATGATAGGCGGACGAGAAGGACAACTCAATTCCCAACCGCCTGCACAAGGCCCTCCAAAACTGAGAAATGAATTATACTCCCGTCAGACACAATATTTAGGGGCAACCCATGTAACCGAACCACCTGGTCAATAAAGAGGTTGGCAAGGGCTGCAGCATTAGGTAGACCGGAGAGGGGAACAAAATGTGCCTGTTTACTAAAACGATCCACCACCACCCAGATCACAGTCATACCATTTGAGACAGGGAGATCCGTAATGAAATCCATGGACAAGTGGGTCCATGGTCTTTCAGGAAGAGGTAATGGAACCAGTTCCCCGGCCCGCCGGTTACGACATACCTTAGCACGGGCACATGTAGCACAGGCAGACACAAACCGAGCAACATCTGAGTGAAGAGATGGCCACCAAAACAGTCGAGCAACAGCCCTGCGAGTGGCTGTAATTCCAGGATGGCCGCTAAGTACGGACTCATGGAACTCTTTAAGTACCCGTAACCGGAGGTGTAAAGGGACAAACAGTTTAGTGTCTGGAGTGGAAGATGGCGCTGAGGACTGGGCCTCCCTGACCTCAGCCTCTAACTCGGATGACAAGGCAGCGACCACCATCCCTCGCGGAAGAATGGAGGAAGGAGGCTCTGGAGGTGATACCGGGTCCAAACTACGGGACAGTGCATCTGCCCTCACGTTTTTAGACCCCGGCCGAAAAGTAATACAAAAATGGAATCTAGAAAAAAAAAAAAAAAAAGCCCACCTCGCTTGTTGAGGCGTCAATCTCTTGGCGGACTCTATATACGCGAGGTTTTTATGATCGGTGATGACAGTAATACGGTGATAAATAAACAAATCCACAATTGTGGAATCATATGCGGCATTCTTATGACCGCAGAAGAACGTCCTTAAAATACAGACTAATGAACACCAGAAAAGAAAAGGACTCGGCGTGCAAAGGAACAATATAATCATAGTCAGTCAGAATCACAACCTCAGATAATGCATATAAAAGTCATCTTTATTGTAAGACCAGATAAAGAAGGGAATTTTGTTTACTTACCGTAAATTCCTTTTCTTCTAGCTCTAATTGGGAGACCCAGACAATTGGGGTGTATAGGCTATGCCTCCGGAGGCCGCACAAAGTATTACACTTAAAAGTGTTAAGCCCCTCCCCTTCTGCCTATACACCCCCCGTGCTCCCACGGGCTCCTCAGTTTTGGTGCAAAAGCAAGAAGGAGGAAAAGATTATAAACTGGTGTAAAGTAGATTCAATCCGAAGGAATATCGGAGAACTGAAACCAAACAACATGAACAACATGTGTACACAAAAAAACAGGGGCGGGTGCTGGGTCTCCCAATTAGAGCTAGAAGAAAAGGAATTTACGGTAAGTAAACAAAATTCCCTTCTTCTTTGTCGCTCTATTGGGAGACCCAGACAATTGGGATGTCCAAAAGCAATCCCTGGGTGGGTAAAATAATACCTCGTAATAGAGCCGTAAAACGGCCTCTTCCTACAGGTGGGCAACCGCCGCCTGAAGGACTCGTCTACCTAGGCTGGCATCCGCCGAAGCATAGGTATGCACCTGATAGTGTTTCGTGAAAGTGTGCAGGCTCGACCAGGTAGCCGCCTGACACACCTGCTGACCCGTAGCCTGGTGCCTCAAAGCCCAGGACGCGCCCCCGGCTCTGGTAGAATGGGCCTAGAGCCCTGAGGGAACCGGCAGCCCGGTAAGCTTCGAGAATTGGTTCCTTGATCCACCGGGCCAGGGTTGATTTGGAAGCCTGTGACCCTTTACGCTGGCCAGCGACAAGGACAAAGAGTGCATCCGAGCGGCGCAGGGGCGCCGTACGAGAAATGTAGAGCCTGAGTGCTCTCACCAGATCTAACCAGTGCAAATCCTTTTCACATTGGTGAACTGGATGATGACAAAAAGAGGGTAAGGAGATATCCTGATTGAGATGAAAGGGGGGTACCACCCTTGGGAGAAATTCCAGAACCGGACGCAGAACCACCTTGTCCTGGTGAACACCAGGAAAGGGGCTTTGCACGACAACATTGCTAGCTCAGACACTCTCCGAAGTGAAGTGACTGCTACTAGGAAAATCACTTTCTGCGAAAGGCGTGAGAAAGAAATATCCCTTATTGGATCGAATGGTGGTTTCTGAAGAACCATCAGCACCCCGTTCAGATCCCAGGGTTCTAACGGCCGCTTGTAAGGATGAACGATGTGACAACCCCCTGCAGGAACGTGCATACCTGTGGAAGTCTGGCTAGGCGCTACTGGAAAAAACACAGAGAGCGCTGAGACTTGTCCCTTAAGGGAGCCGAGCGACAAACCCTTTTCCAGTCCAGATTGAAGGAAGGACAGAAAAATGGGCAAGGCAAAAGGCCAGGGAGAAAAACCCCGAGCAGAGCACCACGACAGGAAATTTTTCCACGTCCTGTGGATAGATCTTGGCGGACGTTGGTTTCCTAACCTGTCTCATAGTGGCAATGACCTCTTGAGATAATCCTGAAGACGCTAGATCTAGGACTCAATGGCCACAGTGTCAGGTTGAGGGCCGCAGAATTCAAATGGAAAAACGGCCCTTGAGACAGCAAGTCTGGTCGGACTGGTAGTGCCCACGTTTGGCCTACCGTGAGATGCCACAGATCCGGGTACCACGACCTCCTCGGCCAGTCTGGAGTGACGAGGATGGCGCGGCGGCAGTCGGCCCTGATCGTGCGTAACACTCTGGGCAACAGTGCCAGCGGAGGAAACACATAAGGGAGTTGAAACTGCGACCAATTCCGAACTAAGGCGTCTGCCGCCATAGCTCTGTGATCGTGAGAGCGTGCCATGAATGCCATGACCTTGTTGTTGTGCCGGGACGCCATTAGGTCGACGTCCGGCCTCCCTCAGCGGCAACAGATCTCCTGAAACACGCCCGGGTGAAGAGACCATTCCCCTGCGTCCATGCCCTGGCGACTGAGAAAGTCTGCTTCCCAGTTTGACGCCCGGGATGTGAACTGCGGAGATGGTGGAGGCCGTGGCTTCCACCCACATCAAAATCCGCCGGACTTCCTGGAAGGCTTGCCGACTGCGTGTTCCGCCTTGGTGGTTGATGTAAGCCACCACTGTGGAGTTGTCCGACTGAATTCGGATCTGCTTGCCTTCCAGCCACTGCTGGAACACTTTTTAGGGCAAGATACACTGCCCTGATCTTCAGAACATTGATCTGAAGCGAGGACTCTTGCTGAGTCCACGTACCCTGAGCCCTGTGGTGGAGAAAGACTGCTCCCCACCCTGACAGACTCGCGTCCGTCGTGACCACCTCCCAGGATGGGGGTAGGAAGGATTTCCCATGCGATAATGAAGTGGGAAGAAAGCCACCCCCTAAGGGAAGCTTTGGTTGCCTGAGAGAGGGAGACGTTCCTGTCGAGGGACGTCGGTTTCCTGTCCTATTTGCGTAGGATGTCCCAATGAAGAGGACGCAGGTGAAACTGCGCGAAAGGAACTGCCTCCATTGCTGCCACCATCTTCCCCAGGAAGTGCATGAGGCCCTTCAAGGGGTGTGCTTGACCTTGAAGGAGAGATTGCACCCCTTTCTGTAGTGAACGCTTGTTGATCAGCGGAAGCTTCACTATCGCCGATAGGGTATGAAACTCCATGCCAAGATATGTCAGCGATTGGGCTGGTGTCAGATTTGACTTTGGAAAATTGATGATCCACCTGAAACTCTGGAGAGCCCCCAGAGAAGCGTCGGGGCTGTGTTGGTATGCCTCTTGAGAGGGTGCCTTGATCAGCAGATCGTCCAAGTAAGGGATCACCGAGTGACCCTGAGAGTGGAGGACCGCAACTACTGTAGCCCTGACCTTGGTGAAAACCCGTGGGGCTGTAGCCAGGCCGAACTGCAGTGCCACGAACTGCAGGTGTTCGTCTCCTATGGTGAAGCGCAGGAAGCGTTGGTGCTCTGGAGCCACCGGTACGTGGAGAAAAGCATCTTTGATATCGATCGATGCAAGGAAATCTTCTGGGGACATTGAGTCGATGACGGAGCGGAGGGTTTCCATCCGGAACCGTCTGGTCTATACGTGTTTGTTGAGCAGTTACGGGTCCAGGACAGGACGGAAAGACCCGTCCTTCTTTGTAACCACAAACAGGTTGGAGAAAAACCCGTGACCCTGTTGCTGAAGAGGAACAGGGACCACCACTCCTTCTGCCCTCAGGGTGCCCAGCGCCTGCAGAAGAGCCTCGGCTCGCTCGGGAGGCGGGGATAACCTGAAGAATCGAGTCGGGGGACGAGAGGCGAACTCTAACTTGTAACCGTGAGACAGAATGTCTCTCGCCCAACGGTCTTTTACCCTTGGCAGCCAGGAGTCGCAAAGGCGGGAAAGCCTGCCACCAACCGAGGATGCGGATTGAGGAGACCGAAAGCCATCAAGAAGCCGCTTTGGTAGCGGCACCTCCGGTGGTCTTTTTGACTTAGACCGCCATGAATCGGAGAGCCCTTGATCTATTCAGAGGCCTTTTGGACGAGGAGAATTGGGACCTGCCCGCGCCCCGAAAGAACCGAAACCTCGACTGCCCCATCCTCTGTTGGGGTATGTTCGGTTTGGGCTGGGGTAAAGATGTATCCTTTCCCTTGTATAGTTTGATGATTTCATCCAAACGTTCGCCAAACAGTCGGTCGCCAGAAATTGGCAAACTGGTTAAACGCTTTTTTGGAAGCAGAATCTGCCTTCCAGTTCCGTAGCCACAAGGCCCTGCAGAGTACCACCGAATTGGCGGAAGCAACCGCCATACGGCTCGCAGAGTCCAGGACAGCATTAATAGCGTAAGACGCAAATGCCGACGTCTGTGTGGCTGCGTCAATTTGCGCTTGACCTGCTGAGATAGCTTGTAGCACCCATACGGCTGCAAATGCTGGTGTAAAAGAAGCGCTGATAGCTTCATAGATGGATTTCAACCAGAGCTCCATCTGCCTGTGAGTGGCATCTTTGATTGATAGACGCTATAAGATCGTTCACTATGGCGTCCCCGTCAGGCGTATCAAGATTGAGAGCGGCCTCAGGATCAGAATCCTGATCAGCTGTCTCCGCTTCATCATCCAGGGATTCCCCCCGCTGAGACCCTGACCAATATGAAGATGTCGAGGGAATTTCCCAGCGAGCTCGCTTAGACGGTCAGGGGCTGGGGTCTGTATCAGAGACCTCACTCTGGGATCTATGAGACACCCCGGGGAGACCTCTGGTCCAACTGAGGTGGGCCAGGGAGCAATGATTCAACAGTGCCCCTGTGCTGAGATACCGGTCTGGATTGCTCAGTGGATCCTGCCGGCAGAGGGGTCGTACATGCGGCGCAGGCAGCATAGTAAGCCTGTGGTTTGGCGCTCCTTCCTTTTATGGGCGCCATGCTGTTGACTTCCCTGAGCAACACAATATATATATATATACAGAATCAACTGTGCACCATACAGTGTAAAGCATATCTTATAAACATATGATTTAAAATTACACTCCTGCACAAATGTGGCTAGCACCACAGATGCTGCATACCCCCCGCATAAAGCGGTTGTGAGGCCACCAGGGTCCCTGCCTGGGTCTGTCAGAATTTGTCCCCCTCTGCAGCATTCAAGGAGCTGACAGGAATGGCTGCCGGCTTCTGAGGAGAGGACAGTGAGGGGGGTGGAGTATGCAAAGCATGCTCCAGCCCTCAGTGCTGCTCATCCTGTGCAGCGTCCCGCCCTTCCCCTGCTTGTCAGGGCTGTGGGCGGGAGGAAGAAAGACTAGGCCGCAAAAGCCGGGGACTCGAGTAATAAACGCGGCCGCCGTAAAAGCGCGGCCGCGCGGAAGTCCCCGGCGCACTACAAGTCCCAGCCGCGCCTCAGTGTCAAAACATGGCGGCGGCGGTCAGCGCGGTAGTCTCCCTACATAAACACACTCAGCGATGCTGAGTGTGTAATGGCACGGCTGCCGGCGTCCTGAGAGAGGAGGAAGCCGTGGGCGTGACCCTTAGAAAGTGCGGGAACTAGTGCCTCACAGTGCAGTGAGGGGAGTGGAGTATGCAAAGCATGCTTCAGCCCTCACTGCAGCTCGTCTGTAAAGCGTCCCGCCCTTCCCCTGCCTGTCAGGGCTGTGGGCGGGAGGAGGAAACACTAGGCCGTACAAGCCGGGGACTCAAGTAATAAGCGCGGCTGCCATAAAAGCGCGGCCGCGCGGAAGTCCCCGGTGCACTACAAGTCCCAGCCGCGCCTCAGTGTTAAAAACATGGCGGCGGCGGTAGTACGGTAGTCCCCCTACATAAACACACTCAGCGACGCTGAGTGTGTAATGGCACATTAACCCGGTCAGCGCCGCGGTCCCCGGTGCACTAGCACACCCAGCAATGCTGGAGTGTTGCTGTGCGCGGTCCCCACAGGGACACAGAGTACCTTCAAGTAGCAGGGCCATGTCCCTGAACGATACCCGGCTCCTATCCAGCAGAGTCTTAGGAGCTGTGGATGGAGCACGGTCTCAGTGCCTGGAGACCGGTAAGATCCCACTTCACCCAGAGCCCTGAGGGGGATGGGGAAGGAAAACAGCATGTGGGCTCCAGCCTCCGTACCCGCAATGGATACCTCAACCTTAACAACACCGCCGACAAGAGTGGGGTGAGAAGGGAGCATGCTGGGGGCCCTATATGGGCCCACTTTTCTTCCATCCGACATGGTCAGCAGCTGCTGCTGACCCATCTATGGAGCTGTGCGTGCGTGTCTGACCTCCTTCGCACAAAGCAAAAAACTGAGGAGCCCGTGGGAGCACGGGGGGTGTATAGGCAGAAGGGGAGGGGCTTAACACTTTTAAGTGTAATACTTTGTGCGGCCTCCGGAGGCATAGCCTATACACCCCAATTGTCTGGGTCTCCCAATAGAGCGACAAAGAAAGACAGGTTGGATTATCCTTATATATAAATACAGTTCAGTACAAAAGATATATATGTATAGAGATCATAGAGTAAACGAGGACAGGGAAAAGCAGCACATTTACCCAAGCATGGAAAAAAAGGGGCTGGTTGTCTTATCACTCATGGGATTTCAAAGTAACTCACATAATAATTGGAGCAGTGTCCCATGGGGAGGGCAAGGTGAACTAGGCTGATCAAATAGATAAAGGGTGGAATACATCACATCCATATAACTAGAAACTCCATATATCAGGTCATATGTTCAGGGCTAAATAAGCCCACAAAAACACACAAGGGTGTATGTCAAAAATACATCCCACAAGCCTTACCCATATGTCAAATCACACCAGCCAGGTCGCAGAGTCGTGTGCCCCTACGCGTCTCGCCTAAAGCTTCATGAGGGGGAAGTATAGAGGAAAAAAGTGCCATTGAGGAATGCCAAGCCAGGTGATAAGTCAAATCGCCAGAGCTGACAGGTAGATCAAACTGTCAATTATGCCCAGATTTCGGCACACATGTTCATGTCCCCGCCCGCATCAGTTCCGGCTCTCCTGCTGATAGGTGAATCAACCTGTCAATTGTGCCCAGATCATGGCGCGCGTGTTCATGTCCCCGCCCCCGCCCGCATCACTTCCGGCTCTCCAGCGGTGACGTGAAGTGTCAGCGTTACGGAGGCCATCGGGAGCGGGCGCAGGGAAGGGAGAATGAAAGTGCGCGCACAGCACAAACATTGCGTCACATAAGTAAAAGGAGAGTGTGTGAGCGCATGCGCATTTTGCGTAGTCAACCACTCCAGCAGTCATCTGGTGACAGCGAAGCCAGAAACGGGAGGTGTATGTTTACAGATGAAATGATCACTAAAACCCATTTGACGTGATAATCTATGTGCGGCTGATGAATATGTAGAGTCTCTATGTGAGAAGATAAAAGTGGAGGGAGAAAGAATAATCAAATATTGATAAAGGGTTTGTTAGGGTCTCCAAATATAAAGGAAACATCAGAAAATATCCTCAAAGCAAATGGATGAGGCAGCAAATCAGGTAGAAGCAGGGTCGGACTGGCCAAGAGGCAAATGCCAGATGGGCTGGTTCGGTCGTGGGCCGCATACAACCTCTAGTCACTTCCTGGGATTTTATTCATGCATTTATGTCTTTGTACTTAATCTGACTGTTCATTGGCATCCAATTAGCACCTCATGGTGGCTAAACCTGTTTATTTGTTTATAGCTTTTTGACTGTTTAACTATTTGACTCTGTCACCGCAGAAGTTGCTTTCACCAGCATCTGTATTAAGCACTGTTTATTAGTGATTAGTGAGACTTGGATCCTATTTTATATATTTAATATATCTCTGTTATTTCAGAGTATACACTTTTATCATTGTGCTTATCCAGTGCTGGTTTTTACCATCTGTCTATGTGTAACAATTGTCAAAATTTTACACCATGCTCTTTATGTGCAGGATGCCTTGTTCATGTTTTTGACCCAGTCTTATTTATTCATTTTACTTGTGCCCTATATGTAATTGTCATCTAGTACATCTATATTTTATCTGCCGGCCTGTTTTTGCCGCTGATTCCTTTGTGCCAGTTGCTATTTATTAAACATATTTGCACTTTACTCCTTGTCCTCCAGTCTTTGTTTGATGTTCAGAGTGTGCTCAGACAGGTGCCATGCAGTGGCTTTCCTGCTTCTTTTTCATTTTTTGTTCCTCTTGCATATTCTCTAGTCACTTCCTGTAGCTTTTAATGAGATCCTGGATGAAGGTATATTTGACCATTCCTGTTTACAAAACAATTCCAGTTCAGTTAAGTTTGATGATCGCCGAGCGTGGACAGCACGCTTCACGTCATCCCACAGATTTTCAATGATATTCAGGTCTGGGGACTGGGATGGCCATTCCAGAACATTGTAATTGTTCCTCTGCATGAATGCCTGAGTAGATTTGGAGGGGTGTTTTGGATCACTGTCTTGCTGAAATATCCATCCCCTGCTTAACTTCAACTTCGTCACTGATTCTTGCACATTATTGTCATGAATCTGCTGATACTGAGTTGAATCCATGCGACCCTCAACCTTAACAAGATTCCCGGTGCCAGCATTGGCCACACAGCCCCAAAGCATGATGGAACCTCCACCAAATTTTACTGTGGGTAGCAAGTGCTTTACTTGGAATGCCGTGTTTTTTTGCCTCCATGCATAATGCCTTTTTGTATGACCAAACAACTCAATCTTTGTTTCATCAGTCCACAGGACCTTCTTCCAAAATGTAACTGGCTTGTCCAAATGTGCTTTTGCATACCTCAGGTGACTCTGTGGCGTGCTTGCAGAAACGGCATCTTTCGCATCACTCTCCCATACAGCTTCTCCTTGTGCAACGTGCACCGTTTTGTTGACCGATGCACATTGACACCATCTGCAGCAAGATGATGCTGCAGGTCTTTGGAGGTGGTCTGTGGATTGTCCTTGACTGTTCTCACCATTCTTCTTCTCTGCCTCTCTGATATTTTTCTTGGCCTGCCACTTCTGGGTTTAACAAGAACTGTACCTGTGTTCTTCCATTTCCTTACTATGTTCCTCACAGTGGAAACTGACAGTTTAAATCTCTGAGACAACTTTTTGTATCCTTCCCCTGAACAACTATTTTGAATAATCTTTGTTTTCAGATCATTTGAGAGTTGTTTTGAGGAACCCATGATGCCACACTTCATAGGAGATTCAAATAGGAGAACAAATTGCAAGTGGCCACCTTAAATACCTTTTCTCATGATTGGATACACCTGCCTCTGAAGTTCAAAGCTCAATGAGGTTACAAAACCAATTTGGTGGTTTAGTAAGTCAGTAAAAAGTAGTTAGGAGTATTCAAATCAAGAAATTGATAAGAGTGCCCATACTTTTGCACCGGTCAAATTTTGTTTAAATGCGGATTGCACATTTTCTGTTAGTACAATAAACCTCATTTCAATCCAGACATATTACTCAGTCTATCAGTTATTAGATATATGAAACTGAAATAGCTGTTTCAAAAACCCAAAATGTTATAAAGAAAAAAGGTTGACATTAATAGGGGTGCCCAAACTTTTTCATATGACTGTAACTAATGGTCATATGATTTTACCTCACATGTGGCAGCCGACTGCACAGTTTGACCCCACCATAACTTAGTTATCAAACACATAGCATAACAATGTCATACCAATGTGATTAACCCCTTAACGACCGTGGGCAGTAAAGTAACGCCCTAGCGGTCATAGTGTTAATCCCCACTGGCTGCCACTGACTGCCGGTGGGGATCCGCGCAAGTCAGCTGACGTGTGCCTTGCAGGCACGAGTGGAATCACTATCCACTCGTACCTGTTGACCCGTTAAATGGCGCTGTCAAAATGTGAGAGCGCTATTTTAATGGCGATCGCGCTAAAGCTTTACTCACTGGCCGCCACCGGATGTCACGTGACGTGATCACATGGATCCGATGGTTGTCATGGTAGCACAGGGTCATGTGATGACTCCTGTAGCTCACATGACTCAGGTCCTGTAACAAGCAGCCAAGTACTGCAGGTCACAGTAGATGAGCATTTCTCCCAATCTGAGCGGTGCTGCTCTTATCGGGAGAAATGAATGAGCGATCAGATTGCTCATCCTTATAGACACCTAGGGGGACTAGTAAAATAAAAATAAAAAAAGTCTAAAAAAAGTTTTGAAAAATAAAAAAAACCTAAGTTAAAATCACCCAGCTTTTGCCCCATTGAAAATTAAAGGGTTTAAAAAAAAAAAAAAAAAAATGAATATACACACATTTAGTATCGCTTTGTTCAGAAATGACCGCTCTATGAAAATATAAAATCAATTAATCTGATCGGTACACGGTGTAGCTGCAAAAAAAATTCCAAACGTCAAAATTACGTTTTTGGGTAGATGCAAATTTTGCGCAAAATGTAATAATAGGCAATCAAAACGTAGCATCTACGCAAAAATGGTACCATTAAAAAGGTCAGCTCGAGACACAAAAATAAGCTGTCACTGAGCCAAAAATCCCGAAAAATGAGAACGCTACGGGTCATGGAAAATCTCTTAGATAAAAGTAATCCATACATAATTTGGTGTCTACAAACTCGCACTGACCCGAGGCATCAAAACAACATCAGTTTTACCATAAAGTGAACACCGTGAATAAAATATCTCAAATACAAATGTTTGAATTTTTTCTGCTATTTTCCAGTACACTATATGGTAAAACTCATGGTTTAATTTAAAAGTCCAACTCGTTCCGCAAAAAACAAGCCCTCACACGGCTATATTGACAAAAAAAAATAAAAGAAAAGTTACGGCTCTCGGAAGAAGGGTGGCGAAAATAAAAACGGAAAGCGCAAAATTGGCCAGATGTGAAGGGGTTAATAGGCAAATTTACAGGATGGCTGCAGATATAAAATGTGTGGTGCCACATATCAGGATCTCAATAATATCTTATTTTTTTTAAGCTTGCCAACACAAGGTAGTGAATTTTAAGGCAAAGTAGGAAGTTAAAGGCGCAATAAATAGACCATTGGGAGAGATTTATCAAAACCAAGTGTGAAAAAAAAGTTGAGAAGTTGGTTTCAATTGAAAGATAGAATTTGTTTAGTTGCTGTAGGACACTACTCCCTTTACTTGATTAATCTTCACCAATGTGGTTTAGTGCTGCTTCAGATGATATGTACAAATTGGTCCGAGCACGGCCCGGAATACATGACCTAGCCATGGCTCTCCCAAACTAAGCACCACAGCCTCATAATTACCATATTTTTCGTCTTTTATAAGATGCACCGGATTATAAGACGCACCTCAAATTTAGAGATAAAAAAAGGTAAAAAAAAAAAAATAAAAATGGGGTCAGTCTTATTCTTTGGTGTTGTCTTACCGGAGAGGGGCAGCAGTGGTGGTGAAGTGGGTCACAGGAGGCAGAGGTTGTGATGGCAGCAGAGGTGGGTCCGTGGCGGCAGCAGTGGCGGCAGCTCAGTGGTGGAGCAGGCCGTTGCAGTGAGTGTCACAGTGGCCGTGGTCCTGATTTAAATGATGGCGCCTGGAGCGGCGCATGCGCAGACGGAGCTCTCATCCAAGGGCTCCATCTACACACACGCTGACTCCCGCCGCCATCATTTGAACTCGGACACTCACCGCACAGCCGCCAGCCCGCCCGCACAGAGAGGCAGCCGGCCTCCAGGACAGAGAGGGGGCCGGCACCGACAGGCACCCGGCCGCCGACTCAGGCACCCGGTCGCTGCATAGACAGCCCCCCTGGTAAGCTAAATTCGGATTTTAAGACGCACTCCTCATTTTCCTCCCAAATTTTTGGGAGGAAAAGTGCGTGTTATAATCCGAAAAATATGGTATATATGAGCTTTTCACATTTGGACAGGAGACCTGTTGCCAGTCTATGCATTGCAAAACAAGAATGCCACGGAGGCACCATCACATGTTTCTCAAAGCTGGCAGGAAACTAGCCAGGTCTTTCACCGGGAAGGAACAACCACAAGAAGGGCAGTCCCCAGTCAAGGAGACCACCTACCGTATTTTTCGGACTATAAGACGCACCGGACTATAAGACGCACCCTGGTTTTAGAGGAGGAAAATGGGAAAATAAATCTTTAAGCAAAAAATGTGGTCATGACACACTGTTATGGGGCGAGGATCTGCTGCTGACACTGTTATGGGGGTAATGTCCCCAAATTCTCTACTAAGGTACCCCATCCTGGTAATGATCCTCCTACCTTGTATATGATCCTGCTATAAACCCCCATCCAGCCTGTTCACATACCCCCCCCCATCCAGCCTGTTCACATACCCCCCCCATCCAGCCTGTTCACAAACCCCCCCCATCCAGCCTGTTCACAAACCCCCCCCATCCAGCCTGTTCACATACCCCCCCCATCCAGCCTGTTCACATACCCCCCCATCCAGCCTGTTCACATACCCCCCCCCATCCAGCCTGTTCACATACCCCCCCCATCCAGCCTGTTCACAAACCCCCCCCATCCAGCCTGTTCACAAACCCCCCCCATCCAGCCTGTTCACATACCCCCCCCATCCAGCCTGTTCACATACCCCCCCATCCAGCCTGTTCACATACCCCCCCCATCCAGCCTGTTCACATACCCCCCCCATCCAGCCTGTTCACAAACCCCCCCCATCCAGCCTGTTCACATACCCCCCCCATCCAGCCTGTTCACATACCCCCCCATCCAGCCTGTTCACATACCCCCCCATCCAGCCTGTTCACATACCCCCCCCCCCATACAGCCTGTTCACATACCCCCCCCCATCCAGCCTGTTCACATACCACCCCCCCCCCCCCCATCCAGCCTGTTCACATACACCCCCCCCCCCCCATCCAGCCTGTTCACATACACCCCCCCCCCCCCCATCCAGCCTGTTCACATACACACCCCCCCCCCCCCCCATCCAGCCTGTTCACATACACCCCCCCCCCCCCATCCAGCCTGTTCACATACACCCCCCCCCCCCCCATCCAGCCTGTTCACATACCCCCATCCTGCTATATGCCCCCATCGTGCTCATATACCATCCTGGTATATGGCCTGTATCCTATAGCACAGAGAAAAAAAACAAACGTTTATACTCACCTTTTCCTCACTCCCTGCAGCACCGATCATATCTTCCTCTCTGGCACGCTGACCTGTGTGTGTGGAGCCGTTCCCCTGCAGCACGCGATGTCTTCCTGTCTGCGCCGATCAGCTGACCGGCGCCGATCAGCTGACCGGCGCCGATCAGCTGACCGCGCCGATCAGCTGACCGGCGCCGATCAGCTGACCGGCACAGACAGGAAGACATCGCGTGCAGCAGGGGGCGGCTCCACACACGGGGATGGGTGAGTGTACTGATTCACTGCACCCCGCGCTGGTAATGACGCGCGGGGGGCAGTGAATACAGCCGCACATGATCACTCCAGGCTGTAATTGCCAGGGGTGATCATGCGGCCGGCTCTTTGCTATGCGCGCGTCCCCGCTCGTCCTCCCCGCCCACCTGTCAGTGCCGGCTTCAGCGCTGAGAGATGGGCGGGAGGATGGGCGTGCATATGTAATGAGCGGGCCCACGGCAGGCGCTGCTGCTGCCTGCTCGTGCCCCCCGATGACCTGCAGCACCCTCATTCCCAGCCGCAGCCCTATAGTCAGACCATAAGACGCACCCCCCAACTTTCCCCCAACATTTGGGGGAAAAAAAGTGCGTCTTATGGTCCGAAAAATACGGTATGCCAAACATGGTATCCATCCACAGACGGCTGTTTCGGTATTTGCTCCTCATCAGTGTGGAGTAGGAAACTGGCTAGTGGGAGCAATGCCTAGTAGAAGACTACATAGGTTATGTAGTCTATGCATTGCAGTCCGTGCTGAGACCATTTTGCATTGATGTCTGAAGCAGCCCAAAACAAAGACAAAAAAAGTACATCAGAAGCAAGCAAACTCTTTTACCCATTTAGCTATCTTTTTATCATGAAAGAAAGTATTTTTCAAATCAATGGTGTAAACATTTTATTATTTTTTAGCAAATCATGTTATTTTGTAAGCAAAATTGTGCATTTTAGGAAATTGGAAAACATTCTGCATATGGTGATGAACCGGATAACAAAAAATACAGTATGTATATGTTGCTCAAGAGGAAGGTTCACATAAAACACTGACAAAAACTGGAATACCAGCAGTCAATCAGGGAGTTTCCAGATAGTTGACTTGTAATCTTCTTCAGGCATCATTTAAGATGAGAGCCTTCGGTTTCCTACAAAAACACTGAAATGTGTTGGTCAAAATCTATAAAGTCAGAGGCATGTGTTCAGGTTACATAGCACACCATGGCCACATCAATCAAGATCAGTGATTTTCACAAATGTCTTGAGTAGGCGCGCTAGAGTCAGACGCTCTTAATTAAGAGTTGTAAGCCTGACTCCGCCATCAGTGAAGTGTGGTGTGCACCCACCTGCCTCACTTCAAATCTTACTTCAGTTAAAGTGAACCCGTCAGGTCCGATATGCCTTCTAACCTAGCAGCAAGGACATGTGTGGGCTAAAAATCCCTGCCTAACCATCACTGTCTCATAATATTGTGTAAAAGCAAAGTATAAAAAAAGAGAATTTTGTTTACTTACCGTAAATTCTTTTTCTTATAGTTCCGAATTGGGAGACCCAGACCTTGGGTGTTTAGCTTCTGCCTCCGGAGGACACACAAAGTACTACACTTAAAAGTGTAGCTCCTCCCTCTGAGCTTATACACCCCCTGGTGAGCCAGTCCCAGCCAGTTTAGTGCAAAAGCTGAAGGAGAATAGCCACCCACAAGTAGAACAGAGCAAGAGCCGGAACAACCAGAAACTCTGTCCACGACAACAGCCGGTGATAACACGCGGAACAAGAAATTGCCAACAGGCAACAGGGAGGGTGCTGGGTCTCCCAATACAGAACTATAAGAAAAAGAATTTACGGTAAGTAAACAAAATTCTCTTTTTCTTTATCGTTCCTTTGGGAGACCCAGACCTTGGGACGTTCCAAAGCAGTCCCTGGGTGGGAATAAACAGAAAAACTAAGAAGTAGGCAGAACCTAACTTCACAAATGGGCGACAGCCGCCTGAAGGATACGTCTGCCCACGCTCGCATCTGCCGAAGCATGAGCATGCACTTGGTAGTGCTTCGAGAAGGTATGCAGGCTAGTCCAAGTGGCAGCCTGACAGACTTGTTGAGCCGTAGCCTGGTGCCTAAAAGCCCAAGAGGCACCGACAGCTCTGGTCGAGTGTGCCTTGATCCCCGGCGGGGGAGGCACCTGAGTACTCTGGTAGGCGTCCGAAATGGTCGATCTAATCCAACGGGCTAAGGTCGGCTTAGAAGCAGGGAGGCCCTTGCGCCGACCTGTGGTTAGCACAAAAAGAGAGGTGCACCGCCTAAGCGCAGCGGTGCGAGACACATAGATCCGGAGAGCATGCACCAGATCTAGAGTATGCAGCGCTTTTTCAAAGCGATGAACAGGAGCCGGACAGAAGGAAGGTAGGGTAATGTCCTGGTTAAGGTGGAAAGGAGAGACCACCTTAGGAAGAAAGTCCGGAGTCGGACGGAGAACCACCTTGTCTTGATGAAAAACCAAAAAAGGTGACTCCGAAGAGAGCGCAGCCAAATCAGAGACTCTCCTGAGGGAAGTTATGGCAACCAGAAAGGCCACCTTCTGAGAAAGACGATACAAAGAAACCTCCCTAAGAGGCTCAAAAGGGGGTTTCTGCAATACCGTGAGGACCAAGTTAAGGTCCCAGAGATCCAAGGGCCGCCGATACGGCGGAATGATGTGAGACGCGCCTTGCATGAAGGTGCGGACCTGAGCCAGCCGAGCGAGACGCCGCTGGAACAGAACAGACAGAGCTGAGACTTGTCCCTTGAGAGAGTTGAGGGACAGTCCTAGCTGCAGACCGGACTGTAAAAAAGACAGAAAGGTCGGCAAGGAGACTGGCCAAGGAGGATGGTCGGTAGAGCGACACCAGGACAGGAAAATTTTCCAAGTCCTGTGATAGATCTTAGCGGAGGAAGACTTACGGGCCCGAGTCATAGTGGAGATGACTTCAGGAGGAATACCAGAAGCCGTCAAAATCCAGGACTCAAGAGCCACGCCGTCAATTTGAGAGCCGCAGAATTCGGGCGGAAAAACGGACCTTGCGAGAGTAGGTCTGGACGGCCCGGGAGATGCCACGGCATCTCTACGGACAGATGGAGCAGGTCCGGATACCAAGCTCGCCTGGGCCAGTCCGGTGCAATGAGGATGACTCGACGGCCCTCCATTCTGATCTTGCGCAGGACTCTGGGCAAGAGAGGTAGAGGGGGAAACACGTAGGAGAGACGAAACTGGGACCAGTCTTGAACCAGAGCGTCCGCGGCGAAGGCCTGAGGATCGTGGGAGCGAGCCACGTAAACAGGAACTTTGTTGTTGTGACGGGATGCCATTAGGTCCACGTCCGGAGTGCCCCATTTGCGGCAGATTGACTGAAACACTGCCGGGTGCAGGGACCACTCGCCACCGTCCACGCTTTGACGGCTGAGATAATCTGCCTCCCAGGTTTTCCACGCCTGGGATGTGGACTGCGGATATGGTGGACTTGGAGTCTTCCGCCCATTGAAGGATGCGTTGTACCTCCATCATTGCCAGGCGGCTGCGTGTCCCGCCTTGGTGATTGATGTAGGCAACCGCTGTCGCGTTGTCTGACTGGACTCTAATGTGCCTGCCCGCCAACAGGTGGTGAAAAGCTAGGAGAGCTAGAAGCACGGCTCTGGTCTCCAGCACATTGATTGAAAGGGCTGACTCGGATGGAGTCCAAGTGCCCTGCGCTCTGTGGTGGAGACATACCGCTCCCCAGCCGGATAGACTGGCATCCGTGGTGAGAATCACCCAGGACGGGGCCAGGAAGGAGCGCCCTTGGGACAGGGAGAGGGGCCGAAGCCACCACTGAAGAGAGCTCCTGGTCCGTGGCGACAGAGCCACTAACCTGTGTAAGGAGGAAGGCCGCTTGTCCCAACAGCAGAGAATGTCCAGCTGCAGGGGGCGCAGATGGAACTGGGCAAAGGGAACAGCCTCCATGAACGCCACCATTTGACCCAGCACCTGCATCAGACGCCTGAGGGTATAATGGCGGGGCCTCAGCAGAGAGCCCACCGCTAGCTGGAGTAACTGCTGTTTGACTAAGGGCAACTTCACAAGTGCCGGCAAAGTCTCGAACTGCATCCCTAGGTACATGAGACTCTGGGTCGGAGTCAGAGTGGATTTGGGAAGATTGACAAGCCACCCGAATTGGGCTAGCGTGGCGAGAGTGAGCGAGACACTCCGCTGACAGTCTGCGCTGGAAGAAGCCTTGACTAGAAGGTCGTCCAGGTAAGGAATCACTGCCAACCCCTGGAGGTGCAGAACCGCAATCACTGCAGCCATGACCTTGGTGAATACCCGAGGGCCCGTGGCTAACCTGAAGGGGAGAGCCACGAATTGGAAATGATCTTCTCCTATTGCAAAACGTAGCCAACGCTGGTGTGAAACTGCAATTGGCACATGCAGATAGGAATCTCTGATGTCGATGGATGCCAGGAAATCCCCTTGGGTCATTGAGGCAATGACTGATCGCAAAGACTCCATGCGAAAGTGCCGCACCTGAATATGCTTGTTGAGAAGCTTGAGATCCAGGATGGGCCGGAAAGTACCGTCCTTTCTGGGAACTAGGAAGAGATTTGAGTAGAAACCTCTGAACCGTTCCCGGGCGGGAACTGGTACAATTACTCCGTTGGCCTGCAAGGCTGCCACGGCCTGTGAGAAGGCGGCGGCCTTGGAGCAAGGGGGAGTTGAAAGAAAAAAATCTGTTTGGCGGGCTGGAAGAGAATTCTATCCTGTAGCCGTGGGAGATGATATCTCTCACCCACTGATCGGAGACGTGTTGAAACCAAGCGTCGCCAAAGTGGGAGAGCCTGCCACCGACTAAGGACGTTGCCGGAGCGGGCAGAGAGTCACGAGGAGGCTGCCTTAGTGGCAGCACCTCCTGCGGTCTTCTGTGGACGCGCTTTTGGGCGCCAGTTGGATTTCTGGTCCTTGGCTGAGTTAGCGGACGAGGCGGAGGGCTTAGAGGACGACCAGTTGGAGGAACGAAAGGAGCGAAACCTCGACTGATTCCTACCCTGGGCAGGTTTCGTGGTTTTGGTTTGTGGCATGGAAGTACTCTTCTCGCCAGTAGCTTCTTTAATAATTTCATCCAGCTGTTCTCCGAACAGCCGGGGCCCAGAAAATGGGAGCCCAGCAAGGTACTTCTTGGAAGAAGCATCTGCTTTCTACTCTCGAAGCCACAAGATCCTGCGGATAACGAGGGAATTAGCCGAAGCCACCGCAGTGCGGTGAGAAGCCTCCAGCATGGCAGACATGGCATAAGATGAAAAAGCTGAAGCTTGAGAAGTTAAGGCAACCAGGTCTTCCTTATTATAAGCTAAGTATTTATCATTACAGGGATTGTGTATATTTAGATCAGTGGATCTGGATCTTTTGACTACTGGGTCAGGATTTTTTTTTTTTTTTTTTTTGCTGCTGCCTCAAACTGGGGTCCAGTCAAGGACTTACAGGTACTAGCATCAGTGTACTATATTAACCTCTGATGATTAGGTTATTAAGTCTGTACTGTATTGTTTGAATTCCAGTGCTTTTTGATTTGAAGTAAACGGCTTGATATTCAAATTTTTATATAGATCCAATCCCTTTGAACCTTATGGAAAATTCATTATAAATAATTTTATAGGAAGACCAACTGGGTATTGCTTGTTGTCTTTGGTGCTTTATCACACTTTGTGCACTTTATCATGTTTGTTATTGTTGGTTTTAATATTTTGTACACAAATAAAATTGTTTTTTAACCCTTTATATACCTTGTGGAGTGAGTGCCTTTATGGTCAAGCTTCTTGTTTCTCCTGTCCAAAATGTGTTTTGCTTGACGTGTGCACCCCCATTTCATGGTCATTATCTGAATTCCTTGGCTGTGCATTCTAAAGCTGTTGTTTTGTAAGGCAACCATCTCGGGCATAGATTCCCTGGTGAGGGAATGCATCTCCTCTAGAGAAGCAGAGATGACTTTGAGAGCCCACACTGCTGCAAAAGTTGGGGAAAACGCGGCCCCCGCCGCTTCATACACGGATTTGGCCAGAAGGTCAATCTGACGGTCAGTGGAATCCTTAAGGGAGGTGCCATCAGCCACCGACACAACGGTCCGGGCAGAGAGCCTAGACACCGGAGGGTCTACCTTTGGGGAATGAGCCCACTCCTTGACCACCTCAGGTGGAAAGTGGAAACGGTCATCAGAACCACGCTTTGGGAAGAGTTTGTCAGGACAGGCCCTGGGTTTGGTCACAGCGGCCTGAAAACTGGAGTGGTTAAAGAACACACTCTTTACTCTCTTAGGCGAGGTAAACTGGTGCTTTTCTGCCAGAGAGGCTTGCTCCTCTGATACTGGCGGATTGAGATCCAGTACAGAATTAATGGAAGCAATCAAGTCACTAAGATCTGAGTCACCCTCGGAAAGATCAATGGGGTACATGGAGTTAGCCTCCGAGCCCCCTGTAAAGGCATCGTCCTCATCCTGCGAGTCAGCTCTTGAATCAGAGCCGCGGTATGAGGAGGGAGAGGAAACCCTGCGTCTCCTCTTAGGAGGACGGGGTCTGGGCCCTGATGATGAATCCTCTGTGAGCTCCGGTGGACGGAGGTCAGAAGATAGAGATCCTAAGGGACCCATAGCAGTAGAGGCACCCTGTGAAGGGGGCTGATGCATATTCATCAAAGTTCTGGACAGAAGTCCCATGGACTCAGCAAAAGACTGGGAGATAGACCTAGAAAAGGATTCTACCCAAGCCGGGGGTTCAGCCACAGGTGCAGGAGCAGCCTGAGAGACCACTGGGGGTGGGACTCCAGGCTGTGGCACCGCCAAGTTAGAGCAGACATCACAATGTGGATAGGTGCTCGGTTCAGGCAGCAGGAGCTTACATGCAGCGCATACAGTATAAAGCTTTGGAGCCTTGCTCCTCGTGTGAGACATGCTGCTGGAGTGGGGGCTCTGCAAGAGAATGAGCCCCAGAGAGTATATACAGAGGTCCACAACCAGAGACCGGTTGTGGCTTACCAGACCGCTGGAAGCGGTGTTGTGTGCCCTCCAGATCCCGAAGCCCGGACCCCCAATGCACAGCACCTCAGCAGGGATGCAGAGTGCAGGCCAGCGCAGAGTGAACCCTGTCTGAGAAAATGGCCGCCGGAGCGAAGAGAGGGGGCGGGACTTGGGGCGTTCCTGTAGGAGAGCGGGATCTGGAGGGCCATAGAGACCTACAGGGGAGGAGACACGCATAGCAGTGGGGCGTGTCCCTCCCCTGTGCAGGACGGCCGCCGGGAGGAGCCGATCCTGTCCCTCTGCATCAGTGACATGCGAGGGCAGTGAACAGAAACTAGGCCTCCGGCAAAGCCGGGGCCTAAATTTGAGCGGCGAGGCCGACGCGCAGGCACCATCGGCGCGGTTCTCGGGCGACAGCTAGAGAACCCGCCGGAAATGCCAATAAATACAGTAAGCACACTCTCCCCAAACAATAAAGCACAGGGACCCCCAATATATAAACGTCTCAGGTACTTAGCTGCTGAGACGCAGGGCCAGGTCCCTGGGGATGAGTGCTCCGGTCCAGCAGGGTCCTGAAGGGCTGCGGATGGAGACCGGTCTCCTGCCAGGCATGGAGACCGTGCTGGCTCCCACTTCAAGCCAGAGCCCAGGAAGGATGGTGAAGGAGCACGGCATGTAAGGCTCCAGCCTTGGAAATCAACCTTACAATACCACCGACACAGTGGGGTGAGAAGAGACATGCCGTGGGTCCAGACGTGGACCCGCACTTCTTCAATCTCATTCCAAAAAGGAAAAAAATCATATGAGAATGCATGTGTGGATGTATGCCTCCTGAACACAAAGCGATAAACTGGCTGGGACTGGCTCACCAGGGGGTGTATAAGCTCAGAGGGAAGTGCTACACTTTTAGGTGTAGTACTTTGTGTGTCCTCCGGAGGCAGAAGCTAAACACCCAAGGTCTGGGTCTCCCAAAGGAACGATAAAGAAAAAAGGGCTTTAGAACTTGACTTTTCCCTATGCTAATGAGCGCTGTCTCCTCCTCTTCCGACCATGCGCAGAGTGTCTGAAGCTGGGAACTGGACAATCGGCTAAGAAGGCGAAGCAACGCTGTGTAAATGAGACGCGCGCATGCGTGAGATTTTCATGAGCTGGCGAAGATGTTGAGTCATTGAAATCATGGCATTATGCCCACAGGGGCGATACTACTGAAAGAGGGCAGACCAGTCAAGGCGAAGTAACGCCCTTGCGACTTGTCCCAGCGGTCATTAGCATAGGGAAAATGTAAGTTCTAAACCCTTTTTCAACACTTTGCTGCTACACAATATTATGAGACAGGGATGGTTAGGCAAGGAATTTTAGCCCACACATGTCCCTGCTGCTAGGTTAGAAGGCATATTGGACCTGAGAAGTTCACTTTAACGGAAGTAAGATTTGAAGTGAGACAGGTTCACTTTAAGGATTAGAGCAAGGTTTCTGGCATAACGTACTCAACAACTTGTCATGAATTAGACTAGCTGTGGGGTATGCACCCATTCCAGTCCCGCCCTTTTTGGCAGAGCTGGGCAAAACTGGTGTAAAAAATGCCAGAAGTCACTAAAGTAAGATTCATTTATATGACAAAATTCCGCATGATTGTTTTGATGAATCAGGTCATAAGAGTCTGTTTAGTCCAGAATTGTGCGTCTTTAGATGTTCCACAAGGTTTCCTGTGGATTAAGCCATTCTCAGAATACAAGTACTTTTTAACATACCTCTTTCATTTTCAAAAATAGAGAATGGTAGATTTCAGCACAACCTAATTCAGTTCAGGGAGTTAATCATCTCAAGAGCCTGTTTCAGTTCTATTAATAAAAACAGATACATTTTGTTACCAAAACAATAAAATACACGAAAACATTCTTTTACTCTATGAACATCAGAAAATTTGCACTTGTTACCAAGTTTTACCATATCTGGAACGCCCCAAGACATGAAAGAAGGGAATTTTGTTTACTTACCGTAAATTCCTTTTCTTCTAGCTCCTATTGGGAGACCCAGACAATTGGGGTGTATAGCTTCTGCCTCCGGAGGCCACACAAAGTATTACACTTTAAAAAGTGTAACCCCTCCCCTCTGCCTATACACCCTCCCGTGGACCACGGGCTCCTCAGTTTTGGTGCAAAAGCAGGAAGGAGGAAACTTATAAATTGGTCTAGGGTAAATTCAATCCGAAGGATGTTCGGAGAACTGAAGACCATAACCCCAAAAGAACAACCAGCCCAAAGGGCACAGGGGTGGGTGCTGGGTCTCCCAATAGGAGCTAGAAGAAAAGGAATTTACAGTAAGTAAACAAAATTCCCTTCTTCTTTGTCACTCCATTGGGAGACCCAGACAATTGGGACGTCCAAGAGCAGTCCCTGGGTGGGTAAAAGAATACCTCAATAAGAAGAACCGAAAACGGCCCCCTCTTACAGGTGGACAACCGCCGTCTGAAGGACTCGCCTACCTAGACTGGCATCTGCCAAAGCATAGGTATGCACTTGATAGTGCTTCGTGAAAGTGTGCAGACTAGATCACGTAGCTGCCTGACACACCTGCTGAACCGTTGCCCGGTGCCGCAATGCCCATGACGCACCTACAGTTCTGGTAGAATGGCCTTTCAGCCCTGAAGGGAGCGGAAGGACCGAAGAACGGTAGGCCTCGAGAATCGGTTCCTTGATCCACCGAGCCGAGGTCGACTTGGAGGCCTGAGAGTCCATACGCTGGCCAGCGACAAGGACAAAAAGCGCATCTGAACGGCGCAGGGGCGCCGTGCGAGACACGTAGAACCGGAGTGCTCTCACTAGATCCAAAGAGTGCAAAACCTTTTCAGACTGGTGAATTGGATTAGGGCAACAGGAAGGCAAGGAGATATCCTGATTTAGATGAAAAGGAGATACCACATTAGAGAGAAATTCTGGGACAGGACGAAGAACCACCTTATCCTGGTGGAAAAC
Source organism: Anomaloglossus baeobatrachus (assembly GCF_048569485.1). NCBI lineage: Eukaryota > Metazoa > Chordata > Amphibia > Anura > Aromobatidae > Anomaloglossus > Anomaloglossus baeobatrachus. The sequence continues at coordinate 458,025,778 of NC_134356.1, forward strand.
CAGAAAGGGAGCCTTGCATGATAGCGCTGCAAGCTCAGACACTCTCTGAAGAGATGTGACTGTCACCAGGAAGGCCACCTTCTGCGAAAGACGGGAGAGAGAGAGACATCCCGCAGCAGCTCAAAAGGCGGCTTTTGAAGAGCCGTCAGGACTCTGCTAAGATCCCAGGGTTCCAACGGACGTCTGCAAGGTGGGACCATGTGGCAAACCCCCTGCAGGAACGTGCGGACCTGCGGAAGCCTGGCTAGACGCTTTTGAAAGAAAAAACACGGAGAGCGTGGATACTTGGCCCTAGAGAGAGAGTCGAGGGACAAACCCTTGTCCATTCCAAATTGTAGGAATGAAAGGAGTGTGGGTAAGGCAAACGGCCATGGAGGAAAGCCGTTATCAGCGCACCAGGATAGAAAGACTTGCCAAGACCTGTAATAGATCTTGGCGGACGTTGGCTTCCTGGCTTGTCTCGTGGTGGCCATGACATCCTGAGATAACCCTGAAGACTCTAGGAGTCAGGGACCAATGGCCACCTAGTCAAGTTGAGGGCCACGGAATTCAGATGGAAAAAACCGGGCCTTGTGACAGCAAGTCTGGGCGGTCTGGAAGTGCCCACGGTTGACCCACCGTGAGATGCCACAGATCCGGATACCACGACCGTCTCGGCCAGACTGGAGCGACGAGAATGGTGTGACGGCAGTCGGACCTGATCCTGCGTAGTACCCTGGGTAGCATCACCAGAGGGGGAAACACATAAGACAGTCGAACTGCGACCAATCCTGGACTAAACCGTCCGCTGCCAGAGGTCTGTGATCTTGAGACCGTGCCATGAAGGCCGGGACCTTGAGAGATCGACGTCCTGCGTTCATCAGGGGCGATGGATCTCTCGAAGCACTTCTGGGTGCAGAGACCATTCCCCCGCGTCCATGCCCTGATGACTGAAAAGAAACTGCTTCCCAGTTTTCTACGCCCGGGATGTGAACTGCGGAGATGGTGGAGCCTGTGGTTTCCACCCACTGCAGAATCCGCCGGACTTCCTGGAAGGCTTGACGACTGCGAGTGCCGCCTTGGTTCGCGAACGGCACTGCCTCCATAGCTGCAACCATCTTCCCCAGGAAGTGCATGAGGCGCCTTAAGGGGTGTGACTGACTCCGAAGAAGTGATTGCACCCCCGCTTGCAGAGAAAGCTGTTTGTCCCTGGAGAGTCGCCAGAGCGACGGCAAGGCTTTGTTGACACGCCACCTGAGAAGGGGCCCAGAGGTGAAGAAACGAGCCGCAGGACGAGAACCGAACTCTATCCTGTAACCATGAGACAGAATGTCTCTCACCCATCGGTCTTGAACTTGTGGCCACCAGGCGCCGCCAAAGCGGGAGAGCCTGCCACCGACCGGGGATGCGGCTAGAGTAGGCCGAGAACCATGAGGAGGCCGTTTTGGAGGCAGTGCCCCCTGCGGCCTTTTTGGGGTCGTGACGTGGGCCGCCTCGCATATGAGTTCCTCTGGCCTTTCTCCGGCCTGTTGGACGAAGAAGAATGTGGCTTGGCGGAGGGACGAAAGGACCGAAACCTCGATTGGATTTTTCTTTGCTGAGGTCTCTTAGGTTTGGACTGGGGTAAGGAGGAGACCTTTCCCTTGGATTCCTTATTAATATCATCCAATCGTTTGCCACATAAACGGTCGCCAGAAAAAAGGCAAACCAGTTAAGAACCTTTTTAAAGCCGAGTCTGGTTCCCATTCGCGCAGCCACATGGCCCTGCGAACTGCCATGGAGTTAGCATATGCTACAGCCGTGTGGCTAGCGGAGTCCAGGACGGCGTTCGTGGCGCAGGACGAAAAAGGCTGATGCCCGAGAGTCAAAGACGGAACATACGGAGCAAAATTCCATGTGACCGCATTAAACTCCTTCAGACAAGCCTAGATTGGTTGGAGAGCCCACACGGCTGCAAAGGCTGGGGCGAAAGACGTGCCCGTGGCCTCATAGATGGACTTCGCAAAGAGCTCTATCTGTCTGTCAGTGGCATCCTTCAGGGATGAGCCATTTGCAACAGACACCACGGACCTAGCAGCCAATTTGGAGACTGGAGGATCCATCTTGGGAGAACGAGCCCAACTCTTAACGACGTCAGATGGAAAGGGGTAACGCGTGTCAGTGTGACGTGTAACCCAGCGCTTGTCCGGGACCGCTCCGGGTTTCTGGACAGCATCCCTGAAGTTAGAGTGAACAAAAAACGTATTGCGTGTACGTTTGGGGAACCGAAAATGGTGTTTCTCCTGCTGAGAAGCCGACTCCTCTACAGGAGGAGGCGGAGGAGAGCGAACCAGCACCTGGATGATGGACGAGATAAGATCATTTTAAGGCGTCCCCCTCAGGAGTATCAAGGTTAAGGGTGAAGTCAGGGCCAGAGCCCTGAGCTCCCCCGTCCGCCTCGTCTTCCTGAGAGTCCTCGAGCTGGGATCCCTAGCAGCGTGAGGAAGTCGGGGAAGAGTCCCAGCGAGACCGCTTAGCCGGTCTTGGACTGCGGTCCGGGCAGGAGTCCTCCGCCTGAGACCTAGGGCTCAACCTGGGGGCGCGCTGCGGCGATAACCAAGCGGGGCCTGGATGAGACAAGCTAACAGGGCCAGGGCCTGTGAAAGGTCCGGTCTGTACTGCAATGCCTCAAGGAGCCTAGAAGACCATTTGATCATATGAAAATGACTGAGGGCCAACACCGGTGACTCTGTCCCTGCAGCCTGCTCAGGGGGAGCAGGGGGGTCTACATGAGCCGAGGGGCCCACCAGTGCCCGAGGCTCCGGCTGAGCAAGCGAGGCAGGAGTCGAGCATTGCTCACAGTGAGGGTAGGTGTATCCCGCCGGTAATATAGCCCCATAAGAGGTACAGACCGCGAGAAAAAACCTGTGCCTGTTGTGTCCTAGGAGTGTGACCACTGAAGGTTAAATGTGAACAAAAGGTATACAGTTTGTCCGAACCGAAATATATATAATATATACATATGTATCCGGCACCCTAGGGGGACCAGCACTGGGTGCTGTGTTCACCCTGAGCTCCCCTGAGAAGCACCCACCGGCAGAATGGCAGGCCCGGGGGCGGGATTTTCGCGACTAGGCCGCGGTGAAGCCGGGGACTAAATTTGAGGCCGCGCCCGACCAGCAGGCCCGGTCGGCGCGGAAGTTCACCTACAACTACCACGGCTTCCGGGAAGAAGGTGCGCTCCCTGTACAGTCCCCAATGGGGACACAGAGTACCTTTAAGTAGCAGGGCCCGGTCCCTGGGGTTGAAGAGGCTCCGGTCCGGCAGGTTCCACCAGGGGCTGCGGATGGAGCACGGTCCCAGCAAATGGATGACCGCTCAGGTCCCACTTCTTCCAGCCGCATAAGGGATGGTGAAGGAGATGGCCTGTGGCTCCAGCCTCCGTACCCGCAATGGGTACCGTCTGGGGCCTCCACAGTGGCCAGTGAGGGGGGAGGAAGACATGCAGGATGCTCCAGCCGTCACATCCGACATCATGTCGGTAATCTCGCCCTTACCCCTGACAGGCAGGCCCCGGGTCGGGATTTTTGCGACTAGGCCGCGGTGAAGCCGGGGGCTAAAGTTGAGGCCGCGCCCGACAAGCAGGCCCGGTCGGCGCGGAAGTCCATCTGCCTCCTCAGTTATACGACTACCGCGGCCTCCGGGAAGAAGGTACGCTCCCTGTACAGTCCCCAATGGGGACACAGAGTACCTTTAAGTAGCAGGGCCCGGTCCCTGGGGTTGAAAAGGCTCCGGTCCGGCAGGTTCCACCAGGGGCTGCGGATGGAGCACGGTCCCAGTAAATGGATGACCGTTCAGGATCCCACTTCTCCCAGAGCCGCATAAGGGATGGTGAAGGAAAACGGCATGTGGCTCCAGCCTTTGTACCCGCAATGGGTACCTCAACCTTAACAACACCGCCGACATAGTGGGGTGAGAAGGGAGCATGCCGGGGACCCTGGGGGTCCTCTTTTCTTCCAACCGACAACTAAGTTATGAGAATGAATGAGTGGATGTGTGCCTCCTTCCACACAAAGCATAAAACTGAGGAGCCCGTGGTCCACGGGAGGGTGTATAGGCAGAGGGGAGGGGTTACACTTTTTAAAGTGTAATACTTTGTGTGGCCTCCGGAGGCAGAAGCTATTCACCCCAATTGTCTGGGTCTCCCAATGGAGCGACAAAGAAAACTTTGTCTCAATTACATATTTTTTGTAAATTTTTTATTATTATGTGCTGCCTACTTTTGTGCCCTCTACATTTACAAGATTTACCCTCTTTAAACAACTGTCCAATAAAGACGGGTGGATCGATTCACGGAACTCCAGTCCATCGGCCAGGTCAGTAGTCTCTGGTAGCAGAATAAAAGCTCTTTAAGGCCAGTTTCAGACATCCGTGTTTAATCAGGTACCAGTCACACACATGGTTATGGTCACACGTGTGTCATACGTGTGACATCCGTATTTGCATACGTGTGAAGGTACCGGAGAAAACACGTGTCTGTGAAATAAGATTTTCCATATTTAATCGGCTGTCTTTGGCTCTGCTGTCTCCCGCTCCTGACCTCCGCTCATTATATTCATCGATTATTCACCGCACTCAGGACCTTGAAGCCAGAGCATCGTGGGGACAGCGTTGTGTACAGTACCGTCGAGGACAGCATCGCGGGAACAGGTGAGTATTTTGCAACCACAGTGACATCCAGGAGGTCATCGGTGTTCCCAATGAACTCTGATGTCATCCTGATGACCCCCCGCGACACCCGCGCTACAGCTTCACGGGTTCAGAGTTCATTGGGAACTGTGATGATTCCCCGATGCAGTCCTCGCGATGATCCGACTTCCAGGCTCTCACCACACACACACACACACACACACACACACACACACTGAGCACATACACACACATAGCACACATACATGTATACACTGAACATACACAGTCTGCTGTATACTCACCCAGCGATGTGGTCCCCGGCACTGAAGTCCCCAGCGCTGCTCCGGCTTCCAGCTCCACAGGGCACTGAATATTCAGTGAGTATAATGAGCGGTGATAAGGAGCAGGAGGCAGCAGAGCCGGAGACAGCATCGCTGGAGAGCGGTAAATATAGAAAATATTTTTATTAAAAAGACCCATGTTTTCTCCGGTACATGTCACACTGATGTCACACGTATCACATCAGTGTGTGATCCGTGTGACATCCGTGCTGCCGGAGAAAGCACGGACATGCCTTCGTGTGTGCGTGCTGGGTCATGAGAGGTCACACGGTCCGTGTGAAAGCACGGACATGTGAGTAACAGCAAATAATAATATGGGTACGTGTGGCATCCGTTTTAAAAACGGATGTCACACGGACGTCTGAAACCAGCCTAAATCTTATACCTTCTACGACCTCCAGTGAAGCTTTTGATTAGGTGGGCTGGCCCGGAGTTATCATTGCAGGGTGATACACAGATGTCACACCAGCCGGCCTAACCAAAAGCTGTGCCGGAGATTCTAGAAGCTAAAATTTGTAGAGCTCCCTCCCACTAGCTGGAGACTACAAACCAGATGGACCAGATCAATCCTCTCATCTCTACTGTCCAATAATTCTGAATATTTGATAATCCGGTACCCATAAACCTTCAGGAAAGCCAGATTTAGAGGGCTTGTCTCATCTTCATAGAGGAGTAAAATTGCAAAGTATTTTTAAAAGCAATCAACTTTGCAAATGTACTCATTAAAGAATCCTCTTGGTTCTTAATGTAGGCATTTTTAAATTTTTAGATTTCTGCTCGTTACCTAGATTAGCGGTCACCCTCTGCAGTCTACCAGTAATGCCCGATCTTCTAGGTAAGGAGCATAGTGCTTACAAACCCTTTTCTAAAAAGAGCTTGTAAGTTTAGCTTTAAAGTTGGCCAGGTCACTGGAACTGGCCAGCCTCAGCACTCTTCCAATGCTACAGAAGCAAATTAGCCTCATATAGCAGCATTGAAACCCAGCGGCTTTACCATGTTTCTGGTCGAAACTATCAAGAATTCCGGAAGACAAGTTGACAACAGCCAGTTAAGGAATTTTACTATACTTTCTCATTGGTAAGAAGGCTTTTTAAAAAGGGAATCTGTCACCAAGTTTTTGCTACCTCATCTGAGAGTAGCATCATGAAGAGACAGAGATCCTGATTCCAGCGATGTGTCACTTACTGAGCGGTTTGCTGTCATTTTGATAAAATCAATGTTTTCGCTGCTTCAGATCTAGCAGTTATACAGAGATCATGAATATGCTGGACTACCTGGCAGCATGCCATGTAGTCCACTAATGATAATCTACTGCTGATTAAACAGTGATTTTATCAAAAACTACAGTACACTAAGCAGTCCAGTAAGTGATACATCGCTGGAATCAGGATCTCTGCCCCTGGATTATGCTGCTCTCAGATTAGATGTCAAAAACTTGGTGACAGATTCCCTTTAAATTGGTCCCCATGGGAAAGCACACTTCTATGGAAAACAAGTAAAATTAATATTGTCTCAATACAGACATAACTGGAACCCCTAATATAAGAACTCACAATTAATAAGTTATATATATATATATATATATATATATATATATATATATATATATATATATATATATATATATATATATATATATATATATATATATATATATATATATATATATATATATATATATAATATATTGTATACAGTACAGATATTTATTAACCAAAAAAAAACCATTTCACATACACATTACTATCTCACCTGTTAACAAAACTCGTAATTTACTGGCGGACATAGTTACATTGACAGGTCTGGAGATAGCAGAATCTTTCACACACAGGTTTAGATGGACTACTGGTTCATTCACTTCCCGCAATATACTAGAGCTGAGAGTCTGATCCACCCGCCAGTTCAAGGAGGATAAGCGTGATACTGGAAAGGCAAAAAACAACAGGTACACACATGTAAGGTAACAACAGCAAACAAGTATCAGTAGAGGAGAGAGCATAATGAACACAACAAAAAGTATTTCACAATTGACTGTTTTCAGAACGCACAGAGTTTCAACTAAAAAAAAACAAAAAAAAAATAAAATAATATTTTATAATAAATTTTAAGACAGTTTGATGGTTCCTAGATGTCCTGATGAAGGAGAGTCGATCTCTGAAACGCATTGACCTGACCTGTATTATAAATAAAGAAATGGAATAATCAACATCGGTGATAGCGCGGCATACTACCCATCTCTCTTCTGATTACACATCGTTACTACGGGGATTCGGCTGTTGCCATTTCTTCATACGTTGAACTACGAGTTGTGAATTTCACAACCCTACTAGGTGAGAGTGATTCTGTTCATCACCCATTGGGGTTTATCTGGTAAGACCCTTTTGCGCCATTTCCCTCTACAGTTATTTTATAATAAATTTTAAAACGTCCCTTGTCATCTTAGGCAGAGGTGCAAGTTCATATTTTTTTTCCCACAGGAGGTCTAGGATAAATGTGACAGTTATGTCTTAGTCATAAAAAGTATACAGTTAAGCACAAAAATACCTAGATATTGACAAGTTTTGGCATTTTTGCTGTTTACGAAAACAAATTCAATATACACATATAATCAATAGAGGCTTAAAGTGCAGACTCTCCGCTTTAATTTTTCACATCTTAATTGGTGTATGGTTTACGAATTACAGCTCTTTAATATGTAGATGCCTCTTTTTCAAAAGGAACAAAAGTTAATGGGAGAATTATCTCAAAAGCTATTTAATGGGCTGCATGTGCTATTCTCTCATTAACCCCTTCACGACTGTGCAATTTTCCATTTTTTTTTGCACTTTCGTTTTTCCCTCCCCCTTCACCAAGAGCCATAACTTTTCTTGAGGGACGAGTTGTACTTTTGAGTAACACCATTCATTCTGCCACACCGTGTACTGGAAAATGGGAAAAAAAAATCCAATTGCAGTGAAATTGCAAAACAAAAGTGCAATTCTGCAGTTGTTTTTTTATTTACCATGTTCACTATATTGTAAAAACTAATCTAGGCAATATGATTCCACAGGTCAGTATGAGTTTGTAGATACCAAACATGTAAAAGCTAATTTTTTTAATTGGTGAAAAAAAAAAAAAAAAAAAAGTCAGAAGAGAAAAAAAAAAACAAAACAAAAAACCCAGAAGGGGGAGGAAGAGTCGCCTTTGTCACCATGTTCTGAGACACAATGTTATTTTTTGGGGGATTGGATGCTGTGTGAGGGCTTATTTTTTTGTACCCTAAGCTGGCATTTTTAGTGATACCATTTTTGGGTAGATATGATGTTTTTATTGCTTCTTATTGCATTTTATTGTGGCCAAAAAAAAAGGAATTCTGACATTTTGAAGAGTTTTTTTTTTGTTACAACGTTGGAGATCAGATTAATTTATTTTATATTTTGATAGATTGGACATTCCTGAAAGCGGTGACAAGTGTGAATTTTTTTATTTCTTTTTACAGCAATTGTTTTATTTTTAAATGAGACAAAAAGGGGGGTGATTTGAACAGTGTTTTTTTTTCATATCTGTAAAAACTCTATTTTTAATTTTTTAAAATAAATTTACTAGTCCTATTAGGAGACTTTATAGCATAAGCGATCAAATGATCGCAACTTAAATAGCGTTGCACCAACTTTGCTCTGTACAGCAGAAATCATGATCTCATGTGAATGCCGGCTCGCCGGCAGTGTTCACGGAACGTTTGTCATGACAAACACAGAGGTCATCAGCTGACCCTTGGCTGTCATGACAAACCATTGGCGCCCCGCGATCACTCACGGGGCCGCCAATGAGGGCGGAGAATAAAGCTCTCCCCACCAGCATGTGAGCGGGATTTAACTGGTTAACAGCATCGGGCGGATCTGCCATCCACCTGCAGCTGTTAGAGGCACGTCCGCTGAGTAGATCAACCGATATGTGAAAGCCCGAATCAAACACAGGGAAATGCCCTAAGAAGTACCAGTATATCTTAGGTCATGAGGGGGTTAATCCATCATCAATTTACCCATTTTTCTCCTAAGCATGGTTTCTACCTTCATGACCAGGCCATTTGTTGCAAATCTGACCAGTGTCCCTGTGACTGGTGATAGCCAGGATAGTGGTAAATTTAAGATGATATTGTTTGCATTTATTTGTGAAAATATCGGAAATTTAGGAAAAACAAAATTTAATACATTTTGCAATTTCCAAATTTTAAATTTTTATGCCAATAAATCTGAGAATTATGTCACAAAATTGTAAATAAATATTTCCCACTTATATACTTTACACCAGGGCAATTTTGAAACAATTTTTTGGGGTTAGGAAGTTAGAAGGATTCAAAGTTCATAAGCAATTTGTCATTATTCCAAACCAAATGTACAAAACCATTTTTTTTTTTTTTTTTTTTAGGGACTGCATCACATTTGAAGTGACCGAGAGGCCTAGGTGACAGAAAATACCCCAATATGTCACCATTTTGAAAACTGCACCCTTCACATTGCTCAAAACCATATCCAAGAAGTTTATCAACCCTTTAGAGGCTTCACAATAACTAAAGCAATGTGGAGAGAAAAAATGAAAATGTTACTTTTTCCCCACAAAAATTTTACTTTAGACCCAATGTTTGCATTTTCACAAGGGTATCAGGAAAATATGCACCATACAATTTTCTTGTGCAATTTCTCCCGAGTACGCCGATACCTCACATGTGGTTGGGCGCAAGGCAGCCATCGGAAGGGAAGGAGCGCTACTTGACTTTACAGGATGCCATGTCGCATTTGGAGAGTGCCTAAACAGTGGAGCTCCCCACACTTTGACCCCATTTTGGAAACTAGACACCTCAAGGAATTTATCTAGATATTTAGTGAGCACCTTGAACCCCTCATGAGCTTCACAAAATTGTATCAACATTAAGCCATGAAAATATAAAAAAAAAAAAAAAAAAAATTTTACCACAAACATGTTGCTTCAACCAGGCAGCTTTTTTTAACACATGAGTAACTGCAGAAAATGCACCAAACAATGTATTGTGCAATTTCTCCTGAGTACACTGATACCACATATGTGGTGGAAATCTATTGTTTGGGCACACGGCACGGCTCAGAAGGGAAGGAGCGCCATTTGAATCTTTGAATGCAAAATGAGCTGGAATCATTAGTGGACGTTATGTCCTGTTTGGAGAGCCCCTATTGTGCCTTAACACTGGAGCTCCCCCACTTTGGAAACTAGACCCTTCAGGGAATATAGCTAGATGATTGGTGACCATCTTGAACTCCCAGGTATTTCACAGAATTTTATAACGTTGAGCCGTGAAATTGAAAAAGTATAATTTCAACCACAAAAATGTGGCTTCAAAACCAAATTTTTCATTTTCACAGGGTAACAGGACAAAATGGAAAGAAACATTTGTTGTGCAATTTCACCTAATAACGCTAATATCCCATATGAGGTTGAAAACTACTTTTGAGGCAAAGTGCAGTGAGAAAGGGAAGGAGCGTCCTATTTCAGTTCACATTTAGTTGTAATGGTTTGTGGGTGCCATGTCACCCAGTAGAGCTCCCCATAAGTGACCCCATTTTGGAAGCTAGACACCTCAAGGATTTTAACTAGATGTTTGATGATCAACTTGAACTCCCAGGTGCTTCACAGAATTTTATAATGTTAAGCCATGAAAATGAAAACATACATTCTTAAAAACACAAAAATCTTGCTTTAACGCCAAATTTTTCAAACTCACAAGGGTAACAGGAATTAATGGATAGCACAATTTGTTGTGCAATTTCTCCTGAGTTCAACAGTACCCCGTATGTGGTCGAAAACTACTTTTTAGGCACAGTGCAAAATGAGAAAGGCAAGTAGAACCATATTGGAGTGCAGATTTAGTTGTAATGGTTTGTGGGTGCCATGTCCCATTTGCAGAGCCCCTGAGGTGTCAGAACAGCAGAAACCCCCCATAAGTGACCCCATTTTCCAAACTGCACCAGTCAATGAATTCATCGAGAGGTGCAGTGAGAATATTGACACCGCAGGTGTGTGTCAAAATGGGCAGTGAAGAAAAACTAATTACATTTTTTACCACTAAAGTGTTATTTTAACCCCAGATTTTCAATTTTCACAAGAGAGATTTTTTTTTTTTTAAAAATTAAGAAAAAGGTCCTATAATGTGTTACACAATTTCTCCTAAACGTCGTAATATGCCACACGTGACTGTACAGTCATGTTTGGCCGCACCGCAGGGTTCGGGAGGGAAGGAGCGCCATTTGATGTTTGGAGCACAGATTTTTCTAGAATACTTTGCGGTGCCAAAACAATAGAAACCCCCTCAAGAGATCAAATTTTGGAAATTATGCCCCTCTGGGAATTCACCTATGGATGGAGTGACTATTTAGTCTCTGGAATACACCCATGGAGTCAAACGCAATTAATTCTGAAGTATTCATTGCAAATAAGCCCTTGTGGTGCCCAGTACATTGTAGTGAACTGCCCGAACATTGTGCCTAGCTCGTGCTCCTGGAGACCTGCAGCATGTAAATTAAGTGGGCTCTCTTTACTACAAGGCCAAACATGTGGACACTAAGGCTATGTGCGCACTTCGCGTCGAGGTAGTTGCAGTTCTGAACGCATCCTGTGGCAGAAATTGTCTGTCAAATTTGGATCAGACCACAAAAACGCTAAAAATACGCTTGCGTTTTTACCGCGTTTTCACCGCGATTTACATGCTTTTTCCTTGCATAAAGTTAGATGTGTTTTGATTACAAATACACTAATAAAGTTTAACCAAACAGTATGAAAAAGAGAGGATAAAAATGATAAATATGATTAAAATCATACCCAAAATAGCTAATTTTAATATAATTATAACTTTATGCTAATATTTATGTCTAAAATAACGAAAAAATATTGATTTTCATTAATTTAATTGTCGGAGTGTGTGTGTGTATATGTGTGTGTGTGTGTGTGTGTGTGTGTGTGTGTGTGTGTGTGTGTAAAGGGATATATCATGCCCTTAATATACAGTTAAAACCGCATGCGTTTATTTTGTCAAAAAAGCATGTTTTCTGCATCAAAAAAGCATGTAAAATGCTAGGATTTTGTTATAAGATACGTTTTGAAAGTTCTCATTGACTCTAATGTTAGCAAAACGTTGCCAAAATAGCAAAAACAATTGACATGTTGGTTCTTTAAACGCAGAGATTTTGACAAATTTTCTGCACCTAAAAAGCTGCATTTTTACAAGCATTGTGCGCACAAGAAAGCCCTATTCCACATAGACTTTGCTTGAAAATCAAAACGCATGCATTTTGGCATTAAAACACTGCAGTTCAAAACGTTGCGGAAACGCATGAAAAAAAGCAAAGTGTGCACATAGCCTAACTATAGTTTAGCTATATTGTGGGGCTCAAAAGGGCATTTGGATTTGGGAACGCAGATTTTGCTGGATTTCTTTTTTGAGGGGGAAGCCATGGCGCTTTTCCAAAGCCTTTGTGTTATCAGTAACGTGAAAGACCCCTATATTTCCGATAACAGATGATGGACCTGAGTAGGTATTTGTGTATTGAGCTGAATGCTATTTGGTGGCGATTTTGGAGAAGTTCCCATTTATCCTGCGCTCTATGCTGAGCACTTACATCAGGGATTCCATCTACATCTCTGAAATACGTGATTCAGGTGAAACCCGACTTATCTATTCACTAATGAGGCAGCAAAGTTACTCCAAACTCTGTTTGGCCTCTGTTCAGTAGTGTCTGTCTTTTCAAAAGGTGAATAAAACTGTTGACCGCACTTTTGTGAACACATAAAAAGATGGACACCTCCAGTTCACAGGCCAGATATGAGATCATAGTGACTCCCTCTGTTCAGTGAATTTTTCATGAATCACGTTTTTCAGAGATTTATAGATAACCCCGGTGCAAGCGCTCAGCATAGAGCGCAGGATAAATAAGAGCTGTGCCATACTGTGATTTTTGGGAGGCAAAATGAACAAATCAAAAGCAGTTGAAGAATGGCTTTATTTATTTTTTACACTGTTCACTGTGCCGTAAAAGTGATTAGGTGGTTTTATTCTTACGGTATGTACAATTACAGTGATACCACATTTATGTAGTTTCTTTTTATGTTTTTCCGCTTTCACACAATTTTACAGAAGAAGAAAAAACTTTTCTTAGAGCTGTAACTTATTTTTTCACTTACGGAGCTGTATGGCAGCTCATTTTTATGTGGGTCAAAATGACGTTTTCAGTAGTACCATTTTTATTTATACATGACTTTTTGATTGTGTTTATTACACTTTTTTTGTCAGTTGTATGATGAAAAGACAGTTTTGCTACTTTTTTTACTGTGTTCACTGAAGGGGTTAACTACTGTGACAGATTTAGATTGGATTGTTATGGATGGCAGTACCAAATGTGTATTTTTTTACATAAATTTACATATTTATTGGAATCCTTTTTTTTTATTTTCAGATATATATTATTTTTTTTTTTACTTAGATCTTTTATGGGACACTAACTTTCAGTGATCTGATCACGGATCTAATCCACTGCAGTGCTCGGTCACTGCAGTGGATTACCGTATTTTTCAGACTATAAGACGCACTTTTTCCCCACCAAATTTTGGAGGAAAGAGGGGGGTGCGTCTTATAGTCCGATGGCTGCGGTGCGGTGGAGCGGGTGAAGGCGGGTGCGGTGGAGCAGGAGCGGGTCATCGGCGGCACGATCAGGCTGTAGCAGCACCACCCTGACCACGTGGGCCCACTCATTTGATATGCACGTCCCTCATCCCGCCCATCATCTCTCAGCCCTGAAGCCGGCACTGACAGGTGGGCGGGATGATGGGCGGGGGATGCGCGCATACTAAAAAGAGCCAGCCCGCGTGATCACCCCAGGCAACTACAGCCTGGAGTGATCATGTGCGGCTGTATTCACTGCCCCCCGTGCTCCATCATCAGCGCGGGGGCCAGTGAATAAGTACAGTAAACTCACCGTTCCCCTGCAGCATCGTGGTGTCCTCCTGTCTGTGTGCCAGCTGATCTGTGTAGAGAGCGGTGAGCACAGCGATGACTTCATCGATGTACACACGGCTCCACACAGGTCAGCTGGCACATAGACAGGAAGCAAGCGATTCTGCGTGGAGTGAGGAGAGTTGAGTATACAACGGGAGTCCTCCAGCTGTTACCGCAAATCTGACTGCGGCTGAAGTGACCGCAAGATCCGCGGTGACTTCAGTCAGGTGATGTGCGGTGACAGCTGGAGTCAACGCTGATCCCGGCGGCTCACTTCACTTGCGGCCTGACCCTCACAGACAGCGGTCGTGCTCTATGGTTGCTCTCTGTGATTGTCAGATGTAGCAGGCTGGATGCGTCTTGGGACATCGTGTGGATTACATCGGACCTGGGTGTTTTAGGGGTTAATAAAGTGGTGAAAGAGGGTGTTTTTTTTCTCTTCTATTTCAAATAAAGGATTTTTTTTGTGTTTGTGTTTATTTACTTTCACTTACAGCTTAGTGGTGAGGGGGTGTCTCACAGATGCCTGCCATCACTAAGCTAGGACTTAGTGGCAGCTATGGGCTGCTGCCATTAACTCCTTATTACCCAGATTGCCACCGCATCAGGGCAATCGGGATGAGCTGGGAAAAGTCCCAGGACTGTTGCATCTAATAGATGCGGAAATTCTGGGCGGCTGCTGGCTGATATTTTTAGGCATGGGGGCTCAGCCTGAGAATACCTGCCCCCAGCTGTGAGACTTTATCTTGGCTGGTTATCAAAATTGGTGGAACCGCACTCGTTTTTTTTTTTTAAAATTACCCTCATACAGTGTCAGCAGCAGATCCTCGTCCCATAACAGTGTGTCATGACCACACTTTTTGCTTAAAAATTTTATTTCCCTATTTTCCTCCTCTAAAACCAGGGTGCGTCTTTTGGGCCGGTGCTTCTTATAGTCCGAAAAATACGGTATAAGTCTCAGAGCTGCACTCGCAGCTCTAACACTTCGCCTCACATACCATGCATCCGGCATGTTCTGTGAGGCTCTCTGTAGCTCAGTAATTCAGGGTCGTCATGACAACGACCCAGGGTTACCATGGCAGCGATTGGGTCCATGTGATCACATTACAAAGACCAAATCGCCAGAGAGGTAAATGATCCTCTCCCTGCCTCCTCATTGCTGTGATCACTAATGATCACAGCATTTAGGGGGTTAAATAGTCGAGAGAAGCGTGGGCACCACTCCTGGCAGTGAGCCGCATCTTGGCTAAATGATAAACCTAGTCCAGCGGAGTTCACGGGAGTACAGGGCAGGAACACCCGTGATCGCTATTACAGTTAAGCAGGTAAAAGATCTAGAGCAGATTCCCCAGGTGTGGCATTTTCCCTTTCAACCACAACATGTGGTCAAGGGCGCTTTCAATGGAAGAGAAACAGACCATCATGCTGCAATAAAAGAAGAAATCCATCTGAGAGATAGGAAAAATGTTACGAGTAGTCAAATAAACAGTTTGTTACATTTTGCAATAAAAACAAAAAAAAACAAAACCGGTGAACTTTGGAACTGAAAAAGGCCTGGATGTCCACGGAAACAACAGTGGTAGATTATAGCAATATTATTTCCATGGTGAAGAAAATTCCCTTCACAATGTTCATCCAGATGAAGAACAATCTCCGAGAAGTAACAGTTTCAGTATCAGTATAACCATAAGGCTGGAGTCACATTAGCGTATGGCATCGGATGTGTGAGCATCGGAAGCAGAATGCTAATGACCCCAGACTTAGGCTCTGCTGCGAGTGTGAGTCGAGGGTCATGCAACTGTGACCCGATCTTGAGATCAGATCACAGCAGTAGAGAAGATTTCTCCATTGTCTGTCTGTGCGTATATCGCACTGCAGTTGGATGTCATGAGAGTGCAGTCCAATGTGTCACACGCACCAATAGACTTGTATGGGTGTGAGTGAGCAGAGACTCACAGACAATCACAGCATTCTGTGCTTTTTTTCCCTCAGTCCTATTAAGGCTATGGAAAAACTTGCAGGTCTGAGGTGCCTGACTGATTAACACTAGGCCAAGTGCAATGTGAGATTTTCTCGCATTGCACTCGTGCGAGTCATACGCTAGTGTGACCCCGGCCTAAAGAGAAGACTTCATGACAGCAAACACAGAGGGTTCAGCACAAGGTACAAACCATCAATGAGCCTTATAAAAGAAAGGCCAGATTAGATTCTGCCAAATAACATCTAAAGAAGCCGCCCAGTTCTGCAGAAGCATTCTCTGGACAGATGAAATTAACATCAACCTGTACCAGAATGAAGGGAAAAACAAATTATGGGGAAGGTTGGAACTGCTCATGATCCAAAGCACACCACATCCTCTGTAAAACAAGGCTGAGGCAGTGTGATGGTCGTGCATGCATGGCTTCCAATGGCCCTGGGTCACTAGTGTTTTTTTAATTATATGACTGAAGACAAAAGCAGCCGGATGATACTTTCTGCTCAGTTAACCAAATGCAGTAAGGTTGATTGGATGGTGCTTCACAGTACAGATGTCAATGACCCAAAATATACTTTAAAAGCAACCCAGGTGTTTTTTTTAGGGCAAAAAAGTGGAATATTCTGCAATGGCTGAGTCAATCTCCAGATTTCAACCATTTAAAGGCAGAAAGGCCCACAAAAGAGCAAGAACTGAAGTCATTTGCAGTCAAGGCCTGGCAAAGGATCACAAAGGAGGAGAGCCAGCATTTGGTGACATTCATGGCTTCCAGGATTCAGGCAGTCACTGTCTGCAAAGGATTCTCTACAAAGTATTAAACATGAATATTTTATTTATGGTAAAGTAAACCCGTCCAGTTACTGTAGAGCACCTGAAATGAGGAGTTTTTGTATCTGTTATTTCATTTTAATTAAAAAAAAAATAGTGGCATGTAGAGCATAAATCACAGAGACTCGGTCACCGTCCAAATATTTCTGGACCTAACTATTACGGCTGGAAATATTTTATTTCTGGTGGGACAAGATAAAATAAGTGTTATTAACTGGTGATCTGTAATATTTTTTTCTTATGGAAAAATCAGGGGCATGACTGTACGTATGTCCACTGCCTCCTGTACAAGCACTTGTATAATTCCACCACCACCTGTACAAGGCAAGGGGAATTTGTCACCAGGTTTCTGCTATGTATTATGAGATCAGCATGGTGTAGGCTCAGAGACCCTGATTTTTTGTCATTTAGGCTGTGTGCGCACAGTACGCTTTTCGCGGCGTTTTTGCGTGTTTTTCGGGTGCGTTTTTGGGCTCAGAACTGCATGACTTTGCTTCCCCAGTAAAGTCTATGACTTTTCATTTTTGCTGTCCGCACACAACTCTTTTTTTAAGCTGCGTTTTTGAGCTTACAAAACAAAATGGACATGTCAATTCTTTCCTGCGTTTTTCTGCATTTTCCCCCCATGCAATGCACTGGAAAAATGCATAAAAACGCAAAAATCAAAAACGTAGCAAAACGTGATAAATACGTATACGTTTTTACCAATGCATTTTTTGCGCGTTTTTTGCGGCCAAAGACGCAGCATCAAAAAACGCAGCGTGCACACATAGCCTTACTGTTCTTCATGCTATCATTTTGATCTAACCCGTTTTAGCTGCTGCAGATATAGCAGTGTTCTGAATGTTGAGCTCTGTATAACCCTGACCACACCATTGGCAGCTTTCAGTATACACCATACATGGACAGAAAGCTGCTAAACAGTAATGGGGGCGCGGTGACAGAACAAATAGACTAGGAAGCACCAGGCACCTGGTGCTGTAGTCATCACACAGCCTATTAAGTGACATCAATGGAATCAGGCTCTTCGCCTCTAGATCATGTTGCTCTCAGAATATTTTGTAAAACCCTGCTGACAGAATGCCTTCATAGCTATGTACATGGCTGGTGAGCTCAGTTGGTTAGACTAGTCATGGTGCTAACAGCACGAAGGTCACAGATTCAATCCCCGTATGTGCCAGGAACAGTTTTAATCTTCTGAAATGAGGTTTTGGGGCTACGCTCATAAGTCACAGGTAGGTACTCGCCTGATGATATATTCCCGATCACAATTTTGATAGTGCAGTGGCTCAGGCTGTGTTAGCAAGTACAGTTTTATTTTTGACCCTTTCGAGCATCTTAAAAATGTTAATAAAAAGCTCCATACAGGACCCATCATTCTAATTCATCTGCCATCTGTATTTTAGATGGTGACAAAAGTAGGCCCCAACTCATGAAGCAGTTTATGCCATTTTGCTGGCATAAAATAATTTGAAATGTTGCAAGATTTTGGCGCCAATCCCAGCCGGCTCTGCCAAACATTTTAAATTTGGCACATCATATTCAGGCACCCAGGTGATCAAGGCTGGTGTACAAAATGCTAGTCTATCAATTGGAGCCACAGTCTGTGCAACTTTTTTCTCCATTCAAAAAAAATGGATAACAGATGGGAACCGTTTATTTTTACATTAAATTAATAGGAAGCAGATCATAACAGACACTAATCTATTACGTCATCCGGCTAAAATGGGTCTGTGTTTTACGTATGAGTATTCCAAAAGAACTAGATGTGTTCAGAGATCCCTGTACAGCCGTACATATTGCCTCAAAGTGGTTCATTCAGTCATTCCTGTAAGGCTACATTTAAATGTATTCAGTGCTATCCGCTGGAGGTATACACCTAGCTTATAAAAATCTGTATTCAGATTTACACAGAGGAATATATACAGATCAAAATGGTAAAAGCAGTGTGTTAAGAAAAACATCAAATCTTTACATTGTAATGCATTTTTTTGGCTGTACAAAAAAATGTAAATGTAGTTGACCACATTTTTTAGGATATGAAAGACATGCAGTGTGTCCACCCATATCCTGTCCACCGCCATTAACTTGATGAAGGCAGCAGCTATAGGCATAGAAGTGGTGTCTAGGTATAGTAAAGTAGCCATGAGCTACGCAATAAAACCACCTATAGCACCACCTGGTGGAAAACAACGGAGTTAGCATTTTTATCTCAAAAACGAACTAGAACTAGATAGAGAAAGAAGGGAATTTTGTTTACTTACCGTAAATTCCTTTTCTTCTAGCTCCAATTGGGAGACCCAGACAATTGGGTGTATAGCTACTGCCTCCGGAGGCCACACAAAGCACTACACTTAAAAGTGTAAAGCCCCTCCCCTTCTGCCTATACACCCCCCGTGGGATCACGGGCTCCTCAGTTTTAGTGCAAGAGCAAGAAGGAGGAAAGCCAATAACTGGTTTAAAAACCAATTCGATCCGAAGAAACATCGGAGAACTGAAACCATTCAACATGAACAACATGTGTACCCGAAAAAACAAAAAACCCTAAGAAAACAGGGCGGGTGCTGGGTCTCCCAATTGGAGCTAGAAGAAGAAGGGAATTTTGTTTACTTACCGTAAATTCCTTTTCTTCTAGCTCCAATTGGGAGACCCAGACAATTGGGTGTATAGCTACTGCCTCCGGAGGCCACACAAAGTACTACACTTAAAAGTGTAAGGCCCCTCCCCTTCTGGCTATACACCCCCCCGTGGGATCACGGGCTCCTCAGTTTTAGTGCAAAAGCAAGAAGGAGGAAAGCCAATAACTGTTTTAAATACAAATTCAACCCGAGAAACAACCTCGGAGAACTGAACTGTTCAACATGAACAACATGTGCACCCGAAAAAAACAAATTTCCTAAGAAAAACAGGGCGGGTGCTGGGTCTCCCAATTGGAGCTAGAAGAAAAGGAATTTACGGTAAGTAAACAAAATTCCCTTCTTCTTTGTCGCTCCTAATTGGGAGACCCAGACAATTGGGACGTCCAAAAGCAGTCCCTGGGTGGGTAAAAGAATACCTCGTGATAGGGCCGTCAAACAGCCCTTTCCTACAGGTGAGCCACCGCCGCCTGAAGGACTTGTCTACCTAGGCCGGCATCCGCCGAAGCGTAGGTATGCACCTGATAATGCTTGGTAAAAGTGTGCAGACTCGACCAGGTAGCCGCCTTGCACACCTGCTGAGCCGTAGCCTGGTGCCGTAATGCCCAGGACGCACCCACGGCTCTGGTAGAATGGGCTTTCAGTCCTGATGGAATCGGAAGCCCAGCAGAACGGTAGGTGTGAAGAATTGGTTCCTTGATCCAACGCGCAAGGGTGGATTTGGAAGCTTGCGACCCTTTACGCTGACCAGCGACAAGGACAAAGAGGGCATCCGAGCGGCGCAGAGGCGCCGTGCGGGAAATGTAGATCCTGAGTGCTCTCACCAGATCCAATAAATGCAAACCTTTTTCAAATTGGTGAACTGGATGCGGACACAAAGACGGTAAAGTGATATCTTGATTGAGATGAAAGGAAGATACCACCTTGGGAAGAAATTCCGGAATTGGACGCAGAACTACCTTGTCCTGGTGAAACACCAGGAATGGAGATCTGCATGATAACGCCGCCAGCTCGGACACTCTCCGAAGAGACGTGACCGCCACTAGAAAGGCCACTTTCTGTGAAAGACGAGAAAGGGAAACCTCCTTCATAGGCTCGAAAGGCGGCTTTTGGAGAGCAATTAGAACCTTGTTCAGGTCCCAGGGCTCCAATGGCCGCTTGTAAGGGGGGACGATATGACAAACCCCTTGCAGGAACGTGCGTACCTGAGGAAGTCGCGCCAGGCGTTTCTGAAAAAATACGGATAGCGCTGAGACTTGTCCTTTAAGGGAGCCAAGCGACAAACCTTTTTCCAACCCAGACTGCAGGAAGGAAAGAAAAGTAGGCAATGCAAAAGGCCAGGGAGAAACTCCCTGAGCCGAGCACCAAGTTAGGAATATCCTCCACGTCCTGTGGTAGATCTTGGCGGAGGATGGTTTCCTAGCCTGTCTCATGGTGGCAACCACTTCATGAGATAAACCTGAGGCCGCTAGGATCCAGGACTCAATGGCCACACAGTCAGGTTCAGGGCCGCAGAATTCAGCCCTTGAGACAGCAAGTCTGGACGGTCTGGTAGTGCCCACGGATGGCCTACCGTGAGGTGCCACAGATCCGGGTACCACGACCTCCTTGGCCAGTCTGGAGCGACGAGAATGGCGCGGCGGCAGTCGGACCTGATTTTGCGGAGCACTCTGGGCAACAATGCCAGAGGTGGGAACACATACGGTAGCCGGAACTGCGACCAATCTTGAACTAAGGCGTCTGCCGCCAGAGCTCGGCGATCGTGAGACAGTGCCATGAAAACCGGGACCTTGTTGTTGTGCCGTGACGCCATCAGGTCGACGTCCGGCATCCCCCAGCGGCGACAGATCTCCTGAAACACGTCCGGGTGAAGGGACCATTCCCCTGCGTCCATGCCCTGGCGACTGAGAAAGTCTGCTTCCCAGTTTTCTACGCCTGGGATGTGAACGGCGGATATAGTGGATGCCGTGTCTTCCACCCACGTCAGAATCCGCCGGACTTCCTGGAAGGCTTGCCGACTGCGTGTTCCCCCTTGGTGGTTGATGTATGCCCCCGCTGTGGAGTTGTCCGACTGAATTCGGATCTGCTTGCCTTCCAGCCACTGTTGGAAGGCTTGTAGGGCAAGATAGACTGCTCTGATCTCCAGAACATTGATCTGAAGGGTGGACTCTTTCCGAGTCCACGTACCCTGAGCCCTGTGGTGGAGAAACACTGCTCCCCACCCTGATAGACTCGCATCTGTCGTGACCACCGCCCAGGATGGGGGTAGGAACGACTTTCCTTTTGACAATGAGGTGGGAAGAAGCCACCACCGGAGAGATTCCTTGGCTGCCTGAGAGAGGGAGACCTCCCTGTCGAGGGACGTCGACTTCCCGTCCCATTGGCGGAGAATGTCCCATTGTAGTGGACGCAGATGAAACTGCGCAAAAGGAACTGCTTCCATTGCTGCTACCATCTTCCCTAGGAAGTGCATGAGGCGCCTCAAGGGGTGCGACTGGCCCTGAAGGAGAGATTGCACCCCTATCTGTAGCGAGCACTGTTTGTCCAGTGGAAGTTTCACTATCGCTGAGAGAGTATGAAACTCCATGCCAAGATATGTTAGTGATTGGGTCGGGGTTAGATTTGACTTTGAAAAGTTGATAATCCACCCGAAACTCTGGAGAGTCTTCAGTGCCACGTTCAGGCTGTGTTGGCATGCCTCTTGAGAGGGCGCCTTGATAAGTAGATCGTCCAAATACGGGATCACGGAGTGACCTTGCGAGTGCAGGACTGCTACTACTGCTGCCATGACCTTGGTGAAGACCCGAGGGGCTGTCGCCAGCCCGAAAGGTAGAGCTACGAACTGCAGGTGTTCGCTTCCTATAACGAAGCGTAGAAAACGCTGATGCTCTGGCGCAATTGGCACGTGGAGATAAGCATCCTTGATGTCTATTGATGCTAGGAAATCTCCTTGAGACATTGAGGCGATAACGGAGCGGAGAGATTCCATCCTGAACCTCCTGGTTTTTACGTGTTTGTTGAGCAGCGTTAGATCCAGGACGGGACGGAACGACCCGTCTTTCTTTGGCACCACAAACAAATTGGAGTAAAAACCGTGACCTTGTTCCTGAAGAGGAACAGAAGTCACCACTCCTTCCGCCTTTAGAGCGGACACCGCTTGCAGCAGAGCATCGGCTCGGTCGGGCGGTGGGGAAGTTCTGAAGAAGCGAGTTGGAGGACGAGAGCAGAACTCTATCCTGTACCCGTGAGACAGAATGTCTCTCACCCAACGGTCTTTGACCTGTGACAACCAAATGTCGCCAAAGCGGGAGAGCCTGCCACCGACCGAGGATGCGGAGAGAGGAGGCTGAGAGTCATGAGGAAGCCGTCTTGGTAACGGTTCTTCCGGCTGGCTTTTTTGGGCGTGATTGAGTCCGCCACGAATCTGAGCCCCTCTGATCCTTTTGAGTCCTTTTGGACGAGTAGAATTGGGACCTGCCTGAGCCTCGAAAGGACCGAAAACCAGACTGTCCCCTCCTCTGTTGAGGTTTGTTTTGTCTGGGCTGAGGTAAGGATGAATCCTTACCCTTGGAGTGTTTAATGATTTCATCCAAACGCTCACCAAACAATCGGTCACGAGAAAAAGGCAAACTGGTTAAGCACTTCTTGGAAGAAGAATCTGCCTTCCATTCTCTCAACCACAGGGCTCTGCGTAAAACCACAGAGTTGGCTGACGCCACCGCCGTACGGCTCGTAGAGTCTAGGACAGCATTAATCGCGTAAGACGCGAATGCAGACATTTGAGAGGTCAAGGGTGCCACCTGCGGAGCAGATGTACGTGTGACCGTGTCGACCTGTGTAAGCCCAGCTGAAATAGCTTGGAGTGCCCATACGGCTGCGAATGCTGGCGCCAACGACGCTCCAATAGCTTCATAGATGGATTTTAACCAGAGCTCCATCTGTCTGTCAGTGGCATCTTTAAGTGCCGCCCCATCTTCCACTGCAACTAGAGATCTGGCTGCAAGCCTGGAGATTGGAGGGTCCACCACGTCAGGGGGAAAAGGATAGCGTGTATCTTTAAGCCGTTTGGAAAAACGCTTATCTGGATAAGCGTGGTGTTTCTGGATTGCGTCTCTAAAGTCAGAGTGGTCCAGAAACGTGCTTAATTTACGCTTGGGATACCTGAAATGGAATTTCTCCTGCTGTGAAGCTGCCTCCTCCGCAAGAGGAGCTGGTGGAGAAATGTCTAACATCCTATTGATGGACGCTATAAGATCATTCACTATGGCGTCACCATCCGGGGTATCTAGATTGAGAGCGGCCCCAGCCTCAGACTCCTGATCAGTTACATCCGCCTCATCACACAGAGAGTCGTCCCGCTGGGACCCTGACCAGTGTGATGAAGTTGAGGGTCGCTCATAGCGAGCCCGCTTAGGTTGTCTGGGACTGTCGTCCGAGTCAGAGCCGTCACCCTGGGGTGCATATGACACCCCCGGAGCTAGGAAGTGGTCCAGCTGAGGGGGACCAGGGGGCAATGGATCAACAGTGCCCATGGTCTGAGTTACTGGTCTAGACTGCAATGTTTCAAGAATTTTAGACATAGTCATAGACAATCTGTCAGCAAAAGCTGCAAACTCCGTCCCTGTCACCTGGACAGCATTTGCAGGTGGTTCTCCCTGGGTCACCTCTAGCAGCGGCCCCGGCTGAGCAATTGCCATAGGGGCCGAGCACTGCACACAATGGGGGTCAGTGGAGCCTGCCGGTAGAGTAGCCCCACATGCGGTACAAGCAGCTCTAAAGTCCGTGCCTTGGCACTTTTGCTTTTTGCGGACGACATGCTGTTATCTCCTTGAGAAATCTAAGGAGGGTATATAGCAGAAAACCACCAGCGACTGTACAGTGCAAAGTATTGCCAGCACAAAATACAAAGTACACTATGGCACAAGTGGGGGAGAGCCCTTGAGGGCTGCTTACCGCCCGCTGAAAAGCGGGTGTGAGATCGTAGAATCCCTTGTCTGGGTCTCCCAGCCTCCCCTCCGCAGTTCAGCGTGCAGGCAGGAATGGCTGCCGGCGTCCTGTGAAGAGGGGCGGACCGTGGGCGTCCCAAACAAAAGAGCGGGAAACTGCGTCCCCCTGTGCCTAGTGTGAGGGCTGGAGTATGTAAAACAGACTCCAGCTCTTAACGCTGCTGGACTGTACAGCGTCCCGCCCTCCTCCTGACTGGCAGGTCCGGGGGCGGGAACGATACGAACTAGGCCGCAAAAGCCGGGGACTGTAGTAATCTAGCGCGGCCGTCATATATGCACGGCCAGCGCGGAAGTCCCCGGCGCACCACAAATCCCAGCCGCGACCAGTAAACACTGACCCCAGCGGCCGGATCGGCCGATCGTACAAAGTCACCTCACTCAGCAGAGCTGTAGTGAGTAACGGCACCAGCGCAGCAGCGCTGTTTACCCCGGCGCACTAACACACCCAGCAATGCTGCAGTGTGCGTGCGATAAGCACGGGGACACGGAGTACCTTGATGGAGCAGGGTCCTGTCCCTGAGAAAACTCCGCTCCGTATCCAGCAGATCCTCCAGGGGCTGTGGATGGAGCACGGCCTCAGTGCCCGGAGACCGGTAAAGTCCCACTTCACCCAGAGCCCTAATGGGGATGGGGAAGGAATCAGCATGTGGGCTCCAGCCTCCGTACCCGCAATGGGTACCTCAACCTTAACAAACACCGCCGACAGAAAGTGGGGTGAGAAGGGAGCATGCTGGGGGCCCTAGTATGGGCCCTCTTTTCTTCCATCCGACATAGTCAGCAGCTGCTGCTGACTAAACAGTGGAGCTATGCGTGGATGTCTGGCCTCCTTCGCACAAAGCATAAAACTGGGGAGCCCGTGATCCCACGGGGGGGGTGTATAGCCAGAAGGGGAGGGGCCTTACACTTTTAAGTGTAGTACTTTGTGTGGCCTCCGGAGGCAGTAGCTATACACCCAATTGTCTGGGTCTCCCAATTAGGAGCGACAAAGAAAAGGAATTTACGGTAAGTAAACAAAATTCCCTTCTTCTTTGTCGCTCCTAATTGGGAGACCCAGACAATTGGGACGTCCAAAAGCAGTCCCTGGGTGGGTAAAATAACACCTCGTGATAGGGCCGTAAAAACAGCCCTTTCCTACAGGTGGGCAACCGCCGCCTGAAGGACTTGTCTACCTAGGCTGGCGTCCGCCGAAGCGTAGGTATGCACCTGATAATGCTTGGTAAAAGTGTGCAGACTCGACCAGGTAGCCGCCTGGCACACCTGCTGAGCCGTAGCCTGGTGCCGTAATGCCCAGGATGCACCCACGGCTCTGGTAGAATGGGCCTTCAGCCCTGAGGGAACCGGAATCCCAGCAGAACGGTAGGCTTCAAGAATTGGTTCCTTGATCCACCGAGCCAGGGTGGATTTGGAAGCTTGCGACCCTTTACGCTGACCCGCGACAAGGACAAAGAGTGCATCCGAGCGGCGCAGAGGCGCCGTGCGGGAAATCTAGATTCTGAGTGCTCTCACCAGATCCAACAAATGCAAATCCTTTTCACATTGATGAACTGGATGAGGACACAAAGAAGGTAAGACGATATCCTGATTGAGATGAAAGGGGGATACCACCTTAGGGAGAAACTCCGGAATCGGGCGCAGAACCACCTTGTCCTGGTGAAACACCAGGAAGGGAGATTTGCATGACAGCGCTGCTAGCTCGGACACTCTCCGAAGAGACGTGACCGCTACTAGAAAGGCCACTTTCTGTGAAAGGCGAGAAAGGGAAACATCCCTCATAGGCTCGAAAGGCGGCTTCTGGAGAGCAATTAGAACCCTGTTCAGATCCCAGGGCTCTAACGGCCGCTTGTAAGGAGGGACGATATGACAAACCCCTTGCAGGAACGTGCGTACCTGAGGAAGTCGTGCTAGGCGTTTCTGAAAAAATACAGATAGCGCTGAGACTTGTCCTTTAAGGGAGCCTAGCGACAAACCTTTTTCCAAACCGGATTGCAGGAAGGAAAGAAGAGTAGGCAATGCAAATGGCCAGGGAGAAACTACCTGAGCAGAGCACCAAGATAAGAATATCTTCCACGTCCTGTGGTAGATCTTGGCGGAGGATGGTTTTCTAGCCTGTCTCATGGTGGCAATGACCTCTTGAGATAATCCTGAAGACGCTAGGATCCAGGACTCAATGGCCACACAGTCAGGTTCAGGGCCGCAGAATTCCGATGGAAAAACGGCCCTTGGGACAACAAGTCTGGTCGGTCTGGTAGTGCCCACGGTTGGCCTACCGTGAGGTGCCACATATCCGGGTACCACGACCTCCTCGGCCAGTCTGGAGCGACGAGGATGGCGCGGCGGCAGTCGGACCTGATCTTGCGCAGCACTCTGGGCAACAGTGCCAGAGGTGGGAACACATAAGGTAGCCGGAACTGCGACCAATCTTGAACTAAGGCGTCCGCCGCCAGAGCTTGGTGATCGTGAGACCGTGCCATGAAAGCCGGGACCTTGTTGTTGTGCCGGGACGCCATTAGGTCGACGTCCGGCATCCCCCAGCGGCGACAGATCTCCTGAAACACGTCCGGGTGAAGAGACCATTCCCCTGCGTCCATACCCTGGCGACTGAGGAAGTCTGCTTCCCAGTTTTCCACGCCTGGGATGTCAACTGCGGATATGGTGGATGCCATGTCTTCCACCCACGTCAGAATCCGCCGGACTTCCCGGAAGGCTTGCCGACTGCGTGTTCCTCCTTGGTGGTTGATGTATGCCACCGCTGTGGAGTTGTCCGACTGAATTCGGATCTGCTTGCCTTCCAGCCACTGCTGGAAGGCTTGTAGGGCAAGATACACTGCTCTGATTTCCAGAACATTGATCTGAAGGGTGGACTCTTGCTGAGTCCACGTACCTTGAGCCCTGTGGTGGAGAAAAACTGCTCCCCACCCTGAAAGACTCGCGTCTGTCGTAACCACCGCCCAGGATGGGGGTAGAAAGGACTTTCCTTTTGACAATGAGGTGGGAAGAAGCCACCACCGAAGAGATTCCTTGGCCGCCTGAGAAAGGGAGACGTTTCTGTCGAGGGACGTCGACTTCCCGTCCCATTGGCGGAGAATGTCCCATTGTAGTGGACGCAGATGAAACTGCGCGAAAGGGACTGCCTCCATTGTTGCTACCATCTTCCCTAGGAAGTGCATGAGGCGTCTCAAGGGGTGTGACTGGCCTTGAAGGAGAGATTGCACCCCTGTCTGTAGTGAACGCTGTTTGTCCAGTGGAAGCTTCACTATCGCTGAGAGAGTATGAAACTCCATGCCAAGGTATGTTAGCGATTGTGTCGGGGTCAGATTTGACTTTGAAAAGTTGATGATCCACCCGAAACTCTGGAGAGTCTCCAGCGCAACGTTCAGGCTGTGTTGGCATGCCTCTTGAGAGGGTGCCTTGACAAGTAGATCGTCCAAATACGGGATCACAGAGTGACCTTGAGAGTGCAGGACTGCTACTACTGCTGCCATGACCTTGGTGAAGACCCGTGGGGCTGTCGCCAGCCCGAAAGGCAGAGCTACGAACTGAAGGTGTTCGTCTCCTATAACGAAGCGTAGAAAACGCTGGTGCTCTGGAGCAATCGGCACGTGGAGATAAGCATCCTTGATGTCTATTGATGCTAGGAAATCTCCTTGAGACATTGAGGCGATGACGGAGCGGAGGGATTCCATCCGGAACCGCCTGGTTTTCACGTGCTTGTTGAGCAGTTTTAGATCCAGAACGGGACGGAAAGACCCGTCCTTTTTTGGCACCACAAACAAATTGGAGTAAAAACCGTGACCTTGCTCCTGAAGAGGAACAGGGGTCACCACTCCTTCTGCCTTTAGAGTGCACACCGCTTGCAGAAGAGCATCGGCTCGGTCGGGAGGTGGAGAAGTTCTGAAAAATCGAGTTGGAGGACGAGAACTGAACTCTATCCTGTACCCGTGAGACAGAATGTCTCTCACCCAACGGTCTTTGACCTGTGGCAGCCAAATGTCGCCAAAGCGGGAGAGCCTGCCACCGACCGAGGATGCGGAGAGAGGAGGCCGAAAGTCATGAGGAAGCCGCCTTGGTAGCGGGTCTTCCGGCTGTCTTTTTTGGGCGTGACTGAGCCCGCCAAGAATCTGAGCTCCTCTGATCCTTTTGAGTCCTTTTGGACGAGGAGAATTGGGACCTGCCCGAGCCTCGAAAGGACCGAAACCCCGACTGTCCCCTCCTCTGTTGGGGTTTGTTTTGTCTGGGCTGAGGTAAGGATGAATCCTTACCCTTGGACTGTTTAATGATTTCATCCAAACGCTCACCAAACAGTCGGTCACCAGACAATGGCAAACTGGTTAAGCACTTTTTGGAAGCAGAATCTGCCTTCCATTCCCTTAACCACAAGGCTCTGCGTAAAACCACGGAGTTGGCGGACGCCACTGCCGTACGGCTCGTAGAGTCCAGGACAGCATTAATCGAGTAAGACGCAAATGCAGACATTTGAGAGGTTAAGGATGCCACCTGCGGAACAGATGTACATGTGACCGTGTCAATCTGTGTAAGACCGGCTGAAATAGCTTGGAGTGCCCATACGGCTGCGAATGCTGGAGCAAACGACGCGCCGATAGCTTCATAGATTGATTTCAACCAGAGCTCCATCTGTCTGTCAGTGGCATCTTTCTGTCAGTGGCATCTTTAAGTGCAGCCCCATCTTCCACTGCAACTATGGATCTAGCCGCAAGCCTGGAGATTGGAGGATCCACCTTGGGACACTGGGTCCAGCCCTTGACCACGTCAGGGGGAAAGGGATAACGTGTATCCTTAAGCCGTTTGGAGAAACGCTTATCTGGATAAGCGTGATGTTTCTGGACTGCCTCTCTAAAGTCAGAGTGGTCCAGAAAAGTACTTAATTTACGCTTGGGATACCTGAAATGGAATTTCTCCTGCTGTGAAGCTGACTCCTCTACTGGAGGAGCTGGGGGAGAAATATCCAACATTCTATTGATGGACGCTATAAGATCATTCACTATGGCGTCACCTTCAGGAGTATCCAGATTGAGAGCGGTCTCAGGATCAGAATCCTGATCAGCTACCTCCGCCTCATCATACAGAGAGTCCTCCTGCTGGGACCCTGACCAGTGTGATGAAGTCGAGGGCCGCTCATAGCGAGCTCGCTTAGGCTGTCTGGGACTGTCGTCCGTGTCAGAGCCTTCACCCTGGGATGCATGAGACACCCCCGGAGCCCGGAGCTGTTCCAACTGAGGGGGACCAGGGAGCAGTGATTCAACAGTGCCCATGGTCTGAGTTACTGGTCTAGACTGCAAAGTTTCTAGAATTTTAGTCATAGTCACAGACAATCTATCAGCAAAAACTGCAAACTCCGTCCCCGTCACCTGGACAGTATTCACAGGTGGTTCTCCCTGGGTCACCTCTAGCAGAGGCCCCGGCCGAGCAAGTGCCACAGGGGCCGAGCACTGCACACAATGGGGGTCAGTGGAACCTGCCGGTAGAGTAGCCTCACATGCGGTACAAGCAGCATAGAAAGCCTGTGCCTTGGCACCCTTGCTTTTTGCGGATGACATGCTGTTGTCTCCTCTGAGCAATATAGGAGGGTATATAGCCAAAAATCACCAGCGACCGTATAGTGCAATGTATAGCATGTAAGCATAAAAATACAAATGTACACTTCGGCACTAGTGCGGTCAGCACCAGAGGTGCCGCTTACCGCCCGCTCAAACGCGGGTGTGTGGTCGCCAGAATCCCGTGTCTGGGTCTCCCAGAACTTGTCTCCCCTCTCCAGCTCAGACTGCACACAGGAATGGCTGCCGGCGTTCTGTGAAGAGGGGCGGACCGTGGGCGTGCCTCAGACAAAGTGCGGGAAACTGGCGTCCCACTGTGCCCAGTGTGAGGGCTGGAGTATGTAAAGTAGACTCCAGCCCTCGGCGCTGACGTTCTGTACAGCGTCCCGCCCTTCCCCTGACTGGCAGGCCTGGGGGCGGGAACGAAACGAAACTAGGCCGCAAAAGCCGGGGACTCGAGTAATAAGCGCGGCCGTCATATATGCACGGCCAGCGCGGAAGTCCCCGGCGCACCACAAGTCCCAGCCGCGCCGCAGCGTGAACTGACCGCAGCGGCCGGCGCGGCAGTTCCCAATACATTGACTCACTCAGCAGAGCTGTAGCTAGTAATGGCACAAGCGCGCAGCGCTGTTGTCCCCGGCGCACTAACACACCCAGCAATGCTGCAGTGTGTCTGCGCGCGGTCTGTACGGGGACACAGAGTACCTTGACGTAGCAGGGCCCTGTCCCTGACGATACTCAGCTCCATATCCAGCAGAATCCCCAGGGGCTGTGGATGGAGCACGGTCTCAGTGCCTGGAGACCGGTAAAATCCCACTTCACCCAGAGCCCTAAGGGGGATGGGGAAGGAAGCAGCATGTGGGCTCCAGCCTCCGTACCCGCAATGGGTACCTCAACCTTAAACACCGCCGACAAAAGTGGGGTGAGAAGGGAGCATGCTGGGGGCCCTAGTATGGGCCCTCTTTTCTTCCATCCGACATAGTCAGCAGCTGCTGCTGACTAAACAGTGGAGCTATGCGTGGATGTCTGACCTCCTTCGCACAAAGCATGAAAACTGAGGAGCCCGTGATCCCACGGGGGGTGTATAGGCAGAAGGGGAGGGGCTTTACACTTTTAAGTGTAGTGCTTTGTGTGGCCTCCGGAGGCAGTAGCTATACACCCAATTGTCTGGGTCTCCCAATTAGGAGCGACAAAGAAAAAGTGAATTACAAAGTTGTAGGGCATCATCAATTCAAGATGAATCGACACCTTGCATACAGAAATGCTATGATTAGAAGGTGTAAAACTCACAAGGCTGCGGACGTGAAGCGATACCTCATGGAGACCTTCCTACAAGTCATTGGGTGTGGTGGCTGCAGGGAGTGGCCTCCACGCTCACCTGACCTGACCCCATTGGACTTCTTTCTGTGAGGTCACATCAAACAGCAGGTGTATGCGACCCCTCCACCAACATTGCAGGACCTACGACGACGTATTACAGATGCTTGTGCAAATGTGTCACCTACCATATTGCACAACGTCCAGATGTGCATTGCAGCTGACGGTGGCCACTCTGAGCATCAAAGTTAAATGAGCGCCATATGCGTGACCAGCATTCAATGTTTTGAGGGGGGTCATGGGTTTCATATCATAGCATTTCTGTATGCAAGGTGTTGATTCGTATTGAATTGATGATGCCCTACAATTTTTTAATTCACTTTTTTTCTCTATCGTTCCATTTTCGAGATAAAAATGCTAACTCCATTATTTTCTACCAGGTGGTGCTATAGGTGGTTTCATTGCGTAGCGCATGGCTACTTTACTATACCTAGACATCACTTTTCTGCCTATAGCTGCCACCGTTCTCAACTTAATGGCGGTGGAAAAGATATGTGTGGACACACTGTATACTTTCTTTTTCTATCATTCTCAAATGGCAGATGTGTTAAAATGAAGAGCAGTATGTTTCAATATATCTAAGGCCCTGTTCACACTGCGTTCAGCAGTGGGCTCAAGTTTTCTGCCAGAGTAACCCTAAAAATTCAGAAGAACCCCGACGGGGCCATAGACTGAACACAATCTGAGTTTTTTTCTGAAAATGCCCATCTGTTCAAACTGTCTCTCCAGTAAAGGAGACAAACTCTAGCACAGCGCCACCTATTGGAAGTAGCGATCCTAAAAGTCACAAGTGGATTTTTAACAATCCTTTGCAATATGACTCAGGATATATAAGCCAGATCAGAATCCCAATTTGCAGACACGGTGTTTCGGGGTGCTTGCCCCTCGTCAGTGCAAAGTATGGGGGTGTCTGATCTGGCTCATGAGAAAGCTATGTGGGGACCACGGGGGAACACTATTCTCCTTAAGGAGACTTTGCAAGCCAGTCTGGCTGCCAAGTAAGGGGACTTATAGCTGCCACGCCCCTCTAAGAAATATTCAAATTGTCTCTCTTATATATCCTGAGTCATATTGCAAAGGATTGTTAAAAATCCACTTGTGACTTTTAGGATCGCTACTTCCAATAGGTGGCGCTGTGCTAGAGTTTGTCTCCTTTACTGGAGAGACAATTTGAATATTTCTTAGAGGGGCGTGGCAGCTATAAGTCCCCTTACTTGGCAGCCAGACTGGCTTGCAGTCTCCTTAAGGCCCGTTTCACAAGTCAGTGAAAAACACAGACGTTTTTCACTGGCGTGTAAAACACGCACATGTCCCTGCGTGTGCCGTGAATCTCGGCACACGTGGGTTCTCTAAGTGCAATCTGGGCTCCGTTCTCCGTGGCCCGTGATTGCACTTAGAAATCAACTCACCTGTGCCCGCTCCCGCTCTCCATGGTGCTGAATCCTCCCGCGGTGCAGCATCCGGCCGGCGGTGACCCCCGCAGCAGCTGCTTCCGGGTCGGCTGTGTCGCGCATAATGAATATGCGCGACAGTAATCAGCCGGCTTAGAAGGAGCAAGCTGCACGGGCTGCAGAGGACATCGCTGGACGCCGGGTGAGTTAAAATGTTTATTATTTTAAATGCACGTTTTTTTCTGGCACGTGTTTCACGGACCACACCACTGCGTGGTCCGTGGGACATCAGTGATGCCAGAAAAAAATGGACATGTCTCCGTGCGGCAAACACACACACGCGGGTACGCTGCACGGAGACACGTGCAGTGAAAAATCACTGACGTGTGAGCAGACCCATTCATTATAATGTGTCTGCGTATGTCAGTGATTCTGGCACGTTTAAAAAAAAAGCACAAACGCACCAGAATCACTGACGTGTGAAAGGGGCCTAAGGAGAATAGTGTTCCCCCATCTGTTCAAACTGCATTTATGCATGTATTGTATTAAGGCCACTTTACACATGGAGATAAATCTTTGGCAGATCTGTGGTTGTAGTGAAATCATGGACATATTGTTCCATTTGTACACAGCCACAAACCTGGCACTGATTGTCCACAATTTCACTGCAACCACAGATCTGCCGCAGATTTATCTCTGTGTGTGACAGGGCCTTTACACTTCTTTGCCTGTTGGAATGGAAAAACAATTTTCGTATAGAAAAAGCCATCAAAATACAAGGCGTAGAAAATAAACAGGCTGCATATTGCTATTAACATTGCTCTAACTCACAGCGGAGACTGTTTTCTCTCAGTGTTTCCTGCAAGGCAGTCTGCTTCTCTTCGTAAGAGCGGCAAAGGGAGGCAGCATGTTCTGTAGTAAAAATGAGGAGACTTAATTGAACTTTTACATAGAACACAATACATTATTGACCTTAATAATAGAATAAACTAACCAGGAAAAGGACCAAGTACAATAGTAGATGAGGTTTTCTTACCCCTGGGAAGACCCAGCTGCTGGAGTTCACTAGACAAGTTATCACCACTCACATTATGCTTGGCAGCACTGGAGAGAATAAAACAGAGGACAGCAACCGTGGCTTTTACATCACCAGACTCTGCAGGAAAAGGAAACCGTACTATTAACATTACTAATCATGTGTACAGAGGTGATAGTTTGACCTTTAGGCCATGTTCACACGTTGAGTATTTTACCTCAGTATTTGTAAGGCCTGCAACACACATCCGTGCCGCCGGTAAGTGTTTGGGACTTTTTGACACGTACCGGCGGCACAAACACACGTGCACCAATGTTACCCTATGGTAACAGGCACACACACGTAAAGCCACACGGAACGTGTGTCCCTGTGGTTTGTACGTGTGTGCGTTTTTAAAAACGGCTGAAATGTCCGCATTTCTCCGGCATCATGCAGACACGGACCCGCTAAAGTCAATGGGTCAGTGTCTGCACTACGTGACACGGACCATGTACCTGTGCTTTCCGTGCGATCCGTGTGCGTTTTTTGTTTTTGTAATGATGAAACGGCTCAAGACACACGGACTGCACGTATCTCACGCATACACGGACATTCAACACGCACACTCGGCAAGCATACACCATCACACGGATGTCACACGTACACGAGAAACGGACATCCAAAACGGAACACGTACCCAAAAAACGGACCGCGAGACACGCACGTGTTTTTTGCGGACGTGTGTTTCAGGCCTAAGCCAAAACCAGGAGTGGAACAATCAGAAGAAAAATCTAAAATTACTTAGCGATATGTTTTTTTCCAGAGCCCATGATAGCACCAGAGCGATAGGTCCACCCATCTTAGGACAGGGAACCCACTGAAATAAAAGGGCAGCACCTATTCTCGGAATCAGTTAAGTTACAGAGCAAGAAAGGACTACCAGACAATTATTAGTATGCACCTTCACCAAACACGCCATCCCTTCCACTAACTCGTGACCTATACACCAAGTACTGAACAGAAAAGAAAAGGAAGGTGGGATTATAATGGTGCAGTCATAGGCTCTGGAAAAAAATATTACCGGTAAGTAAAGTAGAGATTTTTCCCTTCCCCCATGACAGCACCACCAGAGAGATTTAAACAGATTCAACAACACCTAGGGAGGGATCACCGCTTGTAAAACCCTTCTACTAAAAAGTCAAATCCCTCATGGAAGACAAATTTAGTCTATAATGTTTAAAAAAGGTGAGAGGAGAAGACCAAGTTGCAGCCTTACATATGTGGTCGATAGGAACCTTTGAGGCTCTAAGACCCCTCCTAGCCACCTGAAAGCAAACAGGTAGCGGATTGGCTTTTCCTCAAAGCCCTAGCTGACTCCATATACTGTAGTAGGGTTCTAACATTTATCATATTACGTTTTTCTTCCTTCGAGTAGCACAGAAGGGGGTAGAACTATCCCCAGTGATCTATACAAGGTAGTTGGCGACCTTAGGTAAATACGCCAGGTCTGTACTTAATTGACTGATAGAGGCTGCAGTATAAATATACAAAAAGACTGACTCGCACATCCAACACATGTGAACAGGTGGTGGCTGAAATCACATTAAAACTACAAAACATATACAGCTGCACTCTAAAATGCTAAAAATTAATAAGGGAACTCTGCTATTGCATTACTGCTATAGAAATATTTAAAAAAAAAAAAAGATATTTAGCTTTGGATTGGCCAATGTATTTGAGCCCAGTCACCACGGCAAGGTAATGTCTGTATACCGGGAACCTAACCTGAAATGCCACTATCTGGGTTAAAGCCTCCATGTCTGGGCAGCTAGATTCCAGCTATAAAGGGGAGTGAACACAGCCTGGATCATGGTTTTTAACCCAGATAGTGGCATTTCAAGTTAGGTCTCCGACTTCTGCATTTATCACCCACTCCTGGTTTTGTCTTGCACATACGGAGATAAAAAAAACTCACCAAAACTCAGCGTGTGCACATGGCTTTAATGCAGAGGAAAATATAAAAGTATTATTTATTTGTCAGGCTATTGATCCTAGCAGTTCTTTTGCTTCTGTGTCCACATGACAACTCTTACAGTCTTTGCTCTAGTTTTGTTCAGTCATGACCTTAATTTGTATGGAAAAATTATCATCCATATCCTTAAAGAAGCACTCGCAAGGAATTTTTTACTTGCCAACTCTGGTAAAAACACTTACCGATCGTTGTCTTACCCAGTCTTCAGCATCCCGCTGGTTGTATTCTTAGTCACGTGAACGAGATTCTGATTCCCTGGATCACAGTGTGCTCTTTGTGTGAGTCTCAAGTGGCTTTTATAATGTAACTCTATGGAGTGTCAGAATGAGGCTCCATAGACTTAAATTGCATAAGTGACTTCAGGACACAGACCCTTGTGTGATCTACAGAGTCAAAATAGACAAAACAGTGAATACTGAATTGTCGGCTCCGGAAGGGAAAAGCATGACCCGTAAGGAGTTTGCTGCCATGACACAGCCTTGGGCGAGTTAACCGCGCGTGCTCCTACCCCCCTATTCATTCCACAAACATTTTTAATCTCCGGATTCTGGTCCCCATAGACTTATATGGGCACCGGAATCCAGAGTGGATCCGGATTTATTTTTTTCAATCCGGCAAGGATCCACCGGTTCCGGATTTT
Source organism: Anomaloglossus baeobatrachus (assembly GCF_048569485.1). Taxonomy (NCBI): domain Eukaryota; kingdom Metazoa; phylum Chordata; class Amphibia; order Anura; family Aromobatidae; genus Anomaloglossus; species Anomaloglossus baeobatrachus. The sequence goes on from NC_134356.1 coordinate 458,062,219, forward strand.
GGCGGATTCGATCAACTCTAATCAGCAAGTACTCTATTGTGATTTCAATATACAACACATTTCAACAGGGTTAGGAAGTAAAATGTATATTTAATGGCTTCAACAGTGGCAGCCATGTCATGTGTATAGTTGTGTTCATTGATTTGGATGGCGATTAGGATGCATATAATATTTAGATGATTAAAAAAAAAAAAAAAAAAAGAAAGAACGTATTGTCATTGGACTCGAGGAGCAGAGAGGACACATGCGATAAACTTGTAACTTCATAGCAGTAAAGAATTAAATTGTAAAAATAATTTCCCATATTTTTCAGGCACGATAGCGAAATTTTTCTGAGGTGATATAGGTATAGGTACTTTCACTATTTTATTTGCAGTGGTTGCACACAAGACTACTGTCTTGCTCTGGACTGAATTTTAGCTATTTTTTAGATTTTTAACAAATTCATTAATTAGGTCTATGCAATGAACAACCAACCAGGTTTAGTTCAGGTTACTAAATTGTATGTATATGAAGCAATGTGAAAAAAATGGAACCGAAACATGAGGAGATGTTATTAAAGGGGCTGTCCCATCTGAAGAAGAGCTTTCCAAATGAGTAGAAAAATCACATGGTTGTGATAGAGGAGATCTCAGGCAGGAGACTCCATTCTAGCATGGCCTATGCTTTGGTGCCCTCCTGTTTATAAAAAAGCTGGTGCCTTACATTGATTGACTTGTGTCCTACGCCCAGAGTGAACGCTGTGTCTTGTCTCCTGTTTGCGCACTAAAACTGGATGGTCATGATGGTGTGCTCATAGTGTACACTCAGATGCCTCATCCAAGGAGCCAGACATCAGAGAGTGTCTGCAGCCACTGTGTGCACTGACACCGAGTGTGCCACCACCATCATCATCCAGTTTTAGTGCACAGGCCGGAGATGCAGCGTTCACTCTAGACGTTAGTGACAAGTCAATCAATGTAAGGTATTGGATTATTTATAAGAAGAGGAGGGAGTGACAGTGCACCAAGGCATAGGACATGCCAAGGGTGCACCAAAGCGCCAGCATTTGCATTTTAAATAAACATTTATTTTAAATTATTAGGTGAAGCTATATTTGCCTATGTGATTTAATAGGAACTAGGTGCCCTATATAACTGTTTAGGCAGCTTAACTGCCATTTTGGGATGACAGACTCTCTGTAAGAATTGCAGTTTTTTCACCATTATACCCCGCTTCTCTTCTCCGTCCATATGCCCCGCTAGAACGGTGTTGCATTTCCTTACAGAGCTAGGACCCATGCAGTCAACAAAACTGCCAAAAGAGAGATATGATCCTTATTGTTTCTACATTAGTGGGGATGGCAGAGGTTAGACCCCAGCCATCATGAAGGGATCGAAATAATCTTTTAAATCATAAATTGCTAAGGCTGTGGAAACCACCATTAATAACCTTCCAATCAGAGGATTCCCAATGGATGTTGTAAAACAATGCAAGAAAAAAATACAGTGAAGCATCTCACCAAATCGAGCATCTGCCGTCAGCTTCAGGACCTTTTCATACTGTTAAATATATAAAGATAATTTAGTCAGCCCAGCACCATCATCAGCATGATCGAGAATCTTCTTCCTACATAAATACTTACATCTATGGCTTCTCCCAGCTGCTCCTTTAACACTTGGGCACAGATCAACTTCAATTTAACAGAGGACTGAGAATAGATAGAAAACATAGGATACGGCAATGAGCTGGATGGAGACAAGTATAAGTGAATTAGGGGGAAGACGTACACAGACAAAATGCACAAAGCGGGCAGAAGAAATGCAGCACACCGGGCAGTCTGTTTATATGAACTATAAGGGATGAAGGGTAACAGGATTATAAATTCATTGTATAATACTACTGAGTATAAACCTCTCAATGTACTTGTTTCAGCATCAAAGTGGGATTCTCCAGACTTGAAAAAAATAAATAAATAATCCACCGATACCCAGCTGATGAGGGTCCTCATTGGTGGGGGGGGTGTCTGTGCTTCTTTTTTTAGAAATGGCAGGCATGAGATTGCTGTAGCCAATCAGGTGTAGCGTGGTGACCAACATGACCCCTCTGCCTCCTGTGATTGGCTGCAGTAAAGTGGCCATAACACCACAAAAGGGTGTACAGAAACCTCTGATCAAAGGCTGGCCAGTTACTGGCTACCTGAAGAAGAAGCAAGGAGACCGGTTGGGGTCCCAAGCAGCAGTAAGCAGTATGGTGGGGTATGTATTTTGTCTTTTGTTTTAATATCAAGCTGGGACCTATGTTAAAGACAAAAAAAAGGGGATTGGACAATCCCTTCAAATGTCTAAGACACCTATCCAGTGTACCATCCTTCTACTCCACTGTAGTACAAATTACTCTATTGGGTCAGATCTCAATATTTTTTATGCAGCAAACAGAACTGCAGGAAATAAAGCTAGGAAGCCCAATATAGTGGATAATGCAGACTTACCTGAACTGAGCCCAGCCTACCATGCACAAATCCACCCAATATAAAGGAATAGGAGGGAATCAACATACAAAGCATTTGTAAAAAAGATCACATGCTTTATGAAACGTCACCACCTCAACAGCAAAGGTATGGTGCTCCCTAGGATTCACCGTCAAGTATTGATGGCCAAGTCAAAACTAAACATTTTGCTTAATTCACTATTACGTGCCACTGGAACCTGAAATGTCATAACTAGAAGCACAAAACTCAATCACTGATCTTAGCACTCGTGAAGTACACGCGAGACTGATCACTGAAGCCAGTGATTGGCTGCAACAATGACTGATGGACATCCGGGTGGGACAGGTAGGAAACATAGGAGTAGTGTTGCTGGAACAGCAGGATTTCAAGAGGTGATTGTCCATGATTTTCCAAAATTAGGTAGAAAGTGGTATCAAATCATAAAACAACCCATACCAAGTTATGAAATGGCTGCAAGATCCAATAATATACCTGTCACTTCATTCCAATGGATAGTAACCTAACATGAGCAGGAACCTCCACTTTCCAAGAGTTGTAGGACATGGAGGATTATACTATATGACTAGGGTAATGGATTCACAAATACTGTTTACTAGAAAATAATGGAATACATCCAGTTACCTACATATCCTGTAATCTCTGCTTACGTCATACTCCTAGCAGAAAAGATACCCAAGTATACTCAACTATTTTAGCCAAGGTACTGATTTCTGCCAAAACCCAGTCCGGGCAATCCAGATCACCACAAAAGCGGAACCTCTGCAAAGGAAAAAGGCAAAATACAATGAGAAAGTAGAGAAAAGTTAGAAGCCGAATACAAAACATGCATCCAAATAGAACACGGGGGGCTCGAGTTCTGTCCTAGTCCAACAATGATACTTATCCGCTGCCCCAGTGTCTATAGTTGCCTGCAGCGCTGCAGCCAATCAGTGAGTTCTGCAGCTTGTGGCATCTACATAGTCAGAGGCGATGAGCTCAGTTATTACCTGCAGAGTTATTGATTGGATGCCAGCGATGCATGCCAGCGATGCACACCAGAAACCGCACCGGAGACTGTACTGGACCCGGGAAGGGTGATTAAAGGGCCCTCATCAGAATCGTCATTCTTCACACCAGTCTTAATGAGGGGTGTACTGGAGTCAGACGCTCCTGATTCATTAAAAGGTGCTGGAGTGAGATTTCTGGCCTCGGGAATGCCACAGCTTGTAGTGAATTACACAATTGTGGCGCCTTTCCCATTTAGACAGAACTGGGAAAAACGGCCTGAAAACAGCAAATTTAGGCGCAACTTCAAGTTGTGCCTACATTTTATGACTTTCTAAAGCTTTTAGGCCACAATTTTGGGTGAAAATTTTGGTGAATTGAGCCCTTTTGTTTTTCACTACTAAACGAAGCTTACAAGAAAAAAAAATTCTGAAGGGGAGAACAACCCTTTTAATACAGTCTAATTATTGTATATGAAAAAGATTAAGCAACTTTATAACAATTTCTATTTTCTAATCTCCATCTTCCCCACCAAGTTGACGATTTTCCAATCTAGAAGCTGAACGTCTGTATTGACCCTTCCCAAGCACAGATGATATTTTTTTTGCAGGAGAGCGCTCAGCACCTCTTTCCCATTCACTGACACCAAGCAACTAAGAAAATCAGCCATTCATCATTCTCTTTGCACCTTTTTGTTGGTGAGGGGTTATATTCCCAGACAGTGAATGCTGCATTATATCTGCATGTTTTTAACAGGTGTCTGCACCAAAACACACACTAGATGGCTGCAATATTCAATGCATTTTATTAAGTCTGAAAAACGCTGTGATTACAAACTTAAAGGGGTGGTTCACCCATATTTTTTATTGTCTAGATCGATATTATATTGAGAAACAATGTTTCTGTCAAATACCTTATGTTGTCAATAGTGCCTGTGAGAGGCGCTATTGCAGACCGCTGCTCCCCGTCCAGTGACGTACCCGTCCAATGCTGCCACGTCACATCCGTGCGGCCGGCTGCGTTCTGAGCCCATCTTCTCCCTGCTCCTCCTCCCTCCTCCCTCACAGCGCGTCTCTTGCTTGCAGCGTTCTGCGAGGAGGGAGGAGGGGGGAGGGGGGAGCAGGAGATGTGCCGTGCTAGGAGGGAGGAGGGAGGAGGGAAGGGGGAGCAGGAGATGTGCCGTGCTAGGAGAGAGGAGGGAGGAGGGAAGGGGGAGCAGGAGACGCGTCGTGCTGTGCTAGGAGGGAGGAGGGAGGAGGAGGGGGGAGCAAATGGGCTGTGACAGCAGTGAAACACCGCTCACAGCTCAGAGTCTGGAAGACTGTAGCCGGCCGCACGGATGTGACGTGGCAGCATTGGACGGGTACGTCACTGGACGGGGGAACAGCGGTCTGCAATAGCGCCTCTCACAGGCACTATTGACAACATAAGGTATTTGAGAGAAACATTGTTTCTCAATATAATATCCATCTAGACAATACAAAATATGGGTGAACCACCCCTTTAAAAACTCACTTTTATACCCTTTTAAAAGGCTCTCCTTAAAATCTATGGGAAGAAATGCACCAAAAACCCCAGTCGCAGACAAATGTGTGAAATTTTAAAGCTTTTTGAACAATCATCTGACATTTCTCTCTCAAAAAACCCATAAACACTAAAATCAACTTTTGATTTGCAACAAATTCATAGAACGACAAGCTCCATTTTGCTGTATTTGCTTGTAAGTCCGCAACTGAAAGAGAAAATCAATATAGAAGAAAAAAAAGTACTTGATGAATCGGTGACAAAGTGCAGAAGAAAGCTGAGCAATTCTGCTGGGCTCCTCTGTGTTTTCTCTTCCGTTTGGTGGCTCTGTTGGGGCTTATGTCCGGACTCTCACAAAACAGCATTCAGTCATATGTGTTGATATGCCATTGACTAGAAAGGTGCAGATGGAGTCACTGTGTGCTCTGTCACGCACCATTTTTGCCTGTATATGACTACTGGAGGCGGACACCGTGACGCAGTCTTCTACATTTAGCTCCCCTCCTCCAATAGGCGTATATGATGCACGACCAAGCACACCGTGACTCCATCCGCATCATCATAGTCAGTGGCCCAGTTGGCGCATAAGCTTGAATCCTGTTTTGCATATGGTACTAATGCAAGACCTAACAGAGCCACTAAATGTAGGAGAAAAAGTGTGGAAGGGCTTTTATACAAGATCAACTTATAGGGGCACTTGGGATTTTTTTAATATTTCTTTTTTTGGTAGCAAGGATGTGTGTATGTGTCAGTGCTGTTACTCACCGGATGACGTCTTCTGTAATTTTCAGCTGCGCTCCTATGCCCTGTAGGTGGCGTGCAATTGTAACCTGCCAAATCATACAGTGCACGCTATAGGGAGCAGATGCCAGTTTTTATATTTTCGCAATGCAAGTCTAAAGGGCACTTTACACGCTGCGATATCGCTATTGCTAGCGAGCATACCCGCCCCCGTCAGTTGTGCGTCACGGGCAAATTGCTGTCCGTGGCGCACAACATCGCTAACACCCGTCACATGTACTTACCTGCCTAGCGATGTCGCTGTGACCGGTGAACCGCCTCCTTTCTAAGGGGGAGGTTAGTTCGGCATCACAGCGGTGTCACTAAGCGGCCACCCAATAGCAGAGATGGGGCGGAGATGAGTGGCCGGAACATCCCGCCCACCTCCTTCCTTCCTCATTGCCGGTGGACGCAGGTAAGGAGATGTTCGTCGTTCCTGCGGTGTCACAGATAGCGATGTGTGCTGCCGCAGGAACGATGAACAACCAGCAGCATGCACCACCAACATTATGAAAAGGAGCGACGTGTCAATGATCAACGATTTTTGACGTTTTTGCAATCGTTGATCGTCGCTCCTTGGTGTCACACACACAACGATATCGCTAACGGCGCCAGATGTGCGTCACTAATGACGTGACCCCGACGACATATTGTTAGCGATATCCTTGTGTGTAAAGTACCTTTATGAGTGTCAGAAAAAGCCTAGAGAGCCTCATAGACTTGCATTACTAGAGAAACTACAGCTCCAGAGAAGGAACTGATTCCTCAGGTTACAAATACTGTCACTGCACAGCGACCGGTGAGTTTGTTACTACACTCATTACACATACTCACATCATTGTGACCAAAAGGAGAAAAAAAATCCACAGAGCGCTGCTATAATAAGCCTAAATTGGCAGTTACTGTGTGACCAGTGGTAATATGTGCAGAGAGGCCCCGCTCTGTAGGATCTGCTGTCAGCGGTGTCAGGAACGCCGCCCACATCTTCATCACAAAAATTATTTTTTTCTGGCGTTTTGCAAATCCAAATGGTGTTTTTTTTTTAAGCATTTTTTGGTCATTTCCCAAACAACATTTTTTAGATACGTTTTAACTGCATTAAACAATGAAGATGCTTAAAGCTGTTTTTAAAGCAAAAATGCTGAAAAGGAGCTTTCCCACTGACTCGTATAGTAAAGCATGGAGCATTTTCCAAGCGGAAGCCGCCTGAAGAACGAATGGTCAGTTCCTTTAGCTGCTTGGCAGATTAAAGGCTGAACATAAGAACAGCGAGTGGTTTTATATCGGGGCGGACATGTCATTAGTGCGGTCACACCGAACCCAAAAGATCAAAAGGGCCAATTTCTACCCCCAAAGAAGGCGGAATTGTGCATTATGTCGTTAGCAGTTTTTGCAGTGAAAAATGTACGTGAAAAGCCATTGTGAGTGTACGGACACTCGGGGGTGATGGGGGCGTCTCTGGGGATGCAAGGTCACATCTGGGAATCGTGTTACACAGAATTCCTAATGCCAAATTCTTCTAGTCCGCGATATCTGCCATACATGTAATATGGCACCCTGCTATACAGCGACAGCACACATATAGGGACGAGGGGCTGGATCTGGGGCACATTCAAAATGTATTATCATCAGGACAGGACTGCAGAGGAGCATCAATGCAGGGCAGCGCGGACAGGACAGACCCACACCCGACATCATCACGACAAGCTGTCAGAGCTCTGCGGGACATGAACGGGAGCCCCGCCATATTATCTATAGGAACGACTGATGAAGACAATGCTGCTCCCGGACGAGCGCACAGGACTGCGGAGCAGATACACGGCCGCCTCTACACCGTGCCCGCCACTAACACAGCACCGCCGCCATACAGCGCAGGGCTCACCATTGTCGCTGGAGTCGGAAGCTTCTCCGATCAGCTGATCATACGGCGGTCATGTGATTTGGAACGAGCGCTGTTCAATAAACTTTATTGACACATGCACAACGCTAACAATCGTGTGGTGGGTGGAGACAGAGCGGGAGCACCGTGCTGCACAGGGATAAAGCAATAACTAGTTTTATGACATAATTGCTCAAATTGCAACAAAACTCACAATCTGAGGAGTTTGATACCCGCAGTGTGCTCCAAACTCAGAGGGACCCAATAGCTGCAATGTACTTCATAATCTGAGGGGATCACTAGCTGCACTGTTTCCAAGATCAGAGAGCAATAGCTGAACAGCACTCCAAAATGTGAGGGGCCCAATAGCTGAACGGCTCTCCAAAATGTGAGGGGCCCAATAGCTGCACTGGGCTCCAAAATGTGAGGGGCCCAATAGCTGAACGGCTCTCCAAAATCTGAGGGGCCCAATAGCTGCACTGTGCTTCAAAATGTGAGGGGCCCCAATAGCTGAACGGCTCTCCAAAATCTGAGGGGCCCAATAGCTGCACTGGGCTCCAAAATGTGAGGGGCCCAATAGCTGAACGGCGCTCCAAAATCTGAGGGGCCCCATCAGCTAAACGGCTCTCCAAAATCTGAGGGGCCCAATAGCTGAACGGCGCTCCAAAATGTCAGGGCCCCAATAGCTGCACTGTACTCCAAAATCTGAGGGGCTCCAATAGCTGAACGGCGCTCCAAAATGTCAGGGCCCCAATAGCTGCACAGTACTCCAAAATCTGAGGGGATCAATACACTGGCAGCCATATCGCATGTGCAGCCGGTGCAGTCGCACAGGGTCCCAAAGGTTCAAAGGGCCCTTACTGGCCAATTAATAATGAAGGCAATCTGACCTGTTGTCCGTAGCTCCAGGCTCTGGGAGGCCCCTGGTCAGATTGCCCTCATCACAAGCAGCGTGCACTGCAGGGAACAATCCTGCAGCGCCGCACAGTGTATGCAGCGGAACGCAGGAATCTGTCCTTTGTTCCCTGCTGTCACTTTCTGTGTGACACACGGGCATCCTGATGTCATCAGTATGGCGCGTGCATGCCATTTGAAAAGTTCCCGTCAGAAGAAGCAGCGCAGCCTGGACCCGTATAATAGCTGCACGGCGCTCCAAAATCTGAGGGGCCCAATAGCTGTACTGCGCTCCAAAATCTGAGGGGATCAATACCTGTACTGTACTCTAAATATGAGGGGATTAATAGCTGCAATGTGCTCCAAAATATGAGGGGCCCAATAGCTGAACTTTACTTCAAAATCTGAGGGGGATCAATAACTGCACTGTAGTCCAAAATCTGAGAAGGATCTATATCGGCTCTGCATTCCAAAATCTGAGGTGTTAAATAGCTGCACTGTACTTCAACATCTGAGAGGATAAATATCTGCACTTTACTCAAAAATCAGGGCCCAATAGCTCCACTGTAGTCCAAAACCTGAGGGGTTTAATAGCTGCACTCTACTCCAAAATCTGAAGTGATCAAAAACTGCACTGTGCGCCATAATCTGAGGGCATCAATCGTAGCACTGTACTTCACAATCTGAGGGGATCAATATCTGCACTGTGCTTCAAAACCTGATGGGCCCAATAGCTGTACTGTGCTCCAAAATCTGAGGGGATCAATACCTGCACTGTGATTTTCTATTCAAATATACCCTAAAATTATTAAAATAACTTTTTATTAAATTTTGCTAAAATTCACCCATAGACAAACATGCAAAGTCAAAAAGGTATCATAATTAGGCATTGATATACATATTGGCAGTGATATAATAATCAGACATCTATACTGATACTCAGATCCCCAGAAATTGATATCGCTGCTCCCACCAACCCCCGATCACACCTAATTTTTTCAAAACTCAATCCCTTTTAGACCATCATTAACTACATAAGGTAGTGCAATAAGAAGACATAAATGGAGAAAAAGAAAAAAAGGGGGGGAAGAGAGGACTATAGGTGAGAGATAATTAGGTTAGTAAGAGCATTTGGTATAAATGACCTTATTGTACAAATATATGCTTATTTAAGGCCATATTAGAAGGCAAAAGATTATTTGCCACTTTAAACTGTCTCAATAATTATATTTCTTTTTCGCTCCTAATTGGGAGACCCAGACAGTGGGTGTATAGCTACTGCCCTCTGGAGGCCGCACAAAGAACTACACTTAAAAGGTAAGGCCCCTCCCCTTCTGGCTATACACCCTCCCGTAGGAGTACAGATTCCTCAGTTTTAGCTTTGTGCGCAAGGAGGTCAGACACGCACGCATAGCTCCATTGTTTTTAGTCAGCAGCAGCTGCTGACTATGTCGGATGGAAGAAAAGAGGGCCCATACAGGGCTCCCAGCATGCTCCCTTCTCACCCCACTGTATGTCGGAGGTGTTTGTAAGGTTGAGGTACCCATTGCGGGTACGGCGGCAGGAGCCCACATGCTGATTCCTTCCCCATCCCTTTTTACAGGGCTCTGGGTGAAGTGGGATTTACTGGTCTCCAGGCACTGAGACCGTGCTCCATCTACAGCCCCTGGAGAAGATGCTGGATGGAGCGGAGTACATCAGGGACATGGCCCTGCTTCCTCAAGGTACTCTGTGTCCCCGTGCAGGCGCTCACACCGCAGCATGCTGGGTGTTGTAGTGCGCCGGGGGACAGCAGCGCTACGGCGCTTGTGCCATGGCCTCATTCAGCTTCGCTGAAGCAGGCACACTTATTGGAATCGGTCGCGCCGGCCGCTGGGACTGCGGCGCGGCTGGCACTTGTGGTGCGCCGGGGACTTCAGCGCGGCCCGCGCTTTTACGGCGGCCGCGCTGATAACTCGAGTCCCCGGCTTTTGCGGCCTGCTTCCGTTCGTTCCCGCCCCCGGACCTGCCAGTCAGGAGAGGGGCGGGACGCTGGCCACGTCTAGGAATCGGTCACGCCGGCCGCTGGGACTGCGGCGCGGCTGGCACTTGTGGTGCGCCGGGGACTTCAGCGCGGCCCGCGCTTTTACGGCGGCCGCGCTGATAACTCGAGTCCCCGGCTTTTGCGGCCTGCTTCCGTTCGTTCCCGCCCCCAGACCTGCCAGTCAGGAGAGGGGCGGGACGCTGGCCAGTGCATCAGCGCCGAGGGCTGGAGTCGTTTTTACATACTCCAGCCCTCACAATCGGCACAGAGGGGACACTGTTTCCCGCACTTTTGTTTGGGAACTCCCACGGACCGCCCCTCTCCACAGACGCCGGCAGCCATTCCTGCTGACACGCTGCGCTGCAGAGGGGAGCCGGGGAGACCCAGACAAGGAATTCTGCAGCCTCTTACCCGCTATTCAGCGGGCGGTAAGCAGCCCTCAGGGCTCACCCCCTCTTGTGCCAGTAGTATTCTTCGTATTTTGTTTCTACAAATACTTTGTATTGCATAGCGCTGGTCGCCCTTTGGCTATAGACTCTCTCTCACATTGCAGAGAGCCAGCAGCATGTCGCCCGTAAAACGCAAGGGTGCCAAGGCGCAGACATTATATGCTTCCTGCACCGCATGTGGGACTTTTCTACCGGCAGGCTCCACGGACCCCCATTGTGTGCAGTGCTCGGCCCCTGCGGCGCTTGCACAGTCGGGACCTCTGCTGGACGTGACCCAGGGTGTACCACCTGTGAATGCTGTCCAGGTGACAGGAACTGAGTTTGCAGCTTTTGCTGACAGAATGTCTCTCACTATGTCACAAATTCTTGACACATTGCGAGCTAGGCCTGTACTTCAGGCCACGGACACTGTGCAATCATTGCCCCCTGGTCCCCCTCAGCTCCAAGCTCCGGGACGGGCATATACACCTCAGGGTGAAGACTCTGACTCGGACGATGGCCCCGGGCAGCCTAAGCGGGCTCGCTATGACGGGCCTTCACATTCATCTCAATGGTCAGGATCCCAGCGAGATGAATCTATGGGTGATGAGGCGGACGTAACTGATCAGGATTCTGATCCTGGGACCGCTCTCAATCTAGATACACCAGATGGTGACGCCATAGTTAATGATCTTATATTTAACATCAATAAGATGTTAAATATTTCCCCACCAGCTCCTCTTGTGGAGGAGTCAGCTTCGCAGCACGAGAGAATCCATTTCAGATACCCTAAGCGTACTTTAAGCACTTTTCTGGACCACGCTGACTTTAGAGACGCAATCCAGAAACCCCACGCTTATCCTGAAAGGCGTTTTCCTAAACGGCTTAAAGATACACGCTATCCTTTTCCCCCTGAGGTGGTCAAGGGTTGGACCCAGTGTCCAAAAGTGGATCCTCCAATTTCCAGGCTTGCAGCTAGATCCTTGGTTGCAGTTGAAGATGGAGCGGCACTTAAAGATGCCACTGACAGGCAGATGGAGCTCTGGCTGAAATCCATCTATGAAGCGATTGGAGCGTCATTAGCGCCTTCTTTTGCAGCCGTATGGGCACTCCAAGCTATCTCAGCCGGGCTTGCGCGAGTTGACTCCGTCACACGTGCATTTGCCCCGCAGGTAGCACCATTGACCTCGCAAATGGCGGCATTCGCGTCGTACGCGATTAATGCTGTTCTTGACGCTACAAGCCGCACGGCAGTGGCGTCAGCCAACTCCGTTGTTTTGCGTAGGGCCCTGTGGTTGAGACATTGGAAAGCAGATTCTCATTCCAAGAAGTGCTTAACCAATTTGCCTTTTTCTCGTGACCGATTGTTTGGAGAGCGTTTGGATGAAATCATCAAACACTCCAAGGGTAAGGACTCATCCTTACCGCAACACAGACAAAACAGACCCCAACAGAGGAAGGGTCAGTCTGGTTATCGGTCCTTTCGAGGACCGGGCAGGTCCCAATTCGCCTCGTCAAAAAAGACTCAAAAAGACCAGAGACGCTCAGATTCTTGGAGGTCTCAGTCACGCCCAAAAAGGACAGCCGGAGGAACCGTTGCCAAGACGGCGTCCTCCTGACTTGCGGTCTCCGATTCCCACACCCGCGGTCGGTGGGAGGCTTTCCCACTTTGGCGACATCTGGCTGTCACACGTCAAAGACCGTTGGGTGAGGGATATTCTGTCTCACGGGTACAGGATAGAGTTCAGTTCTCGTCCGCCAACTCGTTTCTTCAGAACTTCTCCACCACCAGACCGAGCCGATGCTCTGTTCCAGGCGGTGGCCGCTCTAAAGGCGGAAGGAGTGGTGACCTCCGTCCCTCTTCAGGAACAAGGTCACGGTTTTTACTCCAATCTGTTTGTGGTCCCAAAAAAGGACGGATCGTATCGGCCCGTCCTGGATCTAAAGTTGCTCAACAGACACGTAAAAGTCAGGAGGTTCCGGATGGAATCCCTACGCTCCGTCATAGCCTCAATGTCTCAAGGAGATTTTCTAGCATCAATAGATATCAAAGATGCGTATCTCCACGTGCCGATCGCACCAGAGCATCAGCGTTTCCTACGCTTCGTCATACACGACGAACACCTGCAGTTCGTAGCGTTACCTTTCGGTCTGGCAACAGCCCCCCGGGTCTTCACCAAAGTCATGGCAGCAGTAGTAGCTGTTCTGCACTCGCAGGGTCACTCGGTCATCCCGTATCTAGACGACCTGCTTATAAAGGCACCCTCTCAAGAGGCATGCCAACACAGTCTGAAGGTGGCACTAGACACTCTCCAGAGTTTCGGGTGGATTATCAACTTTCCAAAGTCTCATCTAACCCCGACCCAATCTCTGACTTATCTTGGCATGGAGTTTCATACTCTCTCAGCGATAGTGAAGCTTCCACTGGACAAGCAGTGCTCGCTACGGACTGGAGTGCAATCTCTCCTTCAGACCCAGTCGCACTCACTGAGGCGCCTCATGCATTTCCTAGGAAAGATGGTAGCAGCAATGGAGGCAGTCCCGTTCGCGCAGTTTCATCTGCGCCCTCTACAATGGGACATTCTACGCCAATGGGACGGGAAATCGACGTCCCTCGACAGGACTGTCTCCCTCTCTCAGACTGTCAAGGACTCTCTGCGTTGGTGGCTTCTCCCCACCTCATTGTCACAGGGAAAGTCGTTCCTTCCCCCGTCCTGGGCAGTGGTCACGACGGATGCGAGCCTATCAGGGTGGGGAGCGGTGTATCTCCACCACAGGGCTCAGGGGATGTGGACTCTGGAAGAGTCCACCCTGCAGATCAATGTTCTGGAAATCAGAGCAATCTATCTTGCCCTGCGAGCCTTCCAACAATGGCTGGAAGGCAAGCAGATTCGGATTCAGTCGGACAATTCCACGGCGGTGGCGTACATCAACCACCAAGGGGGAACACGCAGTCGCCAAGCTTTTCAAGAAGTCCAACGGATTTTGACGTGGGTGGAAAGCAGAGCGTCCACCATATCCGCAGTTCACATCCCAGGCGTGGAAAACTGGGAAGCAGACTTTCTCAGTCGCCAGGGCATGGACGCAGGAGAATGGTCCCTTCACCCGGACGTGTTTCAGCAGATCTGTTGCCGCTGGGGGACGCCGGACGTCGATCTGATGGCGTCACGGCACAACAACAAGGTCCCAGTTTTCATGGCACGGTCTCACGATCACCGAGCACTGGCGGCAGACGCCTTGGTTCAGGATTGGTCGCAATTCCGACTCCCCTATGTGTTCCCACCTCTAGCATTGTTACCCAGAGTTCTCCGGAAAATCAGGTCCGACTGCCATCGAGCCATACTCGTCGCTCCAGATTGGCCAAGAAGGTCGTGGTACCCGGATCTGTGGCATCTCACGGTAGGCCAACCGTGGACACTACCAGACCGTCCAGATTTGCTGTCTCAAGGGCCGTTTTTCCATCTGAATTCTGCGGCCCTGAACCTGACTGTGTGGCCATTGAGTCCTGGATCCTAGCGGCCTCAGGTTTATCTCATGAGGTTGTTGCCACAATGAGACAGGCTAGAAAACCATCCTCAGCTAAGATCTATCACAGAACGTGGAAGATATTCTTAGCGTGGTGCTTGGCTCAAGGGTTTTCTCCCTGGCCATTTGCATTGCCAATTTTTCTTTCCTTCCTGCAGTCTGGGTTGGAAAAAGGTTTGTCGCTTAGCTCTCTTAAGGGTCAAGTCTCCGCGCTATCCGTATTCTTTCAGAAGCGCTTGGCACGGCTTTCTAAAGTACGCACGTTTCTCCAAGGAGTTTGTCATATCGTTCCTCCTTACAGACGGCCATTGGAACCCTGGGATCTGAACAAGGTTCTCATTGCTCTCCAGAAGCCGCCTTTCGAGCCTTTGAAAGAGGTTCCCCTTTCTCGGCTTTCACAAAAGGTAGTTTTTCTTGTGGCGGTCACGTCTCTTCGAAGAGTGTCCGAGCTAGCGGCGTTATCTTGCAAATCTCCCTTCCTGGTGTTTCACCAAGACAAGGTAGTACTGCGTCCAATTCCAGAGTTTTCTCCAAAGGTGGTTTCTTCCTTTCATCTCAATCAGGATATCACTTTGCCATCTTTGTGTCCGCATCCAGTTCACCAATTTGAAAAGGGTTTACATCTGTTGGACCTGGTGAGAGCACTCAGGATTTACATTTCTCGCACGGCGGCTCTACGCCGTTCTGATGCGCTCTTTGTCCTAGTCGCTGGTCAGCATAAGGGATCGCAAGCTTCCAAATCCACCCTGGCGCGGTGGATCAAGGAACCAATTCTTCACACATACCGTTCTGCTGGGCTTCCGATTCCATCTGGACTGAAGGCCCATTCTACCAGAGCCGTGGGTGCGTCCTGGGCATTGCGGCATCAGGCTACGGCTCAGCAAGTGTGCCAAGCGGCTACCTGGTCGAGTCTGCACACGTTTACCAAACACTATCAAGTGCATACCTACGCTTCGGCAGATGCCAGCCTAGGTAGACAGGTCCTTCAGGCGGCGGTGGCCCACCTGTAGGAAGAGGCTGTCTGACAGCCCGTTCATGTGGTATCTTTTTACCCACCCAGGGACTGCTTTTGGACGTCCCACTGTCTGGGTCTCCCAATTAGGAGCGAAAAAGAAGAAGGGAATTTTGTTTACTTACCGTAAATTCCTTTTCTTCTAGCTCCAATTGGGAGACCCAGCACCCGCCCTATTTGTTCTTAGGGTTTCGTTTTTTCGGGTGCACATGTTGTTCATGTTGTTTCTTAAGTTCTCCGATCGTGTTATCGGATTGAATTTGTTTTTGAAACTGTTATTGGCTTTCCTCCTTCTTGCTTTGGTACTAAAACTGAGGAATCTGTACTCCTACGGGAGGGTGTATAGCCAGAAGGGGAGGGGCCTTACACTTTTAAGTGTAGTTCTTTGTGCGGCCTCCAGAGGGCAGTAGCTATACACCCACTGTCTGGGTCTCCCAATTGGAGCTAGAAGAAAAGGAATTTACGGTAAGTAAACAAAATTCCCTTCTTATAATACCCAATTGATGATACCTCAGATACAAATAAGAAGATAAATGACTTGAGGCCACCTTTCCCAAGCTATATTAATACTATCAGTATCCATTAAATCATTAATGGCATTGGCATTATCATCATAATGGAGACAAATGTAGTCTAAACATTGGAAATAGCCCCGCCATTATACTCCATGATGGAATTTATAAAAAATTCCAACAGGTCAAAGGCATAATACAGGCAACTGCCCATTACCATTAGTGCGGCACGGTGGCTCAGTGGTTCCATTATCATTAGTGCGGCACGGTGGCTCAGTGGTTAGCACTGCAGTCTTGCAGCGCTGTGGTCCTGGGTTCAAATCCCACTAAGGACACCATCTGCAAGGAGTTTGTATGTTCTCCCCGTGTTTGCGTGGGTTTTCTCTGGGTACTTCGGTTTCCTCCCACATTCCAAAGACATACAGATAGGGACTTTAGATTGGCAACAGTGTCCCCATTGGGGCTCACAATGTATGTAAAGCGCTGTGGAATTAATAGCGCTATATAAATGAATAAAATTATTACTATTATTATTACCTAACTTATTAGTATAGATTATTTTAAACGAGCCAAAACAACAGTGTAACATAAGTCCAGTTAGATAGACATTTGTTAATTCTGGTTAGTAATGTCCAGATTCTTGATAGATGGATCACATACACATTACATATCCACTTAGAACTCCTATGTTTGAAGGAGGAACTCCACCGGCCTTCATGGGGTTAGAGGATTAAGATTTTAGTAGATCCAACTTCCATCTCCCTTATTCTGACCAGAATTATACTGTGCTTGGTTGGCAGCACTAACCACCAAAATGACCTTCACCTCAACACGTTTTCCCCCTTGTCTGTTCAAAACAAGGGGTTCATCAGGAGGATTTATCAATAGGATCCATGGGCATGCCAAATTTCAATAATTCATTAAGAATCTAGAGGAGAAACATGAAACCTCTCAGTACACATCATTTAACTTCACTAACACAGAGAACCTATTTCTAGTCTAGCCCTGGGCTTCAACAACCATAAACATGGGATAATAAATATATAGGAGCCCAAGTAGATAGATCACACACCAATATAATTTATATTTAGGGGCAAATCATAGGAATTCCCCTCCCTCATATAAATATAGCCAGGATAATCGACATTAACCAAACACTTTTTCTTAATATTACCACATATAATGGTCTTAAAAAATCCCCTTGGGTAAATATATCTCACCACAAGTGATAAAAACAGCCTGTATATCCCACCATATTAGGTACAAAAACATCCCCCATAGATAAATGCAAGTCCCAGATTTACTCACCCTGAGCACCTCAGATCTGCTCTAAAAAATGATGGCGCCGGATAGATCAATATTCCATAGGCTCATCACCCCTCCCACATGGTGGACCGGCTATATGCCATGCTTCCACAGATTAGGAGATTCAAAAAAAGCGGCACACAAGTCCCAGATTATAGGCAGCATTTAACCCTCCGTCACATACAATAGGCCTGACAGGCACATCTCTTTTACTTTCATTTCTCCTTCCTCACCAGATTGTGAGGAAATCCCCTCCCTCCAGGTAGTCTCCTGTCTCTAGCAGCTCTGTGAAACCTCATACCTCAGTTGGATTGCAGAGCTTCAGGAGGACAGATATAACTGCGCTAATCTCTCAGGCTCATTGTATGTGAACACGTCACACTCAATAAGGTTGGTATTTTATGTTTTTATTCATCACATGCTCTGCAAGTGTAATTTTTCTGGGGAAATTTCAGGATCCAATTCTGATTGAATATGTGTTTAATAGTACTTAAGGTACCTTAAAATTAAGTTTGTTTCCCTAAATTTTCTTTGTAGAGTTTTTTGACAGAGTCGAACTGGGGACTATTTGGTGGGAGTTTTGAAATGTTTGTATTTCAGAGTTATTAGTTTTATGTTAAGTAAATGGTTTTTTTTTTGCACCTGATTATGTGTAGTCTCTTTTATTACATCCCTATGAAGGTCACTGATCACTTTTAGAGCACTGAAATTGCAAACATTAGATATTATAGGTATTTTTCTAGCCTGCACCTGACAGTCACATTGTATGTGAACTCGTTAGAACCGATATTGTATGTGACGGAGGGTTAATACACAGACACCACTTTACTTCCAGGCTCCCATAACCCAGTATCCGGTAGGATTGCGCATGCGTTAGACTATACAACCAACGTAAGGTTATGGAGCAACTAAGGAACTAGCGCAAATCCCCATACTTTGATGTCCGGAATCACTTCACATGCGTTAAGGCTGCGCCTCCAGCGCAGGTACGGATGAGCATTAAGCAATTTACGTTAATAGCCATGCCCCAGTATCTGGAAACACTGCGCATGGGTTAAATTGTTCAAACAGCGTAAAGAGAGAAAAAAAGGGAATAAACAAATAGTTCACATTAATGCCCCTATCTCAGTAGTCAAAAACACTGCGCATGCGTTAAATGCATAACACATGCAGAGACCAAGAATAGGGGAGTTTGCATAAGTCCCAAAAGAAACTAAAACCAATGAAAAACACCCTTTGTTTGCCATTCTCATTTAACATACCATGCCATATCAGAAAGTTGTTTTGCCTATTATTTACTTCTCCATATTAAACGGAGGTAAAGGAGGGAAAGAAAAATCAAAGGGGGACTAAAGCAAATACCCCCCAAATTGGGGCAGGTATATGCATGCTGAGAACATACACAAATGGGAGATATACTGTAAATCTAATAGAATATATAAAAAATGTAACCCTGATACATGGCAACATCCCATCAAAGCCATGTTTTTCTTAGTTTGGCATCTAAAATACACAGATTATTTACAAGAGGGTATTCCCCAATGACGTGTACTGAGAGGTTCCATGTTTCTCTTCTAGATTCTTAATGAATTATTGAAATTTGGCATGCCCATGGATCCTGTTGATAAATCCTCCTGATGAACCCCTTGTTTTGAACAGACAAGGGGGGGAAACACATCGAGGTGAATGTCATTTTGGTGTTTAATGCTGCCAATGCTAATGTGTATGTTATCCATCTATCAAGAATCTGGACATTACTAACCCGTATTATCAAATGTCTATCTAACTGGACTTATGTTACACTGTTGTTTTGGCTAGTTTAAAATAATCTATATTAATAGGTCAGGTAATGATCAGTTGCCTGTATTATGCCTTTGACCTGTTAGGAATTTTTTATAAGTTCCATCATGGAGTATAATGGAGGGGCTATTTCCAATGTCTAGACTACATTAGTCACCATTATGATGATAATGCCACTGCGATTAATGATTTAATGGATACTGATAGTATTAATATAGCCTGGGAAAGGTGACCCTCAAGTCATTTATCTTCTTATTTGTATCTGAGGTATCATCAATTGGGTATTATAAATATAATTATTGAGACAGTTTAAAGTGGCAAATAATCTTTTGCCTTCTATTATGGCCTTAAATAAGCATATATTTGTACAATAAGGTCATTTATACCAAATGCTCTTACTAACCTAATTATCTCTCACCTATATTCCTCTCTTCCCCCCTTTTTTCTTTTTCTTTATCGCTTCATTGGGGGACACAGAGACCATGGGTTGTATGCTGCTGCCACTAGGAGGCGACACTAAGCAAAACAAGGAAAACTCCTCCTATGCAGTATACACCCACCAACTGGCAATCGTTCCTCAGTTTAAGCTTAGTGTCCATAGGAGGTGGACACACTAGGGGCTACTCCAGCCCCTTAGGTTTGTATTTTTAATCCTTTTGTTTTTTCGTTTCAGACACAGCTCGTCGGGCGACAGGGTGTAATAGCTCACCCTGCTCTCCCCCCTAGAGACCGGTCGCACAGAAGTGGGGTCCGTCCGCCACTTCCGTTGTCTTCCGTGTCTGTCTGGCAGGACTCTACCCCCCTAACACTCTCAAGACTGTTTGGGGGGCATCCACACAGAGGGACAGGCGGATGGTCCTTGCCCCCCTCCCCCTGCACGCTCGCCCTCCACAGCCGGCCTGATCAGGGAGGGGAGACGAAAAATTTCAGAAGATACCCGTCTCCCTACGTATTTCCCAGGAGGCCAGGATCAAGCACAGGACTTTCAGCCATCGGGACAGGTACCCATCCCTTGTCCCGGGTCATGGGGGGCTCCGTTTAAAAAAAAAAAAAAAAAAAAGGGAAAAAAGAAGGACTTAGGATCTCTAGCACGGCTTACCCTTGGTCAGCCCCCTTCGGACAGGCTCTGCCCCCGTTTTCGGCCTCGGCGTCGTTTTCCGGCTCCCCCTGCGGCCTCATCCCAAAATTTAGCCCCCGGCTTCGCTCCAGGCCTAGCTCCCGTCCGGCCACGCCCCCTCCCGGCCGACCTATCGCGCGGGTCCTTCCTTCCCAGCAGGCCCGCCCGCTCTAGCAACCAGTCCCAGCAGGCCTCTGCGCGCTCTTTTCTGTCCACTCACGGCCCTTGTTTCTCTCAGCCAATCCCTGCTCCCTGCAGCGCGCCGTTTTTTCGCGCTTCTTTCCTGCTCCTCCCCCAGCCCGGACACCCTCAGCAGCGCCATTACAGCCTGAGACCCCTCCAGGCAGCGGCAGCGTTCCGGTGCAGCTCCCTACATAGCAACCTGCAGCTCTCCGGAGCCCCCACCTCTGCTCCCTCAGCCTGCAGCTTCAGGACACAGCGCCAGCTTCAGACAGCAGCACCAGCTCACACAGGACGCCAGAGTCTGGGTAAGCTCTGCCACTGGGAGGCAGCTCCTTCCCCATCCACCTGGCACCCTCTGCTCCACTCTCTTCTCTCTCTCTCTCTCTCTCCCTCTCTCTGCTGTCCCATGTCCAGCACAAGAGCGACCCGCTCTCAGCCACAGGCCATAGTACTTCACTTCGCCTGCACCTCTTGTCTAAAAAAGTTTCCCTCAGGGCAGTCCTCCCCCATCTGCCTAGCCTGTAGCACCCCTAGCATGACTACTACGGAGCCCCCCACCGCCCGTAACGAGGACTCGGCTCCCATGCCTGGGTGGGCCTCAGCTCTCTCTCAGACCGTGGACAACCTAACTAATATGTCTCAAACCATAGCCTCGGCCATAGAGCGTCTGCCCGCCTCCACCTCTGGAGTCCCCCCGGTGACCCAGAGCGAGTCTGAGCCCGCAGCGCCTCCAGCCCGGCAGGGCAGAACACACAGGAGGTCTAGGAAGTGGTCCCTTTCGGGGTCCACCTCCAGCTACCCTAGCCCCTCTCTGGCCTCCAGAGCAATGCGCTCTCTATCTCCTACCACATCTGCGGCTGCCCCAGACTCGGACCAGGACTCTGCTTCTGACTCCGATCTGGACTCTGAACATATCTCCAAGCTGACCAGTATGATGGACAGTCTGGTCATTGCTGTCAATCAGACCCTAGAGGTGAAGGATGTAGATCCGGCTCCTACCAGCCAATCGGTCCCTTTCAAAAGGGCCAAGAAACTGCCAAGATGCTTTGGCAACCACAGGGAGTTTGAGGACGTTTTCTCTAAACAGTGGGAACATCCCGACAAGCGTTTCCAGAGGCGCAAGCGGGCACAGATCCTTTATCCATTTCCACCAGAACTTCTTCAGAAGTGGTCAGTGGCCCCTTCAGTGGATCCTCCGATCTCCCGACTGTCGTCCAGCACCACCTTGCCGCTGTCTGATGGCGCCTCCCTCAAGGATCCCTCGGACAGGACCATAGAATCCTTAGCCAGGTCGGCCTTTGAAGCCTCCGGCTCCGCCATCACTCCAGCCTTTGCATCCACCTGGGTCTCCAAGGCTGTCTCCGCCTGAGCAAAGCTCCTTCGGCGCGGTATCCTAGCTAAAGTTCCCAGACCCGAGCTGGCAGATCTCGCAGATCAGATTGCACATGCCAGGAAGTATCTAGTTGCTGCGTCCCTCGACTCCGCTGCTTCCGCAGCCCTGGCAGCTGGCAACATTACTGCGATCCGCAGAGCCGTGTGGCTTAAAGCATGGAACGCGGACTCAGCATCCAAAAAGTCTCTCACCAGTCTTCCCTTTTTTGGTGCCAGACTCTTCGGAGAAAAGCTGGACAAGATCATCTCTGAGGCTACGGGGGGCAAGAGTACCTTCCTTCCCCAACGAAGGATCCCCCGTGCTCCTCTAAAACGGCGGGCCTTTCCCTTTCGCCCCTTTCGTCAATTTTCTACCAACACCAACACGCGTCGGGAGCGGTCCCTAGTACGTCAGGAGAGACTGAAGCCCTCCTTTAAGCCATCACCCCACTGGCGTTCCTGGCGTTCCCGTGGCCAGCAGTCCAAGCCCTCCAGCTCCAGATCCAACAGATTCTCCTCCGCATGACTGGGCTCCCGTCCCCGGATCCTCATCCAGAGTCGGCGGTCGTCTCCGCATGTTCAGAAACGCGTGGCTTTCCGTGATAGACGACGCCTGGGTCCGAGACGTCGTCTCTCACGGCTACAAGATAGAGTTTTCTTCTCTCCCATGCTCACGCTTCGTCAAGTCCAAACCCCCCAAGGATCCCTCGCTCACCAAGGGTTTTTTCGCGGCCATCCAGTCTATGCGAGACTCTGGGGTCATCATCCCCATCCCTCCTCAAGACAGATTCCGGGGTTTTTATTCAAACCTCTTCGTTGTCCCGAAGAAGAACGGCACAGTCCGTCCCATTCTGGACCTCAAGCGCCTCAACAGTCGGGTCCGTCTCAGGCGATTCCGCATGGAGTCTCTGCGCTCAGTGATAGCATCCATGGAACCCAGGGAGTTCCTATGTTCGGTGGACATCCAGGACGCCTATCTCCACATCCCGATCTTCCCAGCTCATCAGAGATTCTTACGCTTCGTGGTTCAGGAGCAACACTTTCAATTCACAGCTCTCCCATTCGGGCTCTCGACAGCTCCCAGAGTCTTCACCAAGGTGATGGCAACTGTCATGGCTATTCTTCGGACTTTTAGGAATTCTAGCTATCCCGTACCTGGACGACATTTTGATCAAGGCTCCCTCGGCATCGGAGTGCCGCGACAGTCTCAACATCACTCTGGATACTCTAACCCGTCTCGGCTGGCTGATCAACAGGCCAAAGTCATCTCTGATCCCGACTCAACGCATCTCATTCCTCGGCATGATCTTTGATACCACGCAGGCGAGGGTTCTTCTGCCCAAGGACAAGCTCTCAGCTATCCTGAGGGGGATTTGGAAGCTCCAACGCGCACCCCGTTGCTCTCTTCGGTACTGCATGAGCATTCTCGGGAAGATGGTGGATCGTCAATGGAAGCGGTGCCCTACAGTCAATTCCATACTCGCCCTCTTCAGGGTCTCCTTCTAGCAACATGGGACAAGTCTCTTCACTCCCTGGATCGGCCAATTGCGATTCCTCCTCGAGTCAGAGAGTCATTGGAATGGTGGAAACGCTCTCCCCTCACCCTCCAAGGGAGATCATTTCTTCCCCTTCGATGGAAGGTCATCACGACGGACGCCAGCCTGCTAGGCTGCGGAGCCACGTTCCAGGACCTCACAGTTCAGGGTCGCTGGAACGAGCCGGAAACCAAGCTTCCCATCAACATCTTGGAACTCAGGTCAGTACGCCTAGCTCTCTTTCATTGGAAGTCCCTGCTTCGCGGACACCCAGTTCGGGTACAGTCCGACAATGCAACCACTGTGGCCTACATAAATCATCAGGGCGGAACACGCAGCCATGCGGCGATGAGGGAGGTATCTCTAATCCTCGACTGGGCCGAACAGAACATCCCAGCAATCTCGACGGTCCACATCCCAGGCGTGGACAATTGGGCCGCCGACTTCCTCAGCCGAGAAGGACTCAACGAGGGAGAGTGGTCCCTCAATCCCAGAATCTTCCAGCAGATCTGTTCCAGGTGGGGGACCCCCGACGTGGATCTCCTGGCCTCCAGGTGGAATCACAAGGTGCCCCAGTTCGTTTCCAGAGCAAGAGACCCACTGGCGCTCGCAACGGACGCCCTAGCGATCCCCTGGTCGCAGTTCTCTCTACCGTACCTCTTTCCTCCGCTTCCGCTTATTCCCAAGCTAGTCAAGAAGATCAAAGCGGAAGGAGTTCCGGTGATTCTCGTGGCCCCAGATTGGCCCCGTCGCCCATGGTACGCAGAGCTCGTGCACCTTCTTGCCGACGTTCCGTGGAGACTTCCAGACGCCCCGGACCTTCTCACTCAGGGACCTTTTCTTCACCAGAATTCACAGTCGCTCAATTTAACGGCATGGCTGTTGAAGCCGCAGTACTAACTGCCTCGGGATTCTCAGAAGGAGTCGTCCAGACAATGATCAAAGCACGGAAGCCTTCCTCTTCCCGCATCTACCACCGTACGTGGAAGGCAGATTTCCGCTGGTGCGAGGCTAATCAGGTCACAGCCATGACCTTCTCCTTGCCAGTTCTGTTGTCCTTCCTGCAGTCTGGCCTAGATGCTGGGTTAGCACTCAGCTCTCTCAAGGGGCAAGTGTCTGCTCTTTCCATTCTCTTTCAAAAGAGGATTGCCTCTCGCTCACAGGTTCGCACATTCATTCAGGGGGCTGCGCATTCGGTGCCCCCCGTTCAGCCTCCGGTGGAGCCCTGGGACCTCAACTTGGTTCTGTCTGTTCTCCAGCATTCCCCATTCGAACCTATGCAGGAGGTGTCTCTAACGTTCCTCTCTTGGAAGGTCGCCTTCTTAGTTGCCATCACGTCAATCAGGCGGGTATCTGAACTAGCGGCGCTCTCCTGCCGCTCTCCATATCTTGTCTTCCACCAGGATAAGGTAGTCCTCCGTCCGGTACCGTCCTTTCTGCCCAAGGTGGTCTCCTCTTTCCATCTTAACGAGGACATTGTTCTTCCCTCATTTTGTCCGAACCCTTCGCACCCTCGTGAGGTTCTTCTCCACAAGCTGGACATGGTCAGAGCTCTCCGCCTGTACATTTCCAGGACGGCTCAATTCAGACTGTCGGATTCCCTCTTTGTGCTTCCGTCCGGCCCGCGCAGAGGCCTACCTGCCTCCAAGTCCTCCATTGCGCGATGGATTCGCTCTGCCATACTGGAAGCCTACCGGGTAAGAGGAAGAACGCGCCCACTCAGGATTACGGCCCATTCCACCAGGGCGGTGGGAGCCTCGTGGGTGGTCCGCCACCACGCTCCAGCGTCGCAGCTTTGCAAAGCGGCCACCTGGTCTTCGCTCCACACTTTCACAAAGTTCTACAGGGTCCACACTTTCGCATCCTCCGATGCGAGCCTCAGTAGACGAGTTCTGCAGGCTACAGTGGACCGAGGTCAGCCCTGAGAGTAACATTAGACCCTCCCTTGGGACTGCTTTAGGACGTCCAATGGTCTCTGTGTCCCCCAATGAAGCGATAAAGAAAAGTAGATTTTGGGTACTCACCGTAAAATCTCTTTCTTGGAGCCTTCATTGGGGGACACAGCACCCGCCCTTGTGTTGGACATATGTTACTGTTCAATGTTACGGTTGAATATTGAGTTTGATGTTCACTTCTGTATGATTGTTCGTTCTTTACTGTTGTCTCCTATTGCTTTCTCACTAACTGAGGAACGATTGCCAGTTGGTGGGTGTAAACTGCATAGGAGGAGTTTTCCTTGTTTTGCTTAGTGTCGCCTCCTAGTGGCAGCAGCATACAACCCATGGTCTCTGTGTCCCCCAATGAAGGCTCCAAGAAATAGATTTTACGGTGAGTACCCAAAATCTACTTTTTCCATCTATGTCTTCTTATTGCACTACCTTATGTAGTTAATGATGGTCTAAAGGGGATTGAGTTGTTTGAAAAATTAGGTGTGATCGGGGGTTGGTGGGAGCAGCGATATCAATTTCTGGGGATCTGAGTGTCTAACTATATGTCTGATTATTATATCACTGCGAATATGTATATCAATGCCTAATTATTAGAGATGAGCGAGCCTCTAGAGGCTCGAGTTCGGTTCGTCGGACGAAGGCCGTGTTCGAGTTCGGTTCGGCGAGCCGTTTGACAAACCTCTCGAACCCCATAGAAAACAATGGGAGGCAATCACAAACACATAAAAACACCTTGAAAACACCTTCAAAGGTGTCCAAAAGGTGACAAACAACTTCCAAGACAACACAAACACATGGGAAAGTGACAAGCACAAATACTCATGCGAAAACAAAACAGCTGGACGAGGAAAAAGAGGAGGAGACACAGACGTAGGTATGTCATGCCCTTCTAAAATCATGTAAAACACAGCAAGGGGACTTCAAGCAAAGTCTCCCATCTTTCCAAAAATTGGGCCCCACACACACCCCTTCAGTGGCATCACTTGTGTCCCATTTGCAAACTTGACAGGTAGACTTACATCAAGCACATTCCAAAATACGCCAGCCTTAACTGTCCCCAGGATGACACCGGGGTAGGTAGCAAAGTCTTTGCTGAACCATGACTTGTTCATCTTGGCTCGTTTTTAAAAACACCGCAAGGGGACTCCAAGCAAAGTCTCCCTTTTTTCCAAAAATTGGGCCCCACAGACACCACTTCAGTGGCATCACTTGTGCCCTAGTTGCAAACAGGATGTTTTGATTTGCATCAAGCACATTCCAAAATACGCCAGCCTTTACTCTCCCCAGGATGACACCGGGGTAGGTAGCAAAGTCTTTGCTGAACCATGACTTGTTCATCTTGGCTCATTTTTAAAAACACCGCAAGGGGACTCCAAGCAGAGTCTCCCTTTTTTTTCAAGAATTGGGCTACACAGACACCCCTTCAGTGGCATCACTTGTGCCCCAGTTGCAAACTTGATAGGTAGATTTGCATCAAGCACATTCCAAATTACGCCAGCCTTTACTCTCCCCAGGATGACACAGGTGTAGTAAAGTTCTTGCGGATCCATGACTTGTTCATCTTGATGAACGTTAGTCTGTCCACATTGTCACTGGACAGATGCGTGCGCTTATCTGTCAGCACACACCCAGCAGCACTGAAGACACGTTCAGAGACAACGCTGGCTGCGGGACACGACAAGATCTCCAAGGCATAAGTGGCGAGCTCAGGCCATTTTTCAAGATTTGAAGCCCAAAAAGATTCGCCCCAAGTTATGCAAACCTATACATGGGGCGTTTCGAATCCTCGTTCATTACCCAGTCCCCCTTAGCCAAAGGTCATATAATCCTATACCGCAGATTTATAGATGACCTGTTCTTCATCTGGTCAGGCTCTGATAGTACTGCTAAAATGTTCATCAATTCCTTGAATAATAATGACTGGGGACTAACATTCACGACAACCATGTCCAGTGAATCCATTCAGTTCCTGGATCTGAACATTAAATTCAATAGTGAAGCCTCCATTGAAACCTCCACCTTCTTTAAAAAGGTGGATGTGAACAGTTACCTGGAGTTTGGTAGTAGCCACCTTCCCAAGTGGATCAGGAACATACCCTACGGGCAATATTGGCGTGTCAGAAAAAACTGCACGAGTATAGATTCTTTCAAAGATGAAGCCAGAATACTAAAAACCAGGTTCATAAGCAAAGGTTATCCCAAAAAAAATTCTGTCCGATGCTTTTCATAAAAGTCTATTATTGGATCAGGACAAGTGCTTGACAAATATTGAGGAAAAAAGACTTCTGGCTATTCAGGGGGATGGTACTAACACGGAATTTGGCAGCTGTTTAGTTACCACATTTAGTGATTCCTATAAACAAATCAAGGAATTGATTAATAAACATTGGCACATTGTGAGGAGTGACAGGATCTTGACAGGAGTGTTACCCGCAGTCCCACGGGTTATCTTTAGAAGAAGCAGATGCCTAAAAAATATAATAGCCCCCAGCAATAACTGGCCTAGTAAAGTTTCCTTCAAGGATAAACAACCAGGTATTGTAAAACCAGCCGGTAATTTTGGCTGTGGGCAATTGAGATGTTTATGTTGCAAATCTTTGACACAAGGTAAACGGTCCTTTAAATCCAACATCACAGGTGAAGAATATACAATCCAACAACATTTGAACTGCCATTCAAATTTTGTTATTTATCTCCTGGAATGTCCATGCGGCCTACAGTATGTGGGTCGAACCACACAAATGCTTCATAACAGACTTAATGGCCATCGTTTCAACATCAGGCATGGTACCCTAACCCATAGTCTAGCCAAACATTTTTTACTAGAGCATAATAAAGATAGAGAAACATTCAAAACAACTATTATTGAGCAAATAATTGTAGATGTGAGGGAACGTTATTGGAAACTAGTGGAACGTGAATCATTTTGGATTTTTAAATTGGCCACACTCCATCCTGAGGGTTTGAACATCATGACAGAGCGGGTAAAATAAAGATTGATCGTCCGGCTGGGTAGATATGTGTAAAGTATCCCATCACTAACTAAAGTAAATTTGTGGGAACAATTCAATAAAATATTAACAGAAAATAGTAAATAATCAAGGATTTGAGATCAGTTTTATATAATAACCCCTATGGACATCTATTTAAACATTGATTGATAATTGGCCGTGGGAATCATTATTTGCTAATATTTTTATATACTTTTAATATTATTGATTGAGGTGCCAATTAAGGTTCCCATGATTTTATATATCACTGAATAATTTCACTGCAATTTTTTAGCCCTATAATTCTTACCAATCGAGACCTCAACCATAATCTAGTCCAACTAATTTAATCTGTTTTATATGTAATTTCTATGTAATAATTATGTAAATCTATATGGTTTTTCATAATTTATATCAGTAATTTATCTTCATTCACATCAAAGTTTCATCACACAATTTTATATTAAAAAAAAAAAAAAATCAACAACTTTTTTAGGATTGATTCATCTCTAATTATCCATACATTTCCTGTATGTACTTATACTATATATATTTTATTACTTTGCAGTTTGCTATTTCCTGGTTCTTTCAAAATATAATTTACACTCCCAGGGTATAGCTCTAGATAATATTAATAATTGGGAAATACCAACATCATTCTTAATCGTATTCTAATTTTTATGTCATAACTCTTATGCACATTTATTCTAATTGAATTAATATAACCCCCGACCCCAATGATTCATCCCATAATAATCTAGTTCTGACACCCCAGATTGTTTTTTGGAGATCTGAGGGTTAATTACATATGGGGTAATCAATTCTTAATTGGGACCAACACTGAGGGAGGGTCTGTGCATTATCTTATCCTTTCCTTGTACAGTTAGGTCCAGAAATATTTGGACAGTGACACAGTTTTCGCGAGTTGGGCTCTGCATGCCACCACATTGGATTTGAAATGAAACCTCTACAACAGAATTCAAGTGCAGATTGTAACGTTTAATTTGAAGGTTTGAACAAAAATATCTGATAAAAATTGTAGGAATTGTACACATTTCTTTACAAACACTCCACATTTTAGGAGGTCAAAAGTAATTGGACAAATAAACCAAACCCAAACAAAATATTTTTATTTTCAATATTTTGTTGCGAATCCTTTGGAGGCAATCACTGCCTTAAGTCTGGAACCCATGCACATCACCAAACGCTGGGTTTCCTCCTTCTTAATGCTTTGTCAGGCCTTTACAGCCGCAGCCTTCAGGTCTTGCTTGTTTGTGGGTCTTTCCGTCTTAAGTCTGGATTTGAGCAAGTGAAATGCATGCTCAATTGGGTTAAGATCTGGTGATTGACTTGGCCATTGCAGAATGTTCCACTTTTTTGCACTCATGAACTCCTGGGTAGCTTTGGCTGTATGCTTGGGGTCATTGTCCATCTGTACTATGAAGCGCCGTCCGATCAACTTTGCGGCATTTGGCTGAATCTGGGCTGAAAGTATATCCCGGTACACTTCAGAATTCATCCGGCTACTCTTGTCTGCTGTTATGTCATCAATAAACACAAGTGACCCAGTGCCATTGAAAGCCATGCATGCCAATGCCATCACGTTGCCTCCACCATGTTTTACAGAGGATGTGGTGTGCCTTGGATCATGTGCCGTTCCCTTTCTTCTCCAAACTTTTTTCTTCCCATCATTCTGGTACAGGTTGATCTTTGTCTCATCTGTCCATAGAATACTTTTCCAGAACTGAGCTGGCTTCATGAGGTGTTTTTCAGCAAATTTAACTCTGGCCTGTCTATTTTTGGAATTGATGAATGGTTTGCATCTAGATGTGAACCCTTTGTATTTACTTTCATGGAGTCTTCTCTTTACTGTTGACTTAGAGACAGATACACCTACTTCACTGAGAGTGTTCTGGACTTTAGTTGATGTTGTGAATGGGTTCTTCTTCACCAAAGAAAGTATGCGGCGATCATCCACCACTGTTGTCATCCGTGGACGCCCAGGCCTTTTTGATTTCCCAAGCTCACCAGTCAATTCCTTTTTTCTCAGAATGTACCCGACTGTTGATTTTGCTACTCCAAGCATGTCTGCTATCTCTCTGATGGATTTTTTCTTTTTTTTTAGCCTCAGGATGTTCTGCTTCACCTCAATTGAGAGTTCCTTAGACCGCATGTTGTCTGGTCACAGCAACAGCTTCCAAATGCAAAACCACACACCTGTAATCAACCCCAGACCTTTTAACTACTTCATTGATTACAGGTTAACGAGGGAGACGCCTTCAGAGTTAATTGCAGCCCTTAGAGTCCCTTGTCCAATTACTTTTGGTCCCTTGAAAAAGAGGAGGCTATGCATTACAGAGCTATGATTCCTAAACTCTTTCTCCGATTTGGATGTGAAAACTCTCATATTGCAGCTGGGAGTGTGCACTTTCAGCCCATATTATATATATAATTGTATTTCTGAACATGTTTTTGTAAACAGCTAAAATAACAAAACTTGTGTCACTGTCCAAATATTTCTGGACCTAACTGTATATATATATGTGTCTGCTACACTTTTATCTTTATGCTACCTGAGGAAGGGGGAAATTATTATTGTTTTATTGTATCCCTGAAACGCGTTGTAGCTCAAAAAAATCTTCACTATTTATCTCCTATCTCCTTTGTGAGCAGCGCCCTTTACACCGTGTTTTTTGTTTTTCTTCTTCTTTGAAGCCCAAAAAGAACAAGGCTCCAGTTGCAAAGTCATAGCATTGCTGTTCATTTGGAGATACTCCTGTATTTTCCTCTCCAGCCATTGACTATGTGTCAGACTTCTTGTCTCTTGTGGCCTTGCATTGGATGGTCTAAAAAAAATTATGAAATGATTCCATAAAATTGCTGGTACCAGCACCAGATACGGTGTTGCTGGTACGGTTTGACTGATAATGACGAGACAGTCCCATGCTTGGCAAGTGACAACTGGGAGATTCACTCCGTGCACCTCTGGCGTTTGGTGGAAAAGCCGAGCTAAGATTGAGTAACAGCTTCTGCTGATACTCCTGCATACGTGCGTCCCTTTCTATGGCTGGAATTATTTCACCAGCTTTGAACTTGTATCGGGGATCTAATAGTGTGGCAACCCAGTAGTCATCATCACTTCTAATTTTGACAATCCGAGGGTCATATTGAAGGTAGTGCAGCAAGAAAGCGCTCATGTGTCTTGCACATCCATGCGGACCAAGTCCTCGCTGTGTTTGTGGCGTAGAGGTGTTAACCATGCTTTCTTCCTCTGACTTCTCCCCCCAACCTCGTTCAACCGAAATTTGACCAAGGTCTCCCTCATCTGCTAAGTCTTCCATGTCCATCGAGAGTTTGTCCTTCATTTCTTCATGGTCTCCTGCTCCTTCCTCAACATTTTGGCTGCTACCATGTGCCCTTGTTAATCCCTCTCCCCCACCGTCCCATGCCTGCTGCCTTGGTGATGATGAACGTCTGGATCTTGTAGATGTTGGTATCCCTTGCGCATATGAATCCTCCTGTACTTCCTCCTCTTCCTCTTGTCCCACCCCCTGACTCCGAATAGTGTTTAGCGTGTGCTCCAGCATGTAAATGATTGGAATTGTCATGCTGATAATAGCATTGTCAGCGCTAAACATATTCGTTGCCATGTCGAAACTGTGCAGAAGGGTGCATAGGTTCTTGATCTGAGACCACTCCATCAGCGTGATCTGCCCCACCTCTGCATCTCGTTGGCCCGGGCTATACGTCATAACGTATTGCACCAGGGCTCGGCGATGCTGCCACAGTCGCTGTAACATGTGGAGAGTCGAATTCCAGCGTGTCGATACATCGCATTTCAGGCGATGAACCGGCATGCCGAAAGACTTCTGGAGCGAAGCAAGTCGGTCAGCTGCGGCGGTTGAACGGCGGAAGTGAGCAGAGAGTGACTGTGGCCTGTGCAGAAGCCCATCTAGGCCGGGATAGTGGGTTAAAAATTGCTGGACAACAAGGTTCAACACGTGAACCAAACAAGGCACGTGTGTCACCTTGCCCCAGCGAACGGCCGCACCCAGGTTTACAGCATTGTCGCACACGTCCTTCCTTGGCTGTAGGTTGAGTGGAGACAACCATTTACGAATCTCGGACTGCAGAGCTGACAACAACTCATCCGCTGTGTGACTCTTATTTCCAAGACATTTCAAGGTAAAGACCGCCTGATGCCGTTGAGCTCTGCTGCCAGCATAGTAAGGAGGTGTGTTGGATTCCTTGTGCGCAGTTACAACGTGGGTGGCCTGACCAGGCAGGCTGGGGGCGGAGGTGCAGGACTCAGACGAGATTGAGGAGGCAGAAGCAGTGGAGGAACATCAACATACAGAGGATTGACACACAAGTCTTGGTGACGGCAAGACTTGTTCAGCAGACCCTTCTCCATCTATCACCATAGTTACCCAGTGCCCAGTCAGTGACATGTAACGCCCCTTTCCATGCTTACTGGTCCAAATATTGGTGGTGAAATGCACCCGTTCACACACAGAGTTTCTCAAGGAAGCGGTGATGTTGTGTGCAACATGCTGGTGTAGCACAGGCACACCTTTCTTGGAGAAGTAGTGGCGACTGGGCATCTGGTACTGGGGCACTGGGACGGACATAAGGTCTCGAAAATCCTCTGTGTCCACTAGGCGGAAAGGCAGCATTTCGGTAGCCAAGAGCTTAAAGAGGGATAAAGTCAACCTCTTAGCTTTGTCATTGCTCGGAGGAAATGGCCTTTTATTTGTCCACATCTGAGGGACTGAGATCTGGCTGCTTTGTGGAGACGGTGGTGAGTAGGGTGTCCCTGGAAAACTGCAGGTCTGTGAGGAAAGTGCAGGCGTAGACATGATGTTGCCTTCATCCAAAGTTGGTGCTATCGATGTCTGAGAGAGCTGTACACCAGCACTTGTTTCACCTTCCAAACCAATTGATGACCTACCAAGCAAACTGCCTGTTGCGGTTAAAGTGGTGGAAGGTCTGCATGGAAGAACAGGTCTGACAACTGTCCCCACAGTCCTAGAAGATGAAGAGTGCGCGGATGCACTGGAAGGGGCAGGTAGTGGTTGGCCCGCTCCGCTAGGCCGGATTGCAGCACAGTGAGCTTCCCACTGGGACTTATGCTTGTTATTCATGTGACGATTTATGGAAGAAGTTGTCAAACTGGTGAGGTTTTGGCCTCTACTTATAGATTGCTGACAAATTTTACAGATCACTTGATTTGGAAGATCCTTTGCAAGGTCAAAAAAGGACCAGGCTAGGCAAGGCTTAGAGGACATGCGACCTGCAGAGCCACCCCGACTTGTGCTGAGAGGCAGAGTGGTGGCTGCGGATGGACTTGTTGACGTGCTTCCAGTACCCCGACTCTGTCCAGGAAAGCGCTAGGTAACTTCATCGTCAGTTTCATCCTCCTCCACCGCCTCTGGTGACCGTCTCAAGTGCCTGACTGTGGGTTGACAGTAAGTGGGATCTAGAACTTCATCATCAAGCATTGTGTTTGCACTCCCCTCGCCCTCAGACCTAACCGCTTCCTGCCCTGACTGCATAGTTAAGTTGTCGTCCCAATCTGGTATCTGCATCTCATCGTCATCAGTATGTTCCTCATTGTCTCCACCAACAGGTGTTACAGTTTGTGAATGAGGGTCTACATTATGCTCAGAAACTTGGTCATCAGGGCCTGAATCTGACTCACAAAGCTTCTGGGCATCACTGCAGACCATTTCCTGGTCTGTACTCACTGTAGCTTGGGAACAGACCTCTGATTCCCAGGGTATAGTGTGACTGAACAGCTCTGCAGACTCAGCCATCTCAGTTCCACCATACTGTGCAGGGCTGATGGAGACTTCAGAGCTGGGAGAAAGCAAGTTTGATTGGGATGACAACTCAGAGGACTGGTGTTTTTTGGATGCGGTACTTGAAGTGGCTGAGAGGGCACTTGTTGAACCACTTGAGATCCATTCAAGCATTTTCCTTTTTTGGCCATCATCTACCTTTGTTCCTGTTGTTCGTGTCCGTAAAAAAGGGAGCACATCGGATTGTCCACGGTAAGTAGTAGACATCTTACTTTTGCTGGTAGATGGTCTATCTTCAGCAGATGATAATGGAGCTTTGCCACCTTCCCCACGGACAAAACCTTTTTTTCCTTTTCCACCACGCCTCTTCCCCTTTCCACGAGCATCTGTCCTTTTGCCACTCCTTTTGTTAGCAACAAAATTGGACACTTAAAATGTGGTAACAAAAATTGAGAGGTGGTGTAGATTGCAGAGGTGGTCTAGCTTTATTGACAGCTGAAGAACCAACATTGACTATCTCTGACAATGCAACTATGGCCCTAAAACTGGCAGCCCTGTTTGCTATAAAAATAGCGTAGCAAAAATGGGCAGGAGGGTAGAATGCAGAAGTGGTGGAACTTGCTTGCCACCAGTGGGACACTAAGTTAGTATAGCAGACACTTTTTGGATGCCACTAAGTTTCAGCACTGTTTGCTATAAAAATAGCGTAGCAAAAATGGGCAGGAGGGTAGAATGCAGAGGTGGTGGAACTTGCTTGGCACCAGTGGGACACTAAAGGCTACTTTACACACTGCGATATCGGTCCCGATATCGCTAGTGTGCGTACCCGCCCCCATCTGTTGCGCGACACGGGCATATCGCTGCCCGTGGCGCACAACATCGCCCAGAGCCGTCACACATACTTACCTGTCCGGCGACGTCGCTGTGACCGGCGAACCGCCTCCTTTCTAAGGGGGCGGTCCGTGCGGCGTCACAGCGACGTCACTGAACCGCCGCCCAATCGCAGCGGAGGGGCGGAGATGAGCGGGGCGTAACATCCCGCCCACCTCCTTCCTTCCGCATAGCGGCCGGGAGGCAGGTAGGGAGACGTTCCTCGCTCCTGCGGCGTCACACGCAGCGATGTGTGATGCCGCAGGAACGAGGAACAACCTCGTTACTGCTGAAGTAACGATAATTGGGAATGGACCCCCGTGTCGCCGATTAGCGATTTTTCACTGTTTTGCAACGATGCAAAATCGCTAATCGATGTCACACGCAACGGCATCGCTAATGCGGCCGGATGTGCGTCACGAATTCCGTGACCCCAACGACTCCGCATTAGCGATATCGTAGCGTGTAAAGCCCGCTTTAGTTAGCATAGCAGACACTTTTTGGATGCAACTAAGTTTCAGCACTGTTTGCTATAAAAATAGCGTAGCAAAAATGGGCAGGTGGGTAGAATGCAGAGGTGGTGGAACTTGCTTGGCACCAGTGGGACACTAAGTTAGCATAGCAGACACTTTTTGGATGCAACTAAGTTTCAGCACTTTTTGCTATAAAAATAGCGTAGCAAAAATGGGCAGGTGGGTAGAATGCAGAGGTGGTGGAACTTGCTTGGCACCAGTGGGACACTAAGTTAGTATAGCAGACACTTTTTGGATGCCACTAAGTTTCAGCACTGTTTGCTATAAAAATAGCGTTGCAAAAATAGGCAGGTGGGTAGAATGCAGAGGTGGTGGAACTTGCTTGGCACCAGTGGGGCACTAAGTTAGTATAGCAGACAATTTTTGGATGCCACTAAGTTTCTGCACTGTTTCCTATAAAAATAGCGTAGCAAAAATGGGCAGGAGGGTAGAATGCAGAGGTGGTGGAACTTGCTTGGCACCAGTGGGACACTGAGTTAGCATAGCAGACACTTTTTGGATGCAACTAAGTTTCAGCACTGTTTGCTATAAAAATAGCGTAGCAAAAATGGGCAGGTGGGTAGAATGCAGAGGTGGTGGAACTTGCTTGGCACCAGTGGGACACTAAGTTAGTATAGCAGACACTTTTTGGATGCAACTAAGTTTCAGCACTGTTTGCTATAAAAATAGCGTAGCAAAAATGGGCAGGAGGGTAGAATGCAGAGGTGGTGGAACTTGCTTGGCACCAGTGGGACACTAAGTTAGCATAGCAGAAACTTTTTGGATGCAACTAAGTTTCAGCACTGTTTGCTATAAAAATAGCGTAGCAAAAATGGGCAGGTGGGTAGAATGCAGAGGTGGTGGAACTTGCTTGGCACCAGTGGGACACTAAGTTAGTATAGCAGACACTTTTTGGATGCAACTAAGTTTCAGCACTGTTTGCTATAAAAATAGCGTAGCAAAAATGGGCAGGTGGGTAGAATGCAGAGGTGGTGGAACTTGCTTGGCACCAGTGGGGCACTAAGTTAGTATAGCAGACACTTTTTGGATGCCACTAAGTTTCAGCACTGTTTGCTATAAAAATAGCGTAGCAAAAATGGGCAGGTGGGTAGAATGCAGAGGTGGTGGAACTTGCTTGGCACCAGTGGGGCACTAAGTTAGTATAGCAGACACTTTTTGGATGCCACTAAGTTTCTGCACTGTTTCCTATAAAAATAGCGTAGCAAAAATGGGCAGGAGGGTAGAATGCAGAGGTGGTGGAACTTGCTTGGCACCAATGGGACACTAAGTTAGTATAGCAGAAACATTTTGGATGCCACTAAGTTTCAATACTGTTTGCTATAAAAATAGCGTAGCAAAAATGGGCAGGAGAGTAGAAGGCAGAGGTGGTGAAACTTGCTTGGCACCAGTGGGACACTAAGTTAGTATAGCAGACACTTTTAGGATGGCAGAAAAAGTGTCAGCTCTTTGGGCAAATAAAATGGCGTGGCAAAAGTGGGCAGGTGGGTACAGTGCCCGGGTTCTGTGGGTACCAGGACAGGAAAGGAAAACTAACTTAGTATTCCAGACATTTTTAGGATGGCAGAAAAAATGTCAGCTCTTTGGGCAAATAAAATAGCGTGGCAATAGTGGGCAGGTGGGTACAGTGCCCGGTTCTGTGGGTACCAGGACAGGAAAAGAAAACTAACTTAGTATTCCAGACACTTTTAGGATGGCAGAAAGTGTCAGCTCTTTGGGCAAATCAAATAGCGTGGCAAAACTGGGCAGGTGGGTACAGTGCCCGGGTTCTGTGGGTACCAGGACAGAAAAGGAAAGCTAACATAGTATTCCAGACACTTTTAGGATGACAGAAAGTGTCAGCTCTTTGGGCAAATCAAATAGCGTGGCAAAAGTGGACAGGTGGGTATAGTGCCCGGGTTCTGTGGGTACCAGCACAGGAAAGGAACACTAACTTAGTATTCCAGACACTTTTAGGATGGCAAAAAAAGTGTCAGCTCTTTGGGCAAATAAAATAGCGTGGCAGAAGTGTGCAGGTCGGTACAGTGCCCGGGTTCTGTGGGAACCAGGACAGGAAAGGAAAACTAACTTAGTATTCCAGACACTTTTAGGATGGCAGAAAGTGTCAGCTCTTTGGGCAAATAAAATAGCGTGGCAAAAGTGGGCAGGTGGGTACAGTGCCCGGGTTTCGTGGGTCAGTGCACAGGAAAGGAAAACTAACTTAGTATTCCAGACGCTTTTAGGATCGCAGAAAAAGTGTCAGCTCTTTGGGAAAATC
Source organism: Anomaloglossus baeobatrachus (assembly GCF_048569485.1). Lineage (NCBI taxonomy): Eukaryota > Metazoa > Chordata > Amphibia > Anura > Aromobatidae > Anomaloglossus > Anomaloglossus baeobatrachus. The sequence goes on from NC_134356.1 coordinate 458,099,979, forward strand.
AAATAGCGTGGCAAAAGTGGGCATGTGGGTACAGTGCCCGGGTTCTGTGGGTACCAGGACAGGAAAGGAAAACTAAGTTAGTATTCCAGACACTTTTAGGATGGCAGAAAAAGTGTCAGCTCTTTGGGCAAATCAAATAGCGTGGCAAAAGTGGGCAGGTGGATACAGTGCCCGGGTTCTGTGGGTACCAGGACAGGAAAGGAAAACTAAGTTAGTATTCCAGACACTTTTAGGATGGCAGAAAAAGTGTCAGCTCTTTGGGCAAATAAAGTAGCGTGGCAAAACTGGGCAGGTGGATACAGTGCCCGGGTTCTGTGGGTACCAGGACAGGAAAGGAAAACTAACTTAGTATTCCAGACACTTTTAGGATGGCAGAAAGTGTCAGCTCTTTGGGCAAATCAAATAGCGTGACAAAAGTGGGTAGGTAGGTACAGTGCCCAGGTTCTGTGGGTACCAGGACAGGAAAGGAAAACTAAGTTAGTATTCCAGACACTTTTAGGATGGCAGAAAAAATGTCAGCTCTTTGGGCAAATAAAATAGCGTGGCAATAGTGGGCAGGTGGGTACAGTGCCCGGTTCTGTGGGTACCAGGACAGGAAAAGAAAACTAACTTAGTATTCCAGACACTTTTAGGATGGCAGAAAGTGTCAGCTCTTTGGGCAAATCAAATAGCGTGGCAAAACTGGGCAGGTGGGTACAGTGCCCGGGTTCTGTGGGTACCAGGACAGAAAAGGAAAACTAACATAGTATTCCAGACACTTTTAGGATGACAGAAAGTGTCAGCTCTTTGGGCAAATCAAATAGCGTGGCAAAAGTGGACAGGTGGGTATAGTGCCCGGGTTCTGTGGGTACCAGCACAGGAAAGGAAAACTAACTTAGTATTCCAGACACTTTTAGGATGGCAAAAAAAGTGTCAGCTCTTTGGGCAAATAAAATAGCGTGGCAGAAGTGTGCAGGTCGGTACAGTGCCCGGGTTCTGTGGGAACCAGGACAGGAAAGGAAAACTAACTTAGTATTCCAGACACTTTTAGGATGGCAGAAAGTGTCAGCTCTTTGGGCAAATAAAATAGCGTGGCAAACGTGGGCAGGTGGGTACAGTGCCCGGGTTCTGTGGGTCAGTGGACAGGAAAGGAAATCTAACTTAGTATTCAAGACACTTTTAGGATGGCAGAAAAAGTGTCAGCTCTTTGGGCAAATAAAATAGCGTGGCAGAAGTGTGCAGGTCGGTACAGTGCCCGGGTTCTGTGGGAACCAGGACAGGAAAGGAAAACTAACTTAGTATTCCAGACACTTTTAGGATGGCAGAAAGTGTCAGCTCTTTGGGCAAATAAAATAGCGTGGCAAAAGTGGGCAGGTGGGTACAGTGCCCGGGTTTCGTGGGTCAGTGCACAGGAAAGGAAAACTAACTTAGTATTCCAGACGCTTTTAGGATCGCAGAAAAAGTGTCAGCTCTTTGGGAAAATCAAATAGCGTGGCAAAAGTGGGCATGTGGGTACAGTGCCCGGGTTCTGTGGGTACCAGGACAGGAAAGGAAAACTAAGTTAGTATTCCAGACACTTTTAGGATGGCAGAAAAAGTGTCAGCTCTTTGGGCAAATCAAATAGCGTGGCAAAAGTGGGCAGGTGGATACAGTGCCCGGGTTCTGTGGGTACCAGGACAGGAAAGGAAAACTAAGTTAGTATTCCAGACACTTTTAGGATGGCAGAAAAAGTGTCAGCTCTTTGGGCAAATAAAGTAGCGTGGCAAAACTGGGCAGGTGGATACAGTGCCCGGGTTCTGTGGGTACCAGGACAGGAAAGGAAAACTAACTTAGTATTCCAGACACTTTTAGGATGGCAGAAAGTGTCAGCTCTTTGGGCAAATCAAATAGCGTGACAAAAGTGGGTAGGTAGGTACAGTGCCCAGGTTCTGTGGGTACCAGGACAGGAAAGGAAAACTAAGTTAGTATTCCAGACACTTTTAGGATGGCAGAAAAAGTGTCAGCTCTTTGGGCAAATAAAGTAGCGTGGCAAAACTGTGCAGGTGGATACAGTGCCCGGGTTCTGTGGGTACCAGGACAGGAAAGGAAAACTAACTTAGTATTCCAGACACTTTTAGGATGGCAGAAAGTGTCAGCTCTTTGGGCAAATCAAATAGCGTGACAAAAGTGGGTAGGTAGGTACAGTGCCCAGGTTCTGTGGGTACCAGGACAGGAAAGGAAAACTAAGTTAGTATTCCAGACACTTTTAGGATGGCAGAAAAAATGTCAGCTCTTTGGGCAAATAAAATAGCGTGGCAATAGTGGGCAGGTGGGTACAGTGCCCGGTTCTGTGGGTACCAGGACAGGAAAAGAAAACTAACTTAGTATTCCAGACACTTTTAGGATGGCAGAAAGTGTCAGCTCTTTGGGCAAATCAAATAGCGTGGCAAAACTGGGCAGGTGGGTACAGTGCCCGGGTTCTGTGGGTACCAGGACAGAAAAGGAAAACTAACATAGTATTCCAGACACTTTTAGGATGACAGAAAGTGTCAGCTCTTTGGGCAAATCAAATAGCGTGGCAAAAGTGGACAGGTGGGTATAGTGCCCGGGTTCTGTGGGTACCAGCACAGGAAAGGAAAACTAACTTAGTATTCCAGACACTTTTAGGATGGCAAAAAAAGTGTCAGCTCTTTGGGCAAATAAAATAGCGTGGCAGAAGTGTGCAGGTCGGTACAGTGCCCGGGTTCTGTGGGAACCAGGACAGGAAAGGAAAACTAACTTAGTATTCCAGACACTTTTAGGATGGCAGAAAGTGTCAGCTCTTTGGGCAAATAAAATAGCGTGGCAAACGTGGGCAGGTGGGTACAGTGCCCGGGTTCTGTGGGTCAGTGGACAGGAAAGGAAATCTAACTTAGTATTCAAGACACTTTTAGGATGGCAGAAAAAGTGTCAGCTCTTTGGGCAAATAAAATAGCGTGGCAGAAGTGTGCAGGACGGTACAGTGCCCGGGTTCTGTGGGAACCAGGACAGGAAAGGAAAACTAACTTAGTATTCCAGACACTTTTAGGATGGCAGAAAGTGTCAGCTCTTTGGGCAAATAAAATAGCGTGGCAAAAGTGGGCAGGTGGGTACAGTGCCCGGGTTTCGTGGGTCAGTGCACAGGAAAGGAAAACTAACTTAGTATTCCAGACGCTTTTAGGATCGCAGAAAAAGTGTCAGCTCTTTGGGAAAATCAAATAGCGTGGCAAAAGTGGGCATGTGGGTACAGTGCCCGGGTTCTGTGGGTACCAGGACAGGAAAGGAAAACTAAGTTAGTATTCCAGACACTTTTAGGATGGCAGAAAAAGTGTCAGCTCTTTGGGCAAATCAAATAGCGTGGCAAAAGTGGGCAGGTGGATACAGTGCCCGGGTTCTGTGGGTACCAGGACAGGAAAGGAAAACTAACTTAGTATTCCAGACACTTTTAGGATGGCAGAAAGTGTCAGCTCTTTGGGCAAATCAAATAGCGTGGCAAAACTGGGCAGGTGGGTACAGTGCCCGGGTTCTGTGGGTACCAGGACAGAAAAGGAAAACTAACATAGTATTCCAGACACTTTTAGGATGACAGAAAGTGTCAGCTCTTTGGGCAAATCAAATAGCGTGGCAAAAGTGGACAGGTGGGTATAGTGCCCGGGTTCTGTGGGTACCAGCACAGGAAAGGAAAACTAACTTAGTATTCCAGACACTTTTAGGATGGCAAAAAAAGTGTCAGCTCTTTGGGCAAATAAAATAGCGTGGCAGAAGTGTGCAGGTCGGTACAGTGCCCGGGTTCTGTGGGAACCAGGACAGGAAAGGAAAACTAACTTAGTATTCCAGACACTTTTAGGATGGCAGAAAGTGTCAGCTCTTTGGGCAAATAAAATAGCGTGGCAAACGTGGGCAGGTGGGTACAGTGCCCGGGTTCTGTGGGTCAGTGGACAGGAAAGGAAATCTAACTTAGTATTCAAGACACTTTTAGGATGGCAGAAAAAGTGTCAGCTCTTTGGGCAAATAAAATAGCGTGGCAGAAGTGTGCAGGACGGTACAGTGCCCGGGTTCTGTGGGAACCAGGACAGGAAAGGAAAACTAACTTAGTATTCCAGACACTTTTAGGATGGCAGAAAGTGTCAGCTCTTTGGGCAAATAAAATAGCGTGGCAAAAGTGGGCAGGTGGGTACAGTGCCCGGGTTTCGTGGGTCAGTGCACAGGAAAGGAAAACTAACTTAGTATTCCAGACGCTTTTAGGATCGCAGAAAAAGTGTCAGCTCTTTGGGAAAATCAAATAGCGTGGCAAAAGTGGGCATGTGGGTACAGTGCCCGGGTTCTGTGGGTACCAGGACAGGAAAGGAAAACTAAGTTAGTATTCCAGACACTTTTAGGATGGCAGAAAAAGTGTCAACTCTTTGGGCAAATCAAATAGCGTGGCAAAAGTGGGCAGGTGGATACAGTGCCCGGGTTCTGTGGGTACCAGGACAGGAAAGGAAAACTAAGTTAGTATTCCAGACACTTTAAGGATGGCAGAAAAAGTGTCAGCTCTTTGGGCAAATCAAATAGCGTGGCAAAAGTGGACAGGTGGGTATAGTGCCCGGGTTCTGTGGGTACCAGCACAGGAAAGGAAAACTAACTTAGTATTCCAGACACTTTTAGGATGGCAAAAAAAGTGTCAGCTCTTTGGGCAAATAAAATAGCGTGGCAGAAGTGTGCAGGTCGGTACAGTGCCCGGGTTCTGTGGGAACCAGGACAGGAAAGGAAAACTAACTTAGTATTCCAGACACTTTTAGGATGGCAGAAAGTGTCAGCTCTTTGGGCAAATAAAATAGCGTGGCAAACGTGGGCAGGTGGGTACAGTGCCCGGGTTCTGTGGGTCAGTGGACAGGAAAGGAAATCTAACTTAGTATTCAAGACACTTTTAGGATGGCAGAAAAAGTGTCAGCTCTTTGGGCAAATAAAATAGCGTGGCAGAAGTGTGCAGGACGGTACAGTGCCCGGGTTCTGTGGGAACCAGGACAGGAAAGGAAAACTAACTTAGTATTCCAGACACTTTTAGGATGGCAGAAAGTGTCAGCTCTTTGGGCAAATAAAATAGCGTGGCAAAAGTGGGCAGGTGGGTACAGTGCCCGGGTTTCGTGGGTCAGTGCACAGGAAAGGAAAACTAACTTAGTATTCCAGACGCTTTTAGGATCGCAGAAAAAGTGTCAGCTCTTTGGGAAAATCAAATAGCGTGGCAAAAGTGGGCATGTGGGTACAGTGCCCGGGTTCTGTGGGTACCAGGACAGGAAAGGAAAACTAAGTTAGTATTCCAGACACTTTTAGGATGGCAGAAAAAGTGTCAGCTCTTTGGGCAAATCAAATAGCGTGGCAAAAGTGGGCAGGTGGATACAGTGCCCGGGTTCTGTGGGTACCAGGACAGGAAAGGAAAACTAAGTTAGTATTCCAGACACTTTTAGGATGGCAGAAAAAGTGTCAGCTCTTTGGGCAAATAAAGTAGCGTGGCAAAACTGGGCAGGTGGATACAGTGCCCGGGTTCTGTGGGTACCAGGACAGGAAAGGAAAACTAACTTAGTATTCCAGACACTTTTAGGATGGCAGAAAGTGTCAGCTCTTTGGGCAAATCAAATAGCGTGACAAAAGTGGGTAGGTAGGTACAGTGCCCAGGTTCTGTGGGTACCAGGACAGGAAAGGAAAACTAAGTTAGTATTCCAGACACTTTTAGGATGGCAGAAAAAGTGTCAGCTCTTTGGGCAAATAAAGTAGCGTGGCAAAACTGGGCAGGTGGATACAGTGCCCGGGTTCTGTGGGTACCAGGACAGGAAAGGAAAACTAACTTAGTATTCCAGACACTTTTAGGATGGCAGAAAGTGTCAGCTCTTTGGGCAAATCAAATAGCGTGACAAAAGTGGGTAGGTAGGTACAGTGCCCAGGTTCTGTGGGTACCAGGACAGGAAAGGAAAACTAAGTTAGTATTCCAGACACTTTTAGGATGGCAGAAAAAATGTCAGCTCTTTGGGCAAATAAAATAGCGTGGCAATAGTGGGCAGGTGGGTACAGTGCCCGATTCTGTGGGTACCAGGACAGGAAAAGAAAACTAACTTAGTATTCCAGACACTTTTAGGATGGCAGAAAGTGTCAGCTCTTTGGGCAAATCAAATAGCGTGGCAAAACTGGGCAGGTGGGTACAGTGCCCGGGTTCTGTGGGTACCAGGACAGAAAAGGAAAACTAACATAGTATTCCAGACACTTTTAGGATGACAGAAAGTGTCAGCTCTTTGGGCAAATCAAATAGCGTGGCAAAAGTGGACAGGTGGGTATAGTGCCCGGGTTCTGTGGGTACCAGCACAGGAAAGGAAAACTAACTTAGTATTCCAGACACTTTTAGGATGGCAAAAAAAGTGTCAGCTCTTTGGGCAAATAAAATAGCGTGGCAGAAGTGTGCAGGTCGGTACAGTGCCCGGGTTCTGTGGGAACCAGGACAGGAAAGGAAAACTAACTTAGTATTCCAGACACTTTTAGGATGGCAGAAAGTGTCAGCTCTTTGGGCAAATAAAATAGCGTGGCAAACGTGGGCAGGTGGGTACAGTGCCCGGGTTCTGTGGGTCAGTGGACAGGAAAGGAAATCTAACTTAGTATTCAAGACACTTTTAGGATGGCAGAAAAAGTGTCAGCTCTTTGGGCAAATAAAATAGCGTGGCAGAAGTGTGCAGGACGGTACAGTGCCCGGGTTCTGTGGGAACCAGGACAGGAAAGGAAAACTAACTTAGTATTCCAGACACTTTTAGGATGGCAGAAAGTGTCAGCTCTTTGGGCAAATAAAATAGCGTGGCAAAAGTGGGCAGGTGGGTACAGTGCCCGGGTTTCGTGGGTCAGTGCACAGGAAAGGAAAACTAACTTAGTATTCCAGACGCTTTTAGGATCGCAGAAAAAGTGTCAGCTCTTTGGGAAAATCAAATAGCGTGGCAAAAGTGGGCATGTGGGTACAGTGCCCGGGTTCTGTGGGTACCAGGACAGGAAAGGAAAACTAAGTTAGTATTCCAGACACTTTTAGGATGGCAGAAAAAGTGTCAGCTCTTTGGGCAAATCAAATAGCGTGGCAAAAGTGGGCAGGTGGATACAGTGCCCGGGTTCTGTGGGTACCAGGACAGGAAAGGAAAACTAACTTAGTATTCCAGACACTTTTAGGATGGCAGAAAGTGTCAGCTCTTTGGGCAAATCAAATAGCGTGGCAAAACTGGGCAGGTGGGTACAGTGCCCGGGTTCTGTGGGTACCAGGACAGAAAAGGAAAACTAACATAGTATTCCAGACACTTTTAGGATGACAGAAAGTGTCAGCTCTTTGGGCAAATCAAATAGCGTGGCAAAAGTGGACAGGTGGGTATAGTGCCCGGGTTCTGTGGGTACCAGCACAGGAAAGGAAAACTAACTTAGTATTCCAGACACTTTTAGGATGGCAAAAAAAGTGTCAGCTCTTTGGGCAAATAAAATAGCGTGGCAGAAGTGTGCAGGTCGGTACAGTGCCCGGGTTCTGTGGGAACCAGGACAGGAAAGGAAAACTAACTTAGTATTCCAGACACTTTTAGGATGGCAGAAAGTGTCAGCTCTTTGGGCAAATAAAATAGCGTGGCAAACGTGGGCAGGTGGGTACAGTGCCCGGGTTCTGTGGGTCAGTGGACAGGAAAGGAAATCTAACTTAGTATTCAAGACACTTTTAGGATGGCAGAAAAAGTGTCAGCTCTTTGGGCAAATAAAATAGCGTGGCAGAAGTGTGCAGGACGGTACAGTGCCCGGGTTCTGTGGGAACCAGGACAGGAAAGGAAAACTAACTTAGTATTCCAGACACTTTTAGGATGGCAGAAAAAGTGTCAGCTCTTTGGGCAAATAAAATAGCGTGGCAAAAGTGGGCAGGTGGGTACAGTGCCCGGGTTTCGTGGGTCAGTGCACAGGAAAGGAAAACTAACTTAGTATTCCAGACGCTTTTAGGATCGCAGAAAAAGTGTCAGCTCTTTGGGAAAATCAAATAGCGTGGCAAAAGTGGGCATGTGGGTACAGTGCCCGGGTTCTGTGGGTACCAGGACAGGAAAGGAAAACTAAGTTAGTATTCCAGACACTTTTAGGATGGCAGAAAAAGTGTCAGCTCTTTGGGCAAATCAAATAGCGTGGCAAAAGTGGGCAGGTGGATACAGTGCCCGGGTTCTGTGGGTACCAGGACAGGAAAGGAAAACTAAGTTAGTATTCCAGACACTTTTAGGATGGCAGAAAAAGTGTCAGCTCTTTGGGCAAATAAAGTAGCGTGGCAAAACTGGGCAGGTGGATACAGTGCCCGGGTTCTGTGGGTACCAGGACAGGAAAGGAAAACTAACTTAGTATTCCAGACACTTTTAGGATGGCAGAAAGTGTCAGCTCTTTGGGCAAATCAAATAGCGTGGCAAAAGTGGGTAGGTAGGTACAGTGCCCGGGTTCTGTGGGTACCAGGACAGGAAAGGAAAACTAAGTTAGTATTCCAGACACTTTTAGGATGGCAGAAAAAATGTCAGCTCTTTGGGCAAATAAAATAGCGTGGCAATAGTGGGCAGGTGGGTACAGTGCCCGGTTCTGTGGGTACCAGGACAGGAAAAGAAAACTAACTTAGTATTCCAGACACTTTTAGGATGACAGAAAGTGTCAGCTCTTTGGGCAAATCAAATAGCGTGGCAAAACTGGGCAGGTGGGTACAGTGCCCGGGTTCTGTGGGTACCAGGACAGAAAAGGAAAACTAACATAGTATTCCAGACACTTTTAGGATGACAGAAAGTGTCAGCTCTTTGGGCAAATCAAATAGCGTGGCAAAAGTGGACAGGTGGGTATAGTGCCCGGGTTCTGTGGGTACCAGCACAGGAAAGGAAAACTAACTTAGTATTCCAGACACTTTTAGGATGGCAGAAAGTGTCAGCTCTTTGGGCAAATCAAATAGCGTGGCAAAAGTGGGTAGGTAGGTACAGTGCCCGGGTTCTGTGGGTACCAGGACAGGAAAGGAAAACTAAGTTAGTATTCCAGACACTTTTAGGATGGCAGAAAAAATGTCAGCTCTTTGGGTAAATAAAATAGCGTGGCAATAGTGGGCAGGTGGGTACAGTGCCCGGTTCTGTGGGTTCCAGGACAGGAAAAGAAAACTAACTTAGTATTCCAGACACTTTTAGGATGACAGAAAGTGTCAGCTCTTTGGGCAAATCAAATAGCGTGGCAAAACTGGGCAGGTGGGTACAGTGCCCGGGTTCTGTGGGTACCAGGACAGAAAAGGAAAACTAACATAGTATTCCAGACACTTTTAGGATGACAGAAAGTGTCAGCTCTTTGGGCAAATAAAATAGCATGGCAAAAGTGGGAAGGTGGGTACAGTGCCCGAGTTCTGTGGGTACCAGGACAGGAAAGGCAGCCTCACTTTATATCCCCCCTAATGATGAAATGCAGCAAGGAATTCCCTGAGCTGAGGTACATAGACACTGTTATCTAAAGCTGTACACAGCGTTTGCACGGACCTGCCTAGCAGCTATGGCTATGAACGCCTGGAAATCAGCCCTGGAAAGGGCTAAAATAGCCTGCAGTCCCTTCTTAATCCCTAAAGCGCTATGTAGCTTGCACTTTATCTATAGCGCACACAGCAGGATCGGCGGCAGCAGCAGCGTGAGCGGTGACTGTCACCCACATGCAGAAGGCAGATAATGGCGGCGTGAGGGAAAATGGCCGTATTTATAAGGCAAGGGCATGTGACATTCACAGACTATGACACATGCCCTTGCTTGTCTGGCAAAAATCCACTTACCTGTGTGTGTGTGTCTGTGATTGGCTGACATCCTGGCACGCCCCACTGCATGCGCGCTTAGGAAAAAAAAAAATGGCGATCGTCATTCTCTCAGCAGCACAGATCTAAACCACGTCCCCCCGCACACTATACGCTGAAATTTGATAATAGTGTGAATCACAGTGACTCACACTATTACAGTGAAAAGCCAGCTAGTAAGTAGCTAGGCTTTTTGCTGATCAAACCGTTCTCGAACGTAACTCGAGCCGTCGAGCTTTTAGCATAAAGCTCGCGTTCGAGTTCGATCTCGAGCACCCCCAAAATCACTCGAACAGGAAATTGGCGAGCCTCGAACATCGCTCAACTCTATTAATTATGATACCTTTTTGACTTTGTATGTTTGTCTATGGGTGAATTTTAACAAAATTTTTTCTCTTGTCAATTCTTTATTTAGAATGTTTCTCAGTATTACAAAAATGGAATAACAACAATAATCATGAAAAAAACATATATTTTTAGCCAGTGAAAGGAAAGAGAGGAGGAGTGAAGAAAAGGAGGGCGGAAAAAAGGGAGTGAATAGAGGTGGAACCAGAAAGAATGGAAGTATAATGAAAGGGGGGTTGGGGAGAGATATAGGAGGGGATAAAGGATTCCCACCCATTGTTGAATGAATGAATAAATAAGAATTAGCAATTATTCTAGAAGTAGCTTCATACTATATTCCTGATGTCTCCTTCTCAAACCCGCCTCTCCAACAAGAATTCCTTTTAAACGCCCAAGGAAAAAATAGATTAATCTCAAAAATATACAAGCTATTATACAATACCTCAGAAAAAACACCATACATTAAAAAATGGGAAACTGAACTAAATACTACCCTCAATTCTATTGAAACTCAATTAGTTTTCAACAATATTCACAATCTCTCAATTTCCTCTAGATATCAAGAACTTAACTATAAAATCATATCACGATGGTACAAAACTCCAGACATTCTTCACAAAATTGACTACTCCCGAACGCCATATTGCTGGAGATGTAATCAAGAGATAGACACACCATCCCACATTTGGTATCACTGTTCAAAACTAACAAACTACTGGGCTACTATTAAAACACACATAGAAAACGCTCTCAAGACCAAACTCAACTTCAACCCAAACTTCATTATCCTTAACCTAGATCCACATAAGATACATTTAAACAAACTCTCAATAATATCCCACCTTATAAATGCAGTTGCACTCTACTCCAAAATCTGAAGTGATCAATATCTGCACTGTGCTCCAAAAACTGAGGGAATTTATAGCTGCACTGTGCTCCAAAATCTGAAGGGCTCAAGTCAATAGCTGTACTCTACTCCAAAATCTGAAGCACCTAATATCTGTACTGTGCTCCAAAATCTGAGGAGATCAATAGCTGCACTGTGCTCCAAAATCTGAGGGCATCAATCGCTGCAATGTAGTCCAAAATCTGAAGCACCTAATAGCTGTACAGTGCTCCAAAGTGTGAGGAGATAATTAGCTGCACTGTTCACCAAAACCTTAGAGAGAGCAATAGCTGCACTGTACTCCTGGATCTAAGAGGATCAACATCTGCCCTGTGCTCCAACATCTGAGAGAAGTACTCCAAAATATGAAGGGACCAATAGCTGCATTATATCCCAAAAGCTGAGGGGATAATTAGCTGCACTGTAGTCCACCAAAGTTCAAATACCCTGGTGATTTTGGCCTGATGAAATGCACAGAAGTTGACACAAATGGGTTTGAATAGCTAATAAAGGTAACATCTTCACCTGTGACCTGTTTGCTTGTAATCAATGTCTGTGCATAAAAGCTAAGTGAATTTCTGGGATCCAGACAGAGTCTTGCATTTTTCATCAAGCCACTGACGTTTCTGGATTGTGAGTCATGGGGAAAGCAAAATTATTGTCAATTTATATATGGGAAAATATAGTTGAACTGTATAAAACAGGAAAGGGATACAAAAAGATATCCAAGGAATTGACAATGCTAGTCAGCAGTGTTCAAACTGTGATTAACAAATCGAAAATCAGGGGCTCTGTAAAAACCAAATCACAATCAGGTAGACCAACAAAAATTTCGTCCACAACTGCCAGGAAAATTGTTCACGTTGCAAAGAAAAACCCACAAATAACATCAGCTGAAATACAGGACTCACTGAAAACTAGCGGTGTGGCTGTTTCAAGATGCACAATAAGAAGGCACTTGAAGAAAAATGGGCTGCAAGGTCTAGTCGCCAGAAGAAAGCCATTACTGCGCAAATGCCACAATATACCAAACAGCACAGAGACAAGCCCCCAAATATCTCGAACAAGGTAATTTAGAGTGATGAGTAAAAGTCCAGATCCGCGTGATTTCAAAGATGCCCGGGTGCTGGACCCGGCCCTGGATTCATGGTGCATGATCCGGATTCGGCACTGGGCAAATTAAGGGTAAAAAAACCCCAATACTTATGGAAACTTGGTGTCAAGGCGGCAAATTGCTTCCATTTCGCGCATTCACTTCCTGTACTGCGCAATAGGCTCATCGCATACACACAGCTTTCCATGCTTTCACCACCCACCAGCCGTCCTGTCGTCTATGATTGGCTGCAGTCAGATGTGCCCCCAGCCTGTGACAGCATGCGCCTGCAGTCATCGCGGCTCAGTCATTGTCTGCACTCACAGCCGGCGGTCGTTCTCTATGGCTTCTTGCTGTGTGATGTAGCAGAGCTCAAAGTGGTGTGGGATCTCGTGTGGATTACTTCGGACCTGGAGGGGTGTGTTGAGGGTTAAATAAAAATGGTGAAAGAGAATGTGATTTTGTATTTTATTCCAAATAAAGGATTGTTTCTCTGTTTGCTCTTATTCACTGTCACAGGTTAGTGATGCAGGTATCTCATAGACGCCTGTGCCGTCACAACTTAGGGGTTAGTAGCAACTGTGCGCTGTTATTAACCCCTGCTATTACCCTGATTGCCACTGCACCAGGGCAACGGGAAGAGATGGTAAAGCATCGGGATTGTCACATCTAATGGATGCGGCAATACCAGGCGGTTGCAGGTTGAGAAAACCAGCCTCCAGCTGGCTTTATCTTGGCTGGGGATGAAAATTGGGGGGACCACATGTGGTTTTTTTTTTTTGTTTTTTTTTTAAGTAACAAGAAAAAAAATGCAAATTTGATGCTGAAATCTGGTGCAGATGATTTCAGCACCAAATGTACACCTACTGGCACAAAACTGCGGCAAAAACCGCAATGAAAACCGCGGCAAACAAATGAGTCAAAAAAATGTGGTTTTTTTTGTCAGGAGGTGTACATTGAGTGCAGGAATATGGTTTAAAAATTTCAGCACCAAATTTGCATCCATTGGCCAAAAAGTGCAAAAAAACATTTTTTCTGCTAGGAGCTGCAAATTTAATGCTGAAAGCTGGTGCACACAATTTCAGCACCAAATATGCACCTCCTGGCACAAAACATCTGGGCAAAAAGCCTGGGCAAAAACCGTGGCAAAAAAATTCAAAAAAAAAACACATTTTTTTTGCTAGCAGTTATACTTTGGCTGCAAAAATATGGTGTAAATATTTCAGCACCAAATCTGCATCTATTGGCCAAAAAAACTGTAATTTTATGCTAGGAGATGCGGGTGTATGAACTCAGTGACCTCCACCTGAGGTCAGGTTACCTCCGATCACAGGTGAAGGACATGGGAACCTCCAGCTGTGACCGCAAACAACCTGAGTGACGTCACCGCTCATTGCGTAGCTCATTCATTGTCTGGAGCTCACAGCCGGCGGTTGTGTTCTATGGCCTCTTGCTGTGATATTCAGATGTAGTAAAGCTAAATATCCGTGGGACCGCGTGTGCATTACGCCAGACCTGGAGGGATGTATTTGGGATTAATAAGGTGGTGGAAAAGTGTGTATTTTTGTATTCCAAATAAAGGATTTTTTCGGTGTGTGTGTTTATTTAGTTTCACTTATAGATTAGTGATGCAGGAATCTCATAGACGCCTGTGCCATAATTAGTCTAGGCTTTAGTAGCAGCTGTGCGCTGTTATTAACCCCTCATTATCTCTATTGCCACCGCACCAGGGCAATTCGGGAAGAGGCGGTAAAGCATGGGATTGTCACATCTAATGGATGCGGCAATACCGGGCAGCTCCAGGCAGAGAATACCAGCCCACAGCTGGCTTCATCTTGGCTGGCTATCAAAATCGGGGGAAGGGGGGGTGAGACCGCACATCAGTTTTTTAAAATTATTTATTTAAATAAAAAAAAGCCGAATGCGGTTTTTCTTAGGTCGGAATCACACTTGCGAGGGACACTCGTGACGCTCGTGTCGCATCACCCGGCGCACTCTTCTGACAAGAGCGGGTCGGCAGCATGTGTTTCTATGTGCCTGCACACTCATGTTTTAAAGCGGCAGGCCTTGCCGGGTGATGTGATGCGAGTTCCTCCACGTGTGACTCTGGACTCTGGATACAGAGCACAGATAAAGCTGGGGGCTGTAGACATGGGCTTTATCTGTTGCTGGCATCAGAATATGGGGACCCTGTGCTGATTGTTTGATTTATTTATTTATTTTTATACCACCATACTGACCCACAGACACTTGCACTGCTTTCCCCAGTCACTGGCCATTCTGGCGCCTGTGATTGGTTGCAGTCATCTGACACGCTGACACTCAGAATGGGGGCACGTCTAACTGCAACCAATTACACGCGCGGGTGGGCAAAGCAGTGAATAGTCAATTGCTGGCTCCGGAAGCGTGACCTCGGAAGGAGTATGCCGCCATGACACAGCCTCAGTGAGTAGACCGCGCGCGCTCCTACCCCCTTATCCCTTCCACCAATGTTTTTAATCTCCAGATTCTGGTCCCCATAGACTTATATGGGTACCAGATTCCAGAGCGGATCAGTGTTTCCTTTACATTTAGCAGGGACCCGTCGGTCCCGTTTTTTTGCAAGTCCGATCAGCTCTAGTGATGAGACCAAAATCAAACTCTTTGGCCACAACCATAAACGTTACATTTAGAGAGGTGTCCACAAGGCCTATGATAAAAGAAACACCACGGAGGTAGATCGCTGATCGAAAGGAGGTAGATCAAAAAACACGGAGGTAGATCACTGATGATGTGGGGATGTGTGAGCTACAAAGGCATAGGAAACTTGGTCAAAGTTGAAGAAAAGATGAATGCAGCACTTTATCAGCAAATACTGGAGGCAAATTTGTACTCATCAATCCAGAAGCTGCGCCTGGGATGTACTTGGACGTTCCAACATGAAAACGATCCAAAACACAAGGCCAAGTCAACCAATCATTGGCTAAAGCAGAACAAAGTGAAGGTTCTGGAGTGGCCATCTCAGTCTCCTGATCTCAATATCATTGGGCCACTCTGGGGAGAACTCAAGCGTGCAGTTCACGTAAGAAAGCCCAGGAATTTACAGGAACAGGAGGCTTTTTGCCAAGAAGAATGAGTAGCTTTACCATCTGAGAAAATAAAGAGCATCATCCACAACTACCACAAAAGACTTCAAGCAGTCATTGATGTTGAGGGGGCAATAGATGGTATTAAGAACTGGGGTATGTGAACTTTTGATCAGGGTCATTTGGATGTTTTTGGTTGTCATGATGATTTAAAAAGAGAAAACACCGTAGTTTCACAATTAATAGCTTCACCCAACCACTAACCATGAATGGAAAATAAGTTTTTGTGTTATTCATATTCTCTGAAAAAAGGCCAAGAAAGCTATCTGCCGGAGTATGTAAGCTTTTGAGCACAATTGTAGATTGCAAGCTCATATGTAAATAAAAGATTTTTTGTTAAGCTATAGGCCCTGATTTATCAAGACTGGCATTTTTCATGCCGGTCTTGATGGGGGGCAGGATTAAGTAAATTCATTAAAGGGAACATGTCACCAGGATTTTCCTGTATAATCTGTGACCACCACCAGTAAAACCCTATATATACAGCATTCTAGAATACAGTATATAAATGCTCAAGCCAATCTGTATCAGATAAAATAAATATTTTAGTATACTCACCTTCGAGGCGGTCCGGTCCTATGTGCATCGCTGATCTTTATTTGGTGCCTCCTCTCTTCTTGCGATCGCTGTCCTCTTTCTTGCTTTGTAAGGATGACGTGTCCTATATCATCCACAGAGTCCACCTTTGAGCTCCTGTGCACATGCACTTCTCTCTGCCCTGCTGAGGACAGACCAAAGTATTGTAATGTGTAGGTGTTCTTTGACTTTTCTCTGCACCTGCACATTACTGTTCTTTGCTCTGCCCGCAGTAGAAAAGAGAAAAGTGCGCAAAAGCGAAATTAAGGTCACTGTATGGATGACGTAGGAGACGTCATCACCACGAACTAAGAAAGACAGCGATCACAAGCAGAGAGGAGGCACCGGATCAAGACCAGCAATGCCCATCAGACCAGACCACCCTGCAGGTAAGTGTAATGAAAGGTCATTTTTTTGTTATACAGAGCGGCTTGGGCACTTATATACAGTATTCTAGAATGCTGTGTATAAGAGGTTACTGGTGGTGGCTGCCATTTATAGAGAAAAACTCAGAGGCAAGAATTTGCACAAAACTGCTTTGACTTTTGAAAGCTTTTTGATAAAAGCTTTGATGAATCGGGGCCATAATGTTTTACTGGAGATACATTTTGTATGGCCTATCTGCAATATTGCCCATTGTGTTTTAATCCCATGACCACTATTATGTGTGCAAGAGTTCCTATTGCCAATATGGTACTGCCCTTTTAATGAAATAAAAGAGTGGCCAGCTTTAGACTCATGAGTTTTCTAAATATATATATTATAAAAAAATATAAATAATTATATTATATGAATGTGGGCAGAACACTCCCTAATGTCCCTTGAAAGAACCTGACTTTCTAGCATGACTAAGGCAGCACATTAGACAGTGCTTTTTCTGAGAAGTGAGCACTACAGTCAAAAGCTGGTGCAGGGCCCCAATATGCAAATGAGGAGGCGTACTGGTGCACCAATCTCTTGGCAACACCAAGGGTGCACTGAAATTTCCTCATTTGTATAGGAATTAAAAGAAAGTTTCTCCGGCACTGTAAGGCTATGTGCGCATGTTGAGTATTTAGTGCAGGAATTTCTGCACCAAATCTGGATCTCCTGGCAGAAAAAAAGCGCACATTTTTTCATCTTGGTTTCTTGATGCTGCAATGCTGGCATTCCTGAACTGCTGCTTCCTCCTTCTTCTGGGGCCTGTGCATGCAGCAGACGTCCCCTGGGAGTAATCTTAAGCCCGCTTTACACGCTTTAATATATCTCACAATCCGTCGTTGGGGTCAAGTTGTAAGTGACGCACATCCGGCATCGTTTGTGAGGTATCTGCGTGTGACATCTACGTGCGATCAGGATTGAACGCAAAACCGTTGATCGCAAACACATCGTATCTTTGTCTAGAATTGAGCGTTTTGTTGCACGAACCTAGTCAATTGTAACGTGTGACATCCCTCATACGATTTTGGTGTCTGATGCTATGTGCGCAGGTGTGCGCTCTGCACCGCAGCTTAAAAAAGGTCAGCTTCAGAGCGCAGCTGAAAAGCTGCGTTCTGAAGCGCCTCACAATGTCTGTCATTCATTAATCTCTGTCAGTCGGTCACTATCTCTGTCCCTCACTCTCTGTCCATGTCAGTCTATCCCCCTCTCTCATATACTCACCGATCCCCGGCGCTGCACGGCATTCACACTGCTCCGGCGGCTTTTACTGTTATGAAAAAGCCGGCCGCCCATTAAACTATCTCGTATTCCCTGCTATCCCCGCCCACCGGCGCCTATGATTGGTTACAGTGAGACACGCCCCCACGCTGAGTGACAGGTGTTACACTGCACCCAATCACAGCAGCCGGTGGGCGTGTCTATACTGTGTAGTGAAATAAATAATTAAATAATTAAAAAAAACGGCGTGCGGTCCCCCCCAATTTTAAAACCAGCCAGATAAAGCCATACGGCTGAAGGCTGGTATTCTCAGGATGGGGAGCTCCACGTTATGGGGATCCCCCCAGCCTAACAATATCAGCCAGCAGCCGCCCAGAATTGCCGCATACATTAGATGCGACAGTTCTGGGACTGTACCCGGCTCTTCCCGATTTGCCCTGGTGCGTTGGCAAATCGGGATAATAAGAAGTTATTGGCAGCCCATAGCTGCCAATAAGTCCTAGATTAATCATGTCAGGCGTCTATGAGACACCTTCCATGATTAATCTGTAAATTACAGTAAATAAAGACACCCGAAAAAATCCTTTATTAGAAATAAAAAACACAAACATATACCCTGGTTAACCACTTTAATCAGCCCAAAAAAGCCCTCCATGTCCGGCGTAATCCAGGATGCTCCAGCGTCGCTTCCAGCGCAGCTGCATGGAGGTGACCGGAGCTGCAGAATACACCGCCGCTCCTGTCACCTCCATGCAGCTAATGAAGGCAATAGCGCGATCAGCTGAGCTGTCACTGAGGTTACCCGCTGTCACTCCCCATCCTGAGAATACCAGCCTTCAGCCGTATGGCTTTATCTGGCTGCTTTTAAAATTGGGGGGGACAGCACGCCGTTTTTTTGAATTATTTAATTATTTATTTCACTACACAGTATAAACACGCCCACCGGCTGCTGTGATTGGGTGCAGTGTGACACCTGTCACTCAGCGTGGGGGCGTGTCTCACTGTAACCAATCATAGGCGCCGGTGGGCGGGGAAAGCAGGGAATACGAGATTGTTTAATGGGCGGCCGGCTTTTTCAAAACAGTAAAAGCCGCCGGAGCAGTGTGAACGCCGTGCAGCGCCGGGGATCGGTGAGTATATGCGAGAGGGCTGCTAAACTCAGGAGTTTAGCGGTCACCGGTGAGTCTTCACTGGTGACCGCTAATCAGGACGCGACACAGACAGAGCCGCAGCATGACAATGAAGTCGGGTGAAGTTCACCCGAGTTCATTCTGACAGTGCGGCTCTGTCTGTGTCTGCTGTCATCTGCCATTCACCTCTGCTACATGGCTGTCTGTGTCTGCTGTCAGCGGCCATGTAGCAGAGCTGAATGGCAGATGACATAGTAAAAACGCATCCCTACACATTACACACGCTTGTCAAGTCAATAAATTAAAAAAAAAAAAAAAAGGTGCCCAATGCATACGTCACAGAACACATGATCTAAAGGATCGCACATAAAATTGATCAATTTAACATAGACTACTAACGCACGTGTGACAGCAAATGAACGACCTACGTGCAATCTCATAAGATCCCGTATGCAACCTGGCCATGTCACATCGCAAGTGCGATTGTACAACTAATTGCAACGTGTAAAGCAGGCTTTAGGGCACATTGTTGCACAACTGCCCTTCTCTTAAAGGGCTGGCACGCCATTTCCCAGAAGTGCCTTTCAGCCTATGGCTGAAAGGCACTAGATACTTAAGGCACCCTCCCATTAGGGTAAGTGCCTGTGCAATGTCCTTAGTCAGTCTGCTGTCTGCTAGCTAGTGTCAGGTCCCATACTCCTCTCCTGATACCTATCTGTCCCAACCGTGCCCACCATACCTGTCCGTACCTACTTTCATGTCTACCACAGCCATCTTGGCTTTACCCGCCTGCACCTGTGTCTATACCTGAGTCCAACTCCTGTCATGGGGGTCAGCTGCCACAGTCCTGGTCAATGCCCTGGGAGCGGTATGTGGCATCTGCCTTATGTCAGGCGCTTTATTTAAACCCCACCCACTAAAGGGTAAACACAGGTCCCCCTGTGGTTTAGTGAGTCCACTCTTGCTTGCTATCTTAACCATCTTAACACTGGTGAGCGTTAAAGCCGCATTTTTACAATGCATTTTTCAAAGAATTGACGAGCTGCAGTTTATTTTCTGCTGCAAATCTGCGAGGAAAAAAAGCAACGATCACAATGCTTCTGAATTCTCATTGACTTTGCTGGCATAAGGATTTGCATGCAGTGTGAAAAAACTGTGCTCAAAAACGTATCAGAAAAAACGCTAAAAATGCACTGTGTGCGCGTCGCCTAACAGTAACTGACACAGTGCTAGTATGGTTATTATGGGGGCTAAATTCCCTAGAACACTGTATAGCCCATTTAAAATGCATTTTGGGGCTGACCGACTGCCTTAAATGTAAGGCTATGTTCGCACGTTGCGTTTTTTCCCGCGTTTCTGCAGCGTTTTTAGCAGCAGTGTTTTTGCGCTAAAACGCATGCGTTTTTGTTTTCCAGCAAAGTCTATGGGAAAAGCAGAAATCCTGTCTGCGCTTTGCTTTTTTTTCTGCAGCGTTTAATTTGCATATTTTGGGTCAAAAACCATGCTGAAAAAGGAGCAGCATGTCAGTTGTTTTTGCCATTTCTGCAGCGTTTCCTTAACATTGGAGTCAATGAGAAATGGCAAAATGCAACCAAAACCACAATTCCTGCGTTTTTTATGCTTTTTACCTGCTTTTCCACTGCGTTTTTGGCTCCAAAAACGCATGCTTTTCTGGCCAAAAATTAAAGGGTTCTAATGTTCCTTTACACACACACAATAACCGAAAATTTAAATGCTAAAAAATAATAAACTTTACCTATTTTTCTGTTAAAATGTGCATAACCACTATTATTTCATTAAAATTGTTAATTTTCCATATAGTTTTATTAAAAGTTAATTTTATACCTTTTTTTTCTTTTTTCATTCTTTTTGACTATTTCAACTTTATTTCTCAGTGTCTTGATCTACAAAACGCATCTGCAGAAACGCAGGTGAAAACGCAGGTAAAAAGCGCTAAAAACGCACTAAAAACGCGGTAAATACGCATGCGTTTTTAGCGCTAAAAAATGGTCAAAAGCCATTTGGTCAAAAACCAAGGGAAGGAAAATGTGCAGAATAAACTGCAGGTACTCCGACGCAACGTGCGCACATAGCCTGACAATAATGTAGGTACAAAATGTATGTTTATAATAAAGTACTAGATGAAAAAAATGTTTTTACCTTGTCTTTAATTAATTTGTGTAATATTGTTGAACAACAGAGTGTTACTAAGTGGCCTCTTAGGAAGTCCAATTTATTTGTCCATCTCTCTAGACAGTAAGAATTAGACAGGGAATAGGTTCCTTAGACAGAAAGACGTTGGCAATCTATATAAATGAGGCAGCAAGGCTTGTATTATTCTAAATGGAGGCATATAGAGTAAGGTTTGTGGTCTTTACTGCTGTCGTTTTCACATACTACTTTACCTGGGATCTGCTATTTCAAAATGTAAAAAGAATTTTCTTGAGATCATATAATGCTGTTTTGTGATGTTGCCTGATCATTCTCATAGTTATTGCAATAGACCTTTGTGTGATCCCAATCAGTCATGATAATTATAAAGAATGGAGAGCATGGGGAGGAGAATAACATTTAGGTCTCCTTCACATGTCCGTGTCTCCGGCATGTGTTTGGTCCGTTTCCTCACGTACTGGAAACACGGGCACACGTAGACCCATTAAAATCAATGGGTCTGCGCTCACGTCCATGTTTTGCCATGGACCGCGTGTATGGGTGGAGCATACGTGTGCCCTTGTGCTCCACACTTAGACATGTCAGTTTTTCTACGGCATCATGGGTGTCAGAGGGATCTCACATGGACCGCACGGATGTGATCCATGTGACACGCACCGGAGTAAACACACATGTCTGTGAAATGAAAAGAATTTCTATACTCACCTTCTCCAGTCCTGCTGTCTCTGCCGCTGCTGGCACTCGCTTCCGACCCCCGCTCATTATGCTCATCGCATATTCACTCCACTGCGGGCCGGAAGCAGCAGCAGCAGGGAGTCAACAGGACCGGAGACCGAAGATCAGCACCACGGACAGTCTCGCCAGGGACAGGTGAGCAGAAAGTTCCCGTTCTCCGTGTGTTATCACGGATAACACACGGAGAACACACGTGTAATAATAATAATAATAAGTTTTATTTCTATAGTGCCAACATATTCTGCAGCGCTTACAATTAAGAGAGGACATGTACAGACAATATGGGACAATACAAAATAACAAAATTAAGATACCAGGAGGAGTGAGGGCCCTGATCGTAAGCTTACAGTCTATGAGGAAATAGGGGAGGCACAAAAGGTGAATGGGGGGGGAGCTTGTCCATAAACACGGTACACGGAGGGCAATACGCACCATTGAAACATCCATGAAAAACGTGCGTGATTTTCACGGACGTGTGAAGGAGGCCTTAGAGAGAGAGGTAGTAAACGAAGTTTGTGGGTAAAAAAAACAGATCAACCTTCTCCTGAAAACAGGACAGCTGAAGAAATTTGGATATACCAAAGGTTCTATCACAGTCAAAAAATGATACATGGAAAGAAAATTAACCCCCAAAATAGAATCTATAGTAAGGACGTTACTGCATTCTTTATTTGCTCCTTGTACAGTATATGTACAGCTTCTTGTAGGCAGAGTCCCTATGGTGCTGCATCATAGAACCAGAATGGCTCAATGTAATGTTGTACAGCTCTTTATTATGGGGCACGTCTAAGGGAAAATAAAGTCTTACATCGTTATCTGATAGGAAATATAGAGGTACACTAGGGCCCTGTCGAGGTCTATGGGTGCTGTATTATATATAGATCTGATTCTTTACCACTCAGGGTTGGCCATGTTAATTAAGCCTTAGGCGGGCTTTGCACACTACGACATCGCAGGTGCGATGTCGGTGGGGTCAAATTGAAAATGACGTTCTTCCGGCATCGCATGCGACATTGTAGTGTGTAAAGCCTCGATGATACGATTAACGAGCGCAAAAGCGTCGTAATCGTATCATCGGTGCAGCGTCGGCGTAATCCATAATTACGCTGACGCGACGGTCCGATGTTGTTCCTCGTTCCTGCGGCAGCATACATTGCTGTGTGTGAAGTCGCAGGAGCGAGGAACATCTCCTACCGGC
Organism: Anomaloglossus baeobatrachus; assembly: GCF_048569485.1. NCBI lineage: Eukaryota > Metazoa > Chordata > Amphibia > Anura > Aromobatidae > Anomaloglossus > Anomaloglossus baeobatrachus. Next base: position 458,122,664 of record NC_134356.1, read on the forward strand.
GTCACCGCGGCTTCCGTATGATATGCGGAACGGAAGGAGGTGGGCGGGATGTTTACATCCCGCTCATCTCCGCCCCTCCGGTCCTATTGGCCGCCTGCCGTGTGACGTCGCAGTGACGCCGCACGACCCACCCCCTTAATAAGGAGGTGGGTCGCCGGCCAGAGCGACGGTCGCAGTACAGGTGAGTCCATGTGAAGCTGCCGCAGCGATAATGTTCGCTATGGCAGCTATCACAAGGATATCGCTGCAGCGACGGGGGCGGGGACTATCGCGTGCGTCATCGCAGCATCGGCTTGCGATGTCGCAACGTGCAAAGCCCGCCTTAGTGCTAGTCTGTAGTACAAAACTTGTAATAGTATACATACATACAGTATGATCAGAGAGGTAAGTAGTTTGCACATTGAAAAAATTGCTTGGCTTGATACTGCTTTTCACCACATTAGATGAGACATAACTATTAACTAACCCTAAAAATGCTTATTATTAAATTGTGCAAATCACTGACAACATGAAAGCTTTAGCCTGGCACAGAATCTTTACATAAATAAATGTTAAGATTTTTAAAGGGATTTGTCACTGGATCAAGAGTCTAGTTTTTGCTCTTATTTTATTCCTGCTCCTCTCGTGAGTATTCAGTTCCACAGATAGGTGACGTTTTATTTAGTGTTAATTTTTATGGTCTTTATGCTCACAGAGAAGTTATGCAGAGCAGCCTAACAACATTCCTCCAAAGAATCCTGTAAACAGTGCCCTGTTGGTAAAGACAAAAAATGATCACTAAATATAAAGGCTCATATCTCTGCAACCGTATGGCAGATTTAAAGCACCACTCCAGCTTTTTGTTTTTATAGCACTGCTGGGGTGGTGCTTTAAATCTAAGTCCCCTGCCCGTAGTGTTATCCTCACCGTTCATCTTCTATCACCACCGCTCCAGTTGATCTCTGGGGATTTTTGACCTGCTGGCAGCTCCAATGTTTCATGCAGTGCCCCAGAGGTCACAACTTAATACAAGTCTACGGGAGCCTTGTTCTCAGCTCATTTTGGCTCTCATAGAGTTTTATTGAGTGTTTGTGACATAACTTCTGATTTCCAGCCAGTCAAAAGTCATAGTCACAAGATGCGCCGCTGGACTGGAGCAGTGCCGAAAAAGCATGAAAACACTAGAGGGTCAGTATTATACTGGTGGCAGGGGCCTTAAATTTAAAGCACCACTGCAACACTGAAACCTCCCCCCCCCCCGTCCTGGAGTGGTGCTTTAACCCTGCTGTTCTTTTTGGTCAAAAATGACCGAATTTTAAATTTGATTTATTTTTTTTAAATATTCAGTATGCGGTTCTGAAACTTGTGGTTAATTGACTTTTCCTCATTTGAGGGCTTCTTACTTTGGATTGGTATTTTTTTTTGTTTACTTTTTTCAAAAATAACTGGAATATTATAAGTGTATAGTAAACCCGAACAGAACAGCAGGGTTAAACAAACAACAAAATGTGTACTTGGGAACAGCACGAATACAGCAAGAGCAAAAACTGGACAATTTAGGGAAAGTCTTTTCCCTATAGGTTACAGTATCCTAGATTTAGTGCAGTAAATTAAAGGGGTTGTTCGGCTTTAGGGTACAATTCAGCAGCCACTCTGTGACTGCACACTTCTTTGCAGAGAGTTCTCTGGTGCTGAGAGCAAATTAGATTAAGGACTTGTTTTTATTTATTGTCCGAATCGCGTAAGGTGCGCTAATGCGTCTTCTCTCATGTTTTGGATCCGTTGGATTTTTAATACCTAATAACATTTTTGATATTTTAATATACTGGATTGGGGTGCTGGGTCCACCCTTCATTTCATTTAAGCTATAGACCAGCCTGGCCGGTCTGGAGGACCACGAGCACCTGCAAGTCCTGGAGCGCAGTCGCCTATGGTAAGTTGAAGTCTCATTACTTTGTTCCTGCTGGGAGCAAATTGCATACTTCCGGCCACATTCTGGCTATATGTATCTGGCCTCGAACAATTCACTTGCATTGAAATGAGGCTACCCATGTCTATCTAGTCAGTATGTGACCGCATGTATGCAAATTGCATACTTGCGGTCTTCCGCCTGCTACTACTTGCACCAGAGAATCTTCGCAGCACACAGTGCATGTGTTGTGAGGATTCACAAGTTTGCAGTCACATAGAGTCACTGCAGACTTGTTTCCTAAGGCTGAACAACCCCTTTAAAACATTTTGAAATGTATAGTATCATTCCATGTGCCTATTTCATATTATTAGGTTCATGTCTATGGGAACTAAAAATATGAGTGGAAGATGAACAGTAGATTAGTGTATGGATTAGTAACACATGGCCAAATATCATTCTTATACTTGTGTGTCTTGAAAAAGTATTCATACCCCATGAACTTTTTCACATTTTTCATTTTACACTCACAAATATAAATGTATTTTTGGTCATTTTATGTGCAATACCAAGTGTAAAGGAAATAATAAATGGTCTTCTAAATATTTTAAAAATATAAATCTGAAAATTGTGAATTGCATTTATATTCAGCCCCCTGAGTTAATACTTTTTCTGTGAACAGCAATTTTCATGTCTTGTCAGATTTTCAATGGGATTTAGCTTTGGACTGTGACTGGGCCATTCACACACATGAATATGCTTTGATATAAACTGTTCCATTGTAGCTCTGGCAATATGTTTAGGATCGTTGTCCTGCTGGAAGGTGAACCTACACCCCAGTCTCAAGTCTCTTGCAGCCTTTAGCAGGTTTTCCTCTGGATTGGCCTGAATTTATATCAATCCATCTTATCAACTCTGACCAACTTCCTTGTACTGGCTAAAGTAAACCATCCCCAAAGCATTATGCTTCCACCACTATGTTTAACGGTAGCAGCAAGACTTGAAAATTGCTGATCACAGACTTCTCCATCCAATCTCACTGAGCTAGAGCTATTTTGCAAAGGGGAATGGGCACAAATTTCAGCCTTTAGATGTGCAAAGCTGGTATAAACATCCCTCAAAAGACTTGCAACAGTAAATGCAGCAAAAGGTGGACCTACAAAGAATTGACTCAGGGGGGCTGAATACAAATGCACATCACAATTTTAAGATTTATATTTTTTACATATTTAAAAAAACATGTATCATTTTCTTTACAATTCACAAATACTTGCTTCTTCGTGTTGGTATCTCACATAAAATCCCAATAAAGTATATTATATCACCACTCCACTACTCCTGTGTTTTTTTTAATCCCTGGAGTGACGCTTTAAATGTAAGACCCCTACCCCTTGTCATATTCTCACCTTATTATATTCTCAACAAGGTTCTCATAAACTGATTAAGTATTGAGTTATAACCTCCTGCACACTGCATAAAACTGTGGAGCTGCTGGTAGGTCACAAATCGCCGTAGACCGACCATAGCACCGATGCAAACAGATGAAGGTGTCGACAGATGAGTATAAGACAGAGGGCAGAGGACTTACAGACTTACATTAAAGGACCACACCAGCTGGGAAATTAAAAAACCCTCTAGAGTGGTGCTTTAAGTTTGTTAGTGTAACGTGAAAAAAAGGGAAAGGTTAATTGGGTATGAATACTTTTTCAAGGCACTGTATGTCTTATTTGTAGAGTATTGGCAATGTTATCATTGTTATAAATGTGTGACGGTCCACTGCTTAGCTGTAAGCCATAGTGAATTATCAATCTAATTATTACAGTTTATTTTTTACACAGGCATACTAATAAATTTGCCAACAGGTATACACAAATAGATTGATATTCTATTGTACATGATGGTTATAATGAATACATATGATAACAGATGATGGATACACCTAAATAATAACACATTCTAATGCAACCATGAATCAAACTGTTACTGCCTTTGTTATTTTGGGATTTTCACACTTGGAATCTTTGCGCTATCCTATCTTTGTAATTTTGCTTTTTCTTTATTTTCTAATAATTGCTGGAAATGTAACCATTCCTCTTATTATCTGGGTTGAGCCACGTCTGCATACTCCAATGTACATGTTTGCAGGAATGTTGTCCTTTCTAGATTTATTTTACACCGCAGTCACAATTCCACAAATCCTCATCATATTTTGGGTGGGACGCGTTTATATTGCCTTCAATAGATGCCTACTACAAATGTATTTTTTCCATTCTTTGGGGATAACTGAAAATTATCTTTTGACTGTTATGGCTTATGATCGCTACATCGCTATTTGTGATCCCCTGAGATACTCTACTATCATGACTTCTAAGTGCTGCAAGCATCTTATAGTCACTTGTTGGTTTTGTGGTTTTATGAGTCCAGTACCCAAACTAATTTTAGTAAGTTTTTTACCATTTTGTGGATCAAATGAAATACACCATCTTTTCTGTGACCTGTCTCCACTTCTACACCTCGCGTGTGCAGACACTTTTCTTAATGTGATCACAGATTTTGTCATCAATTCTTGCATCATTATTTTGACATCTGCATTCATTGCTTTGACCTACACTAAAATCCTGATTACAATAATTATGATGAACAGTGTGGAAGGACGAAGAAAGGCATTCTCAACATGTGCATCTCACATCATCGTTGTATTGATATTTTTTGGAAGTGTAGCCTTCATGTATGTCAGGCCTCATAGAGTATATGCACCAGAATATGACCAGCTGGTAACTATTAACTATACAATTTTGACTCCGTTGTTAAATCCCGCTGTTTATAGTCTAAGGAATAAAGAGATAAAGAAGACAATGAAAAAATATCTTTGTCTCAGAGGTACTAATTGTAGATTGTAAAATATTTGATCTTCTCTTGATGGCTACAGTCCAGGAACATCTTGAAGATTGTCACAGTTAGGAAAATTGAACTCTGCTGAAGAAGAGGCTACAATGGCTACAGAGGTGAACTAATTTACGGTATCATTGTGTTCTGAAATTATTAATAAATGTATTTGATATTAAACTCCAGACTAGTGTTTCAGTCTATGCTGGTTGAGAGATTTTAGACCAATTCTTCAAAATCCGAGGAACTGCAATAAGAACTAAAAATTGCTATAATAAAAAAAAATCACAGGTGACGTTTTATTTAGTGTTAATTTTTATGGTCTTTACTAAGGGGGCATTGCACACAGAGACGTCATGCAGAGCAGCCTAAAAACATGCCCCCCAAAGAATCAGTCTATGTTAGTTGAGACAATTTGGAACAACTCTTCAAAATCTGTGTAACTGGAATAAGAATTAAAAAATGACAAAGCTAAAGCAAAAAAGAGGGGATACAATCACTCAGAACAACAAGGATGATAAGACGAAGTTGAAGCTGCAAGTGGAAGGCAGAAACAACGTGTAAATCTGCCAGATAATGTGAAATAAAGAATGGCAGCACGGTCTGATAGAGCGCTAAGGAGGCCACAGTATTGGATTAATTTTTGTAGAATTTATTATTTTCTATCAGCCACAATGCGTTTCGATATACACAATATCTTCATCAGGTGGATCAACCTGATGAAGATATTGTGTATATCGAAACATGTTGTGGCTGACAGAAAACAATAAATTCTACAAAAAATAATCCAATACTGTGGCCTCCTTAGCGCTCTATCAGACCGTGCTGCCATTCTTTACTGCTGATCTTCCTCTCTGTGGGTTCACGGCAAGAGCTGCTTGGTACGGAGGTCAGATTAGCAGAGACACCCATTGATATGTCACGTGACCAGCTTTTCAGGAATTTGCTTCCCTGGATGGACATCATGGGCTAACAGGTTAGAAGATAACTGACACCACACTCTCGTCTTATACCGTGGTTGGGCTGCACAACCTCATCAGGTGAGCAGATTCTTTTTCTCCTCCTCACCGCTATCTCCCAGACCCTTCACATGTGCTCCCTTGTTTAATTTTTTATTCAGATAATGTGAAATGTCCAGATGATAATGCTGAATTCTACTGCGCTACCCAATAAGGTGAAAAAAACAAGGGAACAATCCGCTAAAACTTCCAATAAAAATGAAATAAATTGCACTCAGAGTAAAACACAATAACACACAGGTGGACCATACCAAAACAGACCACCTGTTTAGAACTCAGCTGCTTCAGGCAACTCAAAGTCTGTAGCAGAAAATCTCTATGATATACGTTACACTTACTTGATACATAGAGAAAATTGGAGAACACGAGTCATAAAGTGCAAAAAATAGAATTATTTTATTATGATAATTATGTGCACCCAGCAAAAAGAAGATAAAAACACAGAGGGATGTGATACGCATAACAGGACAGCAATGGGAGTCAAAGAGATTTTTCAGAATATGACCAATTTACATATACACGTCATGAGGGTAAGGTATTGGGGTAAATTTCAGAGATCTATATAGAAAGTGCAAGTGCATACAATAAATTCATGTAAATTGTATAAAAAAATCAGGTCAAATTAGCATAATGACAGAGAGGTAATGCTATAAAGTGGCCAGTGCATCTAAAATGGCCAGTGCAAAGTCCTGATTGTGTATACAAAGAGCTCCCCCATACGCTGCCTTCTCCCTCCCTGAGGAAGTCGGATTTGGGCACTTGATCTGAAAGAGGCGAAACGTACGTTGGTGGGGTATGGGGGAACTCTTTCTATATGCAATCAGGACTTTGTACTGGCCACTTTAGATGCACTGGCCACTGTACAGCATTACCTCTCTGTCATTATGCTAATTTGACCTGATTTTTTGATACAAGAGGGTTAGGGGGGCTCGTTTACATGTATTTATTGTATGCACTTGCACTTTCTATCTAGATCTCTGAAATTTACCCCGATACCTTACCCTCATGATGGTCATATTCTGAAAAATCTCTTTGACTCCCATTGCTGTCCTGTTATTCGTATCACATCCCTCTGTGTTTTTATCTTCTTTTTGCTGGTTGCACATAATTATCATAATAAAATAATTTTATTTTTTGCATTTTATGACTCTTGTTCTCCAATTTTCTATATGTCATTTTGAGTCTGTGCAGTGGTCTAATGACCAGCTTGGGCTAAGTTATGCCTAGCATGACTCTTTGTACTGCTGTATGGGGGTTCCTATATTTAACACACTTACTTGATACAGTTGTCAGGTGGGTATCTCAGGTGGGGGTGAGGGGGTGTGCATACTACAGACAGGGCTCGAGCAGGGTCCCTTGAGATGGATGTGGATGCTGCCGGTAATTGATGTTTGTTCTGTGTAGCTGCGCTTCTTCTAGGGTTGGAGACAGTGAGTGGCAGTGGTGAGAGCCAGTATCCATGAGCCGCAGCCGCTGTCGTCTATAGATACCAAGCGCATGCCTAGTATCCATAGACAAATGAGACAAGCATTGATCAATCCTCTTGAAAGGATTTTTCCAATAATTTTACATCGTAATCTTTATTAATAAACTTTTTAAAAAATCCATTTCTGAGGCATAGTTTTTCATGTATATACAATTACAGTGGATCCATGTAAACTGTCTCTTAGGGATCTTTGTGAGCCATGCGGGCAAGTGGTATGTGGATATGTAGATAAAACCATTTGAATTAACCTCTTTGTGGAAACTCTTGGTGGCTAAATGGTTTTGATCCATAAAAATTGTTGAAGTCGGGTAGCAAAACATACGTCGGGGTAAGAGGCCGACGGCATGCTGTTATAACATACCCAGGTAACCTTTGAGCGTGTGGATGGTGGATCGGTTCTGGTGATTATTTGGCATGGCTTTTATACTGTAGTGTACTATTCGCCTCTTGGGGTTGTTAACACGTGCCAGCTGAATTAATTTTACGCCAGTCACCATCATTATTATTATCCCGCTTGTTTGCGGGGTATAGCTCCATCTATGGACGTAAATTAAGAACACATCCATCACCTTTATGCTACTGGGTTATACTGCACCGAGGTTCACATTGTGTTTATGTTGAAGTGACTAACAGAAGTCCATTGAGCTTTATTTTAATACCCAAGTGGTGAACTATCCTCTAATTGTTTATCAAATTCTTTAAGGGCTTTATGCAACTCATTATGATGCACGTAAATATTGTAATTATATTGCCCTACTTGTTTTTGATATAGAGAGAGGAAGTTCTTTGAAATATTATTCAGCACAAGTCACTTTGTTCATTGTAGATTTTTCTATATGCAATATTATTATGCTGCTAGTTCCTCTGTTTGTTGCTGTATACATCTCTATTAATTGTGTGTTTACATTTGAAATCAATAGTTAATAAATATTAATATTTTATTATTTGGGACTATTTGCTCCTTTTTTAAAAAAATTCACAATTTTTTTCATAATTGTTATTGCTATGTAATGGGAGTGTCCTTCCATAGACAGACCGCTTTTGTGTTAATTCATAATTAAAATAGTTACAGTATGTGCTAAGATAAAAGGGATACATTCAATTTTAAATTGAATTTGGGTTACAGTGTAAAGGCCACTTTACACGTTGCAATTAGTTGTACAATCGCATTTGCGATGTGACACGCCCAGGTTGCATACGGGATTTTATGAGATTGCACGTTGGTCGTTCATTTGCTGTCACACTTGCGTTAGTAGTCTATGTTAAATTGGTCAATTTTATGTGCGATCCTTTAGATCATGTGTTCTGTGACGTATGCATTGGGCACCTTTTTTTTTTTTTTTATTTATTGACTTGCCTAGCGTGTGTACTGTGTAGGGATGCGTTTTTACTATGTCATCTGCCGTTCAGCTCTGCTACATGGCCGCTAACAGCAGACACAGACAGCCATGTAGCAGAGCTGAATGGCAGATGACAGCAGACACAGACAGAGCCGCACTGTCAGAATGAACTCGGGTGAACTTCACCCGACTTCATTGTCATGCTGCGGCTCTGTCTGTGTCGCGCCCTGATTAGCGGTCACCAGTGAAGACTCACCGGTGACCGCTAATCTCCTAAGTTACTGAAGTTAGCAGCCCTCTCTCATACTCACCGATCCCCGATCCCCGGCGCTGCACGGCGTTCACACTGCTCCGGCGGCTTTTACTGTTTTGAAAAAGCCGGCCGCCCATTAAACAATCTCGTATTCCCTGCTTTCCACGCCCACCGGCGCCTGTGATTGGTTACAGTGAGACACGCCCCGCACGCTGAGTGACAGGTGTCACACTGCACCCAATCACAGCAGCCGGTGGGCGTGTCTATACTGTGTAGTGAAATAAATAATTAAATAATTTAAAAAAACGGCGTGCGGTTCCCCCCAATTTTAATACCAGCCAGATAAAGCCATACGGCTGAAGGCTGGTATTCTCAGGATGGGGAGCTCCACGTTATGGGGAGCCCCCCAGCCTAACAATATCAGCCAACAGCCGCCCAGAATTGCCGCATACATTATATGCGACAGTTCTGGGACTGTACCCGGCTCTTCCCGATTTGCCCTGGTGCGTTGGCAAATCGGGGTAATAAGGAGTTATTGGCAGCCCATAGCTGCCAATAAGTCCTAGATTAATCATGTCAGGCGTCTATGAGACACCCTCCATGATTAATCTGTAAATTACAGTAAATAAACACACACACCCGAAAAAATCCTTTATTAGAAATAAAAAACACAAACATATACCCTGGTTCACCACTTTAATCAGCCCCAAAAAGCCCTCCATGTCCGGCGTAATCCAGGATGCTCCAGCGTCGCTTCCAGCGCTGCTGCATGGAGGTGACCGGAGCTGCAGAATACACAGCCGCTCCGGTCACCTCCACACAGCTAATGAACACAGCCGAGCGATCAGCTGCTGTCACTGAGGTTACCCGCTGTCACTGGATCCAGCGGTGGCCGCGGGTAACCTCAGTGACAGCTCAGCTGATCGCGCTACTCACCGCCGCTCCTATCACCTCCACGCAGCAACTGAGGTGAGTAGCGCGATCAGCTGAGCTGTCACTGAGGTTACCCGCGGCCACCGCTGGATCCAGTGACAGCGGGTAATCTCAGTGACAGCAGCTGATCGCGCGGCTGTCTTCATTACCTGCGTGGAGGTGACCGGAGCGGCTGTGTATTCTGCAGCTCCGGTCACCTCCATGCAGCAGCGCTGGAAGCGACGCTGGAGCATCCTGGATTACGCCGGACATGGAGGGCTTTTTGGGGCTGATTAAAGTGGTGAACCAGGGTATATGTTTGTGTTTTTTATTTCTAATAAAGGATTTTTTGGGTGTGTGTGTTTATTTACTGTAATTTACAGATTAATCATGGAAGGTGTCTCATAGACGCCTGACATGATTAATCTAGGACTTATTGGCAGCTATGGGCTGCCAATAACTCCTTATTACCCCGATTTACCAACGCACCAGGGTAAATCGGGAAGAGCCGGGTACAGTCCCAGAACTGTCGCATATAATGTATGCGGCAATTCTGGGCGGCTGTTGGCTGATATTGTTAGGCTGGGGGGCTCCCCATAACGTGGAGCTCCCCATCCTGAGAATACCAGCCTTCAGCCGTATGGCTTTATCTGGCTGGTATTAAAATTGGGGGGAACCGCACGCCGTTTTTTTTAATTATTTAATTATTTATTTCACTACACAGTATAGACACGCCCACCGGCTGCTGTGATTGGGTGCAGTGTGACACCTGTCACTCAGCGTGGGAGCGTGTCTCACTGTAACCAATCATAGGCGCCGGTGGGCGGGGATAGCAGGGAATACGAGATTGTTTAATGGGCGGCCGGCTTTTTCAAAACAGTAAAAGCCGCCGGAGCAGTGTGAACGCCGTGCAGCGCCGGGGATCGGGGATCGGTGAGTATATGAGAGAGGGGGATAGACTGACATGGACAGAGAGTGAGGGACAGAGATAGTGACGGACTGACAGAGATTAGTGAATGACAGACATTGTGAGGCGCTTCAGAACGCAGCTTTTCAGCTGCGCTCTGAAGCAGACCTTTTATAAGCTGCGGTGCACAGCGCACACCTGCGCACATAGCCTCAGACACCAAAATCGTATGAGGGATGTCACACGTTACAATTGACTAGGTTCGTGCAACAAAACGCTCAATTCTAGAGAATGATACGATGTGTTTGCGATCAACGGTTTTGCGTTCAATCCTGATCGCAAGTAGCTGTCACACGCAGATACCTCACAAACGATGCCGGATGTGCGTCACTTACAACTTGACCCCAACGACGGATTGTGAGATATATTGAAGCGTGTGTAGCGGGCTTTAGTGTTCATCTTGCCTAAAAATATTTAACCACATCATTACCTTTCAGGTGATGAATTACACAGTTCTATGATTTAATTTCCAGGGGTAACAATATATATTCTTTCTTCTATCTAAGTGATTCTAGAATTTGAAGCACATAGACTGTCTTTCAGATATGCCTTTAATTGTACAATACATCCTTGTAAAAGCTGGTCCACATATTTAGATAGATTGGGTGTAAGACAACTAATGACAGATATGATTGGTCTCCCAAGGGGGCACATAAAATCTTTATGTACTTTAGGGATATAGTAATAGACGGGTAAGGTTGGGGTTTTGTTAAACACAAAATAAAGCTTTTTTTTTTTTTTTATTTAGGATGCTTATTGTTTTGACTTTAGAGGCCAGAAGTCCTAATTGTTTTATAAAATAATCTGTAGGATGTTTTGATTTTTTTTTATAAGTTTTCAAGTCGCTTAATAAATGAGAGATTCAGCATAGTCCAGTTCATAGCTACATTACCGTCGCTATTTTCTGCTGGACGAATTCTGATGCCTTTATTTTCTTGGAGGAGAAAATGTTTACATTCTTTTCTGTATTTACATGTCACATCTTTTACAACTCATAGCATTATTAATATCATATCTCAGTGATATCATTATACGATTAGTGATATAGTAATATACAGGAGTATTGTTTTGGGTAAGAAGTCTTTACAGCCAGCATAAGAGACACATGGTTGGCTGTTAAATACAGCAACAAACATATGATCTGTCATCACTTAATATATAGGAGACATCAACCTTACACTGGTTATGACCCCTGTGTATTTGATAGAATGAGAGAGAAGAACCTTACCCTAACCTTTAACTCGTTCACGACTGAGGATGTAACGGTACATCCTATATCATAAAGGAGTGATCACTGCCGTCTGCTGTGGTGAGCTGGCACCAGCAATTCCTGCACATGTCTACTGATTTGAACAGCAGACATGTGCTGCTATCAGGTGCGGGTGGAACCGCAATCCACCCGCATCTGTTAACCCCTTAAATTGCGCTGTCTAAATGTAACAGCGCGATTTACATTGCCGCAGCGGGGAACACGCCTTATCTTGCCGCCATCGGCGGCCTCGTGACACCATCACGGGGAGCCGATGTTCGTCATACTAGTGACTGGTCATGTGATGACTCTTGTCGCTATCATGACATAGTTCCTGTTACAACCGGCAGAGCAGAGGCTGTAACAGGAACACTGCATCTCTGCTGATCAGAGCTGTGCAGCTCTGATCAACAGAAATGAATTAGCAATCAGACTGCTGATCCTTATAGTCACCTAGGGGGACTAGTAAAATAAAATAAAAAAGTAATAAAGTTTTAAAAAATAAAAAAATATAAAAAACCCTAAAAGTTCAAATCACCCCCCATTAGCCCCATTGAAAATTAAAGGGGTAAAAATATACTCATTTGGTATCGCTGCTTTTAAAAATGCCTGATCTATCAAAATATAAAATCAATTAATCTGATCAGTAAACGACATAGCGGCAAAACAAATCCAAATGGCAAAATTACGTTTTTTGGTCGGTATGACTTCGTAGACACTAAACATGTATAGGTTAGATAAACTAAGGGGTTAAAAAAAATCAGACGTTTATCCCAAAAAAGTGGTGCACATTTTGCGCCATTTTCCACGACCCATAGTGTTCTCATTTTTCGGGATATGGGGATCAGTGATGGCTTATTTTTTGCGTCTTGAGCTGACGTTTTTATGGTACAATTTTTGCACTAATGTTATAAGCGAAAATGATAAGTGACTTAGTCAACAGTTTTGCATCAAATAGTGTAAAAGACGTATAACCATGCCACCTTTGCTGGATGTTTCCTAGTGCTAATGACTCACATGTCTCCATGTGACAGCCAGGCCTCAAATGAAATGAGAAAGATATGGCAGTGGGGAAGTCTTCACAGTCCACCAGTCGTCCTTACAGACAATTAATTGCTATTTTGAGCCTGTTTCAGGGCACCTCACCACTTGGCCAGCTCTGCCCTCATTTCCTCTTGGCGTGGGAGTGGGATCTAAACAGGACCTTTACAGATGTGGAGTGAGACAAAATTCTCCTCCTCACTCAGAAGTCGTCGCTAAATGCTTTATCACAGGAGAGAGGCTGCAAGATCGTCTCCAGGTGGTACAGGTGCCCCTCCAAGATTCATGCTATGTTCCCCACTGCCTCCACCACTTGCTGGAGATGTAAGCAGGGAACGGGATCATACATAGATATCTGATGGGAATACCTGTTGCTGAAGAGCTTCTGGGATACTGCATTTCAATTAATGAACAAACTTTCCTCTGAGGAGCTCCACCCCACACCAGAACTGGTGCTTTTATCACTTGGGGGGTTCTATGTCGGGATGTAAAAAAAAGTATGGTATGACATGTTCTGACAGTGGCAAGAAGCCTAATTCCTAAGTACTGGAAACGGAGGGAGACCCCTCACGAGCAGCTCATACCAGAACTCAACATAATATATAGAATGGAGGAGTTGATAGGTCAACAAATCGGCACACTGGAGAAGGTGGTTGGGACTTGAGCGTCTTGGATTATGCTTAGAGAGATCCTGGAATTCCTTGCATGGCTCCAGGAAGCAGGTTAAATTACTTGAGTTGCTGCGAATTGTACTCTAGACTCAATCCATTACCTCTTAGCTGCAGACAAATCTGGACAGAATCTTCTTTTCCCACCCTTACTATCCTCCTCCCTCCATCCCCCTCCACATCCCCTCCCGCTTTGTCTGTTGTGTCTTGTCTTTCTGCCCTATAGTGAAACTGGTCCATACTGAGCTTGATTGCCTTTCAGGGGCAACAGCCCCTTCTTTGATAGAAAGATAGACCTGGTGAAGGTTTCTTTCCGGTGACGATAAGGTATTGAAGCATACTTTGTGTTGGTTGTGTTTATATCTATGATTAATGTAATGATTAATTTACTGGTACATTCAAAGATCTTATGTTGAAAATCAAAATAAAAGAGACCCCATGCATTTTTAAGTTATTTAAGTAAATAATTAAAAAAAACAGTGTTCGTCTCCCCCCCTCCAACTCCAATTTTGATACACAGGCATGAAAAAGCCATTAGCTTGGGGCTTGTATTCTCAGGCTGGAGAGGCTCAGGGTTATTGAGCCCCCCAGCCTAAAAATAGCAGCCTGCAGCCACCCAGAATTGTCGCATCCATTAGATGTGACAGTTCTGGGACTTTACCCAAGTGATCCCTATTGCCCTACTGCAGTGGCAATCAGGGTAATATAAGGGGTTAATAACAGCTCACAGCTGCCACTAAGACCTAGATTAGTAATGAGAGGCCTCTATGTAAGTAAAAAGAAATAAACAAAAACACCAAAAAAATTTTTCATTTTAAATAAAATATAAAAAAAACCTCTTTCTCCAATTTATTAACCCCAAAATCACTCAGTTCCAACATAATACGGAAGAGGTCCCACAATGATTCTGGCTCTGCTATATACTGAAGTCACAGTGCATGGGCACAGAACATGTCCTCACCCTTTGGCTTCAGGCAGAGGGCCGCAGCTGTGAGCGGTGACATCACTCAATTTATCTGCAACCACAGCTGGAGTTTCCCATGGTAAAACATCAATGACCACAGGTAACCTGACCTCAGTTGACCTCATTGAACTCAGTGACTTCACCTCAGGTAAAGTGCCGGGATTGTCGCATCTAATGGATGCGACAATTCTGGGTGGCTACTGGCTGCTGTTTTTAGGCTGGGGGCCCTTAGACTGAGAATACCAGCCCCCAGCTGTCGGGCTTTATCATAGCTGTGTATCAAATTTGGGGGGGACTGCACGCCATTTTTTAAAATCATTTACTGAAATAATTTTTAAAAAAGCTGCATGGGGTCCCACTTACTTTGGTACACAGCCAAAATAAGCACATGGCTGGGGCGTGCAGCCTGTAGCCGTATGCTTTATCTGTTCTGGTTATCACATTATGGGAGGATCCTATGCCAAGTTACAGTTCCCTGAGAACTCCGTGATTGGGGTTGGTGCACAGATACTAGGTATCCCTACAGTTCCCAAATTCTACAGTCCAGGTTTATTCATCACTAATGACAACCTTTCTTGCTGTTGCAGTGGTCAGTATTTAATCAGTATTTCTAAGCTAAGACCTGAAGTAACTCTACAATAGACAAGATGTGAATCTCGGTAATATGTCTCTCTGTGCAAGTTTCACTCATGATTTTAGCTTAGAAAAACTGATTTGAAATACCGGAGTACAAACAAGGACTAAAGGACGCTTTACATGCTGCGATATCGTGACCGATATCTCTAGCGTGCGTACCCACCCCCATCGGTTGTGCGACATGGGCAAATCGCTGCCCGTGGCGCACAACATCGCGCAGACCCGTAACATTACTTACCTGCCTAGCAACGTCGCTGTGACAGGCAAACCGCCTCCTTTCTAAGTGGGCGGTTCGTTCAGCGTCACAGCGACGTCACAGCAGCGTCACTGAACCGCCGCCCAATAGAAGCGGAGGGGCGGAGATGAGCGGGACGTAACATTCTGCCAACCTCCTTCCTTCCTCATTGCCGGCGGCCGCGGGTAGGGTGAGGTTTCTTGTTCCTGCAGTGTCACACATAGCGATGTGTGCTGCCGCTGCATCGAGGAACTACATCGCTAGCTGCAGCAGCGATAATCGAGAATAGGGGGGCATGTAACCGATGAGTGATTTTGAACGTTTTTGCGACGATTCAAAATCGCTCATAGGTGTCACACGCAACGATATCGCTAAAGTGGCCGGATGTGCGTCACAAATTCCGCGACCCCAACGAGATTACTTGAGCGATGTCGCAGCGTTTAAAGTGGCCTTTAGGCCTTGTTTAGACATTCTTTCTTGGATAATAAAAAACAAAAACACTGTTTTACATCAATGTGCTAGATCTGATTTGTATCTGTTTTTTGTTCTTTTGTCCATTCCATCATTTTGATTTCTGCTTTTTTTTGTATGCAAAACAAAAAAAACTGTAAAAGAAAACCAAAACACAGGCTCCACTTGGTTGACACATGGGTGGCATATGTGGCATCCTGGATCACATTATTTTTCGAAAGGCAAATGATCCCTGATGTGGATAAAAATGAGACATTCCATTGTTATTTTTAGGGACAACAACCTGTCTACAAAAAACATGGAGTTACCCAAAAGACTATTACAGGTAATACTGTATTATTTAGAGGTCTTATTTGGGTTTTATTATAGTAATATTGCTTGGATTTTATGCCTTATCAGATGTCAATCCAGAATCTGTCTCCGGCAGTGAGATGTTACAGCACAGGGAGAGCACATCAGTGCAGACACAAATCCCTGAAAAGATTCCACACCTTAAGCCTGCTTTACACGTTGCAATTTCGCATACAATATCGTATGCGATTTGCAACGCCCCCATCGTATGTGCGGCACGTTCAATTTGTTGAACGTGCCGCACAGACGATTAACCCCCGTCACCCGTACTTACCTACCATACGACCCCGATGTGGGCGGCGAACGTCCACTTCCTGGAGTGGGAGGGACGTTCGGCGTCACATCGACGTCACGTGGCAGCTGGCCAATAGAAGCGGAGGGGCGGAGATGAGCGGGACGTAAACATCCCGCCCACCTCCTTCCTTCCGCATTGTCGGCGGGAGCCGCGGACGAAGGTAAGCTGTTGTTCAATGTTCCCGGGGTGTCACACACTGCGATGTGTGCTGCCTCAGGAACATTGCACAACCTCACGTTCATTTTTTGAGGAATGAACGACGTGCATGCGATGAATGGATTTTCGTTCAATCGCAATTGCACGGAGGTTTAACACGCTACAATCATACTTACGATGCCGGATGTGCGTCACTTACGTCGTGACCCCGCCGACACATCGTAAGATTTATTGTAGCGTGTAAAGCGGGCTTTAAAGTGCTCTCGCCATCTTGTAAAATAATGGGATATTGCTAGACCTTGCCTTCAGTTTAGGATTGGTTGTGCTCCTATCTCTCGGATCCCAGTGTGTCCTGTGAATTAAGGGGCCACAACAAGTTTGGTTATGCATCATTTTTTTATTCATATCAAATATCCAAAAAAAATATCAATATAGCCATATATTGAAAAGCTCTAAAGAAGATTCAATTACAGGTACTGTAGCTGCGATTACCAGGATTTGCTTTATGATACATCATATAGATCTGATTGATTTTAGACATTAGCGTGTCAAATCCACTGAAGAAGCCTCTGTTGCTATACCACACGTATTCGTATTACGCCTCATCTTCACATAACCCTTATCACCCCAGTCTTCACCCCAGCTGTAAGAAAAACAAGGGAAGGGAGAAATTAGAAAAAGCCTACACAATTAGACAAGCAAACCAATCCATAGTTTCAATCCCTGCACATAATACACTTATCTAAACATAGCATTGACGAATAACCTTAGAATGCACAATAACTTACAGCTGTTTGACTGAGGAGATGGCAAATAATGCACAGTATCCAAGTATTTGGACATTTTATACTGAACTCCCACGCTGCAGATATTGCTCAAGAAATTTCTGCAACTGAGAATTTTTTCCACTCATCTGAATTTCCACAAGACCATTTGTAGTAAATACTCAATGGCACCGATTCATCAAATCAATTTAGATAGAATTCTGGTGTAAATTGCACTAACAGGTCACAAATATTTAGCGCAACTCATAGTTGAGCAAACATTTAGCGACTTTTGGTGTTTTTACAGCAGTTTGGCCGATTGTGGCAGAGCTGAGGTGTGACCAGGATTCAGTAAGAACATGATCTAATTCATTATGAGCTGTGGCCTTACTTACGCTAGAAATATTACTCCAGTCAAGGACTAGAGTAAGATTTCTAGCATGGGTCATGGAGCCTCTTAATGAATCAAAAGCATCTGACTCTCACACTCCCTCATCAAGACTGCCAAGAAAATTGCCAGTCTTGATGAATAGGGCCACTATGAACATACTCTGTGGCCCTGATTCATTAAGACTGGTGTTATACACGTTAGTTTTAAAGAAGGGATCTGATTCCTTAAGAGGCATCTGGCATTTAATGAATCAGGTGCATCTTACAAGTGTCAAGTACCTCTACCTGCCTTGCCAGAAATCTTACTCCAGTCACAGACTATAGTAACATTCTTGTATAAAGTGCGCCATGTCTGGTAATTAATTGAATGGCAAGGGGGTAATTTTTTTCTGAGATGGTCTGAAAACCCATAAAAACAGCAAAAGTCGCAAAATTAATGCTCAACTTTGGCTTGCACAAACATTTGGTGACTTTTCAAAGTGTTCTCATAAACACTTTGATGTTTGGGCTGTGTAGAGTACAGTTTTTGAATGGTAACCTAAGTACTTCAAGCTACACCAATGAATTTACCCTCAAAAAGCTTACAAATAATTTAGTTTGCTTTTACTATTCAGTAATCTACATACTAATCTTCCATGTAGTCAATACAATTTATTAAATGCACTACTTGATTCTATAAGGTCAGTGGGTAAGCATTTACCTGTTCCTTACTATCCAGTAATCTATATCTTCATTAGACTCCTCGTCATGTTCCGTACCATATCCAACAATAATAACGGCATGATTTGGGTCTGTAGTACATCCACCTTCAAAAATGCCTAAAATCATAATATATACGTTATGATAGTTCATTTCACATGTACTCTATTAATATACAGTATAGTTTACACTCACAGGAAGCATTCCTAACTATATGTCATTCATTTATGGTGTGCAGTATGCAGACTGTTTCACAATGTTTGTTTTTTAACTAGTAATTTTTAGTTGATAAAATGGAGTTGAATTTGACTTTTACCAGCTATAACTTACCATTACAATACAGCTGAAAGTCATCACTTGCATCAATTCCAACTGCCATTGGTCCATCAAATGCCAGGGACAGTGCCATATTGTCTTCTCCAGGCAGAATGTAATATTTGGTCACATTGAAGCCTAAAGCATTGTCAGGCTTGAACAAACACTGAAATTGCTGGATAATATAGAAACAGATGTGATTTGCTGGTTATTAAATGTAATTCATTTAACACAATCATTTATATGAACACTGCTATCTAAAAATATCAGGCTTTTTTCCTACCTTACTAGAACAGTTATAAACATGGAAAGCCGCCATCTCTCTTTCCAATAAAAAGGCGTAAGGTTTTTACTTTCCACAGGTGTTGTAATGTTAGGAATCAAGGGAGACAGTAACAAGCACTAAGACCTCACAATAGGTTAAAGAGGTATGATCGCATATGAGCAGTTATATGATTATTAGAGATAAGCGAACCTGATGTTTGGTGTTTGGTTTTCGGGCCAACTTTTAAAAACCCCCAAAGTTTGGGTTCAGAGTTCGGATGCTTTACATCTGCTGACCACTTGCGCGATTATCGCTGTGCTTGGGAACGCTCGGTATTAAGCCCAATTCGAGCCCCTTGAAGTGTTTGAACAGCTCGCTCTGGGGGTAACAACAGCGTTATCAGATGTAGAGTGCAACCTCACAACATTTTTTGAAAACCCCTCACACCCTCCCCCAGAAGTATTCGGGGATTTCAAATGGGGTTCGGGCCAAGTTCGAACCAATAGCGGTACGGTTCGGCTGCAGCCGCCGAACCAAACTTCTATAGGTTAGCTCATCTCTAATGATAACCTCTCAAACTAGCAAGCAGAGAGGAAACTTAGTGTGAATATTACGCATTACTGTATACTAAGCCCTCCCATGGACATCAGACTATTGTCAGCTGAACTCATCAATATTGACGAGTTCAGCGACACTCTTTATATGTATGAGGGCCACAGACGACTGTCGGGAGAAGTTAAAGGTCTCAGCATGCCTGGTTTTGGACTGCCGATCCTTGTGTTTGTCTGGCGGCGGCTCTCTAATGGAACACACATGTACAAAGTAATGCCAGAAGTGCTGTTAATGCCATTCAGTGCTCAAGGACAGCACTGTAATCCAACCTTAACAAATCTAGAAGTGAGAATGAATGCATAACTTTGATGTTTTAATAGATCCAGCAAAAAGTGTACAGGTATTATCCAAATAGCCTCTTTAGAGAAGTGTACTTGAACTCAAGTACCACCTATTAAATGTAGCAATCTTAAAAGTTAACATCAACTCTTTAAAGGTTTGCCACGTGACTTAGGCCTTGTGCGCACACTGCGCTTTTATCTGCAGTTTTACCCGCGGTTTTGCTGCAGAAATTTCTTGAGAAATGTTTGTAACCTTTCTGCAGACATTTCCCAGCAAAACCTATGGGAAAAAAATAGCTGTGCGCACACTGCGTTTTTTTCTCAAGAAAATTCTTTCTGCAGAATTTCTTGAGAAAATTTCTTGAGAAAATTTGCATTTCACTTCTTTTCCGCAGGTACCTGCAGTATTTCACTCCATTCACTGTAATGTAATTGCGAAATACCGCGGGTATACCGGAGATAGCAAATGATGTGCGGTATACCCTCGGTATAGCCGCGATTTACCTGCGCTAATGTTCATCACTGCCTGCATTTTGCAGGAAAGTGTTGTCATTATGACAGGAAGCGGAGCAGAGTAAACACACACACGTCACACTCCCTGGACGCCGCACATAAGCACTTCCGTGTGACCTCCAGGTGCCCGTGCAGTTTGTGTCCTGCTCCAGCCCCGCGGCTGCCCACATAGCAGTGTCAGTGTCTGCCCGCAGTATCAGCAGATTGTCACACTGCAGTGCGTACAGCCGCGGGGATGACGAGCGCTGCTGTCAGGAGGTTAGATGAGATCATTACCAGCTGTGACGATCTCCTGCTCTTCTGACGTCAGCGCTGTCACTGCCGTCTATGCTCATCTCGCGGGCGGCCCGAGACTGTCACTAGCGGTGACGTCACAGGCTCTCGCGATGCTGCTGAGAACGCAGTGGGCATAGAAGTCAGTGACAGCGCTGACGTCAGCAGTGCAGGAGATAGTCACTGCAGGTATCTCATCTAACCTCCTGAAGTCAACGTTCGTCATCCCCTGCAGTGACCTTGGCTGACCTATTGATGTTAGCTCAGGTCACTGCACTGCTCTGCCAGCTGATGGGGAACATTTTGTTCTTCATTGACTGGGAAAGTGACTATGGTACAGCTCGTCGTTTGACCCCCTTATTGGATTACACTGGACCTGGAATTGGTTGTTCTTTTCAATAAATTGGTGAAAGAGGGAATGTTTTGGGGAGTGTTTTTTCAAATAAAACTTTTTTTGTCTATTTTTTATTTCTTACTGACTGGGTTAGTGATGTCGGGTATCTGATAGACGCCGTGACATCACTAACCCCAGGGCTTGATGCCAGGTGACATTACACATCTGGCATCAACCCCATATACCTCGTTTGCCACCGCACCAGGGCAATGGGATGAGTTGGGGCGAAGTGCCAGGATTAACATGTCTAATGGATGCGCCACTTCTGGGTCAGCTGTGGCCTGCTATTTTTAGGCTGGGGAGTGTCCAATAACAGTGGACCTCCCTAGTCTGAGAATACCAGACCACAGCTGTCCACTTTACCTTGGCTGGTGATCCAATTTGGGGGGGACCCCACGTATTTTGTTTTAAATTATTTATTTAATGTAAAATAACAGCGTGGGGTGCCCTCTGTTTTGGATTACCAGCCAAGGTAAAGCTGCCAGCTGTGGTCTGCAGGCTGCAGCCGTCTGCTTTACACTAGCTGGCTACAAAAGATATGGGGGACCCCACATGTTTTTTTTTTTAATTATTTATTTTTTGGCTAAATACAAGGCTAAGCACCCTTTTAGTGCCACATGAAAGTCACTAAAGGGTGCCAGCTTAGAATATGCAGGGAGGTGGGACATTATATAAGTCTTTCTCATCTATCTATCTATCTATCTATCTCTCTATCTATTCATCTATCCATCTTTCCCTCTATCCATTAGCTGTCTGCCTATCTATCTATCTATCTATCTATCTATCGATTATCTATCTATTATCTATATTATTTATTGCAGTTACAGCATGAAAAAAACGCAGGGACCAACCTGTGGAAAAAACGCTGCAAAAACACGGCAAAACCGCATGCGTTTTTCCCGCGGTTTTGGTGCGTTTTTTTTACCACAGGTGCGGTAATCTTCAACTCCCAGAAGTTTCTCAACAAATTTTATTGAAAAAATCACTTTTCTAGTGTGCACATAGCCTTAAGGTAAGAAGTCAAACCACACACTCAATTTGCAGACAGGTTTTTGGGTGTTTGCCCCTCGTCAGTGCGAAGCAGAAGATCTGATTATGCTGTGAGTGGCCTCTTATACTTAGGAGTAGAAAATTTAAATATGCAATTAGCTGCTTTTTACTGATGAGGAGCAGACCCTCAAACGATTTGGCTTCTATCTTAAGCCATATGGCAAGGCTCATTAAATTGTCAATATTTATTTTTAGGACTACTACTCCCAATAAGTGGCACTAGACTTAAAGTCATCTTTTTTGGAGAAGCTATTTGAATATTTCAGAGGAGTATTGCATGTCCCATATGTCTCCTAATGTTACCTTGGCATGCTTCACAAGGAGAAATGTTCTCCCTTAGGCTAGGTTCACATTTCCGTTGTTTTGCATCAGTCACATTCGTTGCTTGATGCTTGTGACTGATGCGTTGTACAATGCATGACAAGAATTGTAATTCATTGTCATGATAAAGCGGATTCCGTTGTAAAATGAGAGAGAGAGAACGATCAGCTGATCGTTCACAATAGCTGTCCGCCGGCTTTTGAGAGCGATCAGATGATCTCCCGACCACCGGCTTTTGAGAGCGATCAGCTGATCGCCCAGCGGCCGGCTTCTGTGAACGATCAGTTGATCGGCCGGCTATTGTGAACGATCAGCTGATCGCTCTCAAAAGCTGGTGTTACATGCGACCTCATCCCACCCACAGGCTTTAATACAAAGTATTCCAACAGGTCAATTTCTTAGAACACGTCGGATATGTTCATCAAGGACTACATTCTTCAAACAGGCTGAAGACTTGGCCTCCAGATTCCACGATAGAGGATACTACAGAAGATCTATTAAGAAGGGATATCAGCGTGCATTAAAGAGCAACAGAGATGAGCTGCTTTGCCCTAGACGACGAGAAGAGTCTACACAGCAGGTAAGATTTATTTCAACCTACAGCTGTAGATGGAAGGAGGTGTCAGAAGCTCTTCAAAAATTTTGGCCTATTATTCGGGCAGATAATACCTTGAATAAATGTACCATGAGTAGACCGAACATAACCTACAGGAGGTCTAACAATTTAAAGGATTTGCTGACACATAGTAATTATGAGGGACCAAAATCGTCAGTGACCTTTGGATCTAAGTGACCCAAATGGGGTTTCTATCCTTGTGGTACATGTATCGCATGCCCTAACATGGTAAGGAACACTCATTTTTCATCTGCGAGCGGATTGCGAGAATTCAGGATCACCAGACATATCACATGCAACACCACATATGTGGTATACTATGCCTATTGCCCTTGCAAGAAGATATACATAGGATTGACCTCGCGACCTCTTAGAGTACAAATACGGGAACACGTCAGGGACATCAATCATGCTATTGATGTTGATGACCCTTCCATCCTGAAACCCTTGGCAAAACATTTCAAATTGGTACATGCTTGCAACGGCAGCCTTTTGCGAGCCTTCGGCATTGATTGTATCTCCCAAGACCAACGTGGAGGGGATATGAAGAAAAAGCTTTCACAATTAGAGACAAGGTGGATCATGACTATTGATAGTATCCGACCAAAAGGCCTTAATGAAGTACTTAGTTTTGCGTCATTTTTGTAAATACCACTAGTTCAATAGGGTGTCGTTTTTTAATCTTTTATCCTGTTTTTATTTAATAAACATTTTTTTATTTCTTCGGCGCTCTATTGGGAGACCCAGACGATTGGGTGTATAGCACTGCCTCCGGAGGCCACACAAAGCAATTACACTAAAAAGTGTAAGGCCCCTCCCCTTCTGGCTATACACCCCCAGTGGGATCACTGGCTCACCAGTTTTCTGCTTTGTGCGAAGGAGGTCAGACATCCACGCATAGCTCCACTGTTTGTAGTCAGCAGTAGCTGCTGGCTATATCGGATGGAAGAAAAGAGGGCCCATATGGGGCCCCCAGCATGCTCCCTTCTCACCCGCGGTGGTGCTTGTAAGGTTGAGGTACCTATTGCTGGTACAGAGGCTGGAGCCCACATGCTGTTTTCCTTCCACATCCCCTGGAGGGCTCTGTGGAAGTGGGATCTTGCCGGCCCCCAAGCCCTGGGGCCGGGCTCCATCCACAGACCCAGAGAACCTGCTGGATTTGGAGCGGGAGTGCCGTTCAGGGACAAGGCCCTGCAACTTTCAGGTACTCTGTGTCCCCGGCAGGCACGGACACTCTCAAGGCTTGCTGAGCGTTATAGTGCGCCGGGGACAGTAGCGCTGTGCGCTGGGGTTAGGTCACTGCAGCTTTGCTGAGTGACGTTACATGTTGGGAACTACTGCGCCGACCGCTCCTGGAGCGGCGGCGCAGCTGCGACTTGTGGTGCGCCGGGGACTTTGCGCCGACCGCGCTTTTACGGCGGCGGCGCTTCTAACTTTAGCCCCCGGCTTCTGCGGCCTAGCGCCGCTTCGTTCCCGCCCCCACCCTGTCAATCAGGGTAGGGGAGAGACGCTGCTCAATCGGCAGCGCCGAGGGCTGGAGCTTTATTTACATGCTCCAGCCCTCTCACTAGGCACAGTGGGAAGCAGGCTTCCCGCTCTTCGTCTGTATACGCCCAGGGCCCGCCCCCCCTCTCCACAAGGACGCCGGCAGCCATTACACATGCAGTCTGGCTGGGGAAAGGCAGCAGGCTCTGGGAGACCCAGACTAAAGGGATTTCGGCGACCACACACACGCTCCTAAGCGGGCGGTAAGCAGCATTTTAGTGCTGGCCCCACTAGTGCCTCAGTGTTATATTAGTGTACTTTTTTCTTGGTACCATATATATATATATAGTTGCACTGTAAGGTCGCTTCTTGGCTGGACACCCTGTACTGCTCTGAGGAGGCAGCAACATGTCATCCGCAAAACGCAAGAGTGCCAAGGCACGGGCTGTATACATTGCTTGTACAGCATGTGGGGCTAATCTACCAGCAGGCTCCAACGACTCTCATTGTGTGCAATGTTCAGTCCCAGTGGCACTTCGTCAGCCAGAGCCTATGGTGGTAGTGGCCCAGGCAGAGACGCCTGTGAACCCTGCCCCGGTGACGGGGACAGACTTTGCAGTTTTTGCCGATAAAATGTCTGTGACTATGACAAAAATCCTGGAGACCTTGCAGTCCAGGCCAGTTACTCAGATCATGGACACTGCTGTGCCTATGTTCCCCGGTCCCCCTCAGTTGGAACTAATCCGTACTTCAAGGGGGTCTCAAGCATCACAGGCTGAAGTCTCTGACTCAGATGACAGTCCCAGCCAGCCTAAGCGAGCTCGCTGGGAAAGACCCTCGACGTCATCACACTGCTCAGGGTCTCAGCGAGCAGAGTCTCTCTGTGATGAGACTGAGGACGGTGATCAGGATTCTAATCCTGAGGCCCCTCTCAATCTGGATGCCCCTGATGGTGACGCCATGGTTAATGACCTTATATCGGCAATTAATAGGCTGTTGGATATTTCTCCCCCAGCTCCTTCAGCAGAGGAGGCAGCTGCACAGCAGGAGAAGTTCCATTTCCTGTATCCCAAGCGTAAATTAAGTGCTTTTTTGGACCACTCTGACTTCAGAGAATCAATCCAGAAACACGACGCTCACCCAGACAAGCGTTTCTCTAAACGTTCTAAGGATACCCGTTATCCTTTTCCCTCTGAGGTGGCCAAACGCTGGACCCAGTGTCCAAAGGTGGATCCCCCAATTTCCAAGCTTGCGGCTAGACCCATAGTCGCAGTAGAGGATGGCGCTTCACTTAAAGATGCTAACGACAGACAGATGGACCTTTGGTTGAAATCTGTCTATGAAGCTATCGGCGCGTCGTTTGCTCCAGCATTCGCGGCCGTGTGGGCACTCCAAGCTATTTCAGCTGGTTTAGCACAGGTGGATGCTGTCATACATCCAGCAGTACCGCAGGTGGCGTCCCTAACTTCGCAAATGTCTGCGTCTGCGACCTATGCTATCAATGCTGTCCTAGAATCTACGAGCCGTACCGCTATGTCGTCCGCCAATTCTGTGGTTTTGCGCAGAGCCTTGTGGTTAAAGGACTGGAAAGCAGATGCTGGTTCCAAAAAATGCTTAACCAGCTTGCCATTATCTAGAGACAGACTGTTTGGTGAGCCATTGGCTGAAATCATAAAACAGTCCAAGGGTAAGGACTCTTCCTTACCACAGCCCAGGGCAAGTAAACCTCAACAGAAAAAGTGGCAGTCGAGGTTTCGCTCCTTTCGAGGCTCGGGCAAGGCCCAATTCTCCTCGTCCAAAAGGACTCAGAAAGAACAAGGGAGCTCAGATTCCTGGCGGGCTCACTCACGCCCCAGGAAAGCAAATGGAGGAACCGCTTCCAAAGCGGCTACCTCATGACTTTCGGCCTCCTCCCTCCGCATCCTCGGTCGGTGGCAGGCTCTCCCGCTTTTGCGACATTTGGCTGTCACAGGTCAAAGACCGGTGGGTAACAGACATTTTGTCTCGCGGGTACAGAATCGAGTTCAGTTCTCGGCCTCCACTTCGGTTCTTCAGAACCTCCCCACACCCCAACCGAGCAGATGCCCTGCTGCAGGCGGTGGACTCTCTAAGAGCAGAAGGAGTCGTGATCCCTGTCCCCCCTCAGGAACGGGGGCGAGGATTTTACTCCAATCTCTTTGTGGTTCCAAAAAAGGACGGCTCATTCCGTCCTGTTCTGGACCTAAAGCTGCTCAACAAGCATGTGAACGCCAGGCGGTTCCGGATGGAATCCCTCCGCTCAGTCATTGCCTCAATGTCTCAAGGAGATTTCCTAGCATCAATAGACATCAAAGATGCTTATCTCCACGTGCCGATTGCTACAGAGCACCAACGCTTTCTACGCTTCGTGATAGGAGACGACCATCTTCAGTTCGTAGCTCTGCCATTTGGTCTGGCGACAGCCCCTCGGGTGTTCACCAAGATCATGGCGGCAGTGGTAGCAGTCTTGCACTCTCACGGACACTCTGTGATCCCTTACTTGGACGATCTACTGGTCAAGGCACCCTCTCAAGAGGCATGCCAACTCAGCCTGAATGTTGCACTGGAGACTCTCCAGGCGTTCGGGTGGATCATCAACTTCCCAAAGTCAAATCTGTCACCGACCCAATCACTAACGTATCTTGGCATGGAGTTTCATACTCTCTCAGCGATAGTGAAGCTTCCGCTGGACAAGCAGCGGTCTCTACAGACTGGGGTGCAGGCTCTCCTTCAAAGTCAGTCGCACTCCTTAAGACGCCTCATGCACTTCCTCGGGAAGATGGTGGCGGCAATAGAGGCGGTTCCGTTTGCGCAGTTTCATCTGCGTCCACTTCAATGGGACATTCTCCGCCAATGGGACGGGAAGTCAACATCCCTGGACAGGAAAGTCTCCCTTTCCCAGACGGCCAAGGACTCTGCAGTGGTGGCTCCTTTCCACCTCATTATCACAGGGAAGATCCTTCCTACCACCGTCCTGGGCGGTGGTCACGACAGACGCGAGTCTGTCAGGGTGGGGAGCAGTGTTTCTCCACCACAGGGCTCAGGGTACGTGGACTCAGCAGGAGTCCACCCTTCAGATCAATGTTCTGGAAATCAGAGCAGTGTATCTTGCCCTACTAGCCTTCCAACAGTGGCTGGAAGGGAAGCAGATCCGAATTCAATCGGACAACTCCACAGCGGTGGCATACATCAATCACCAAGGGGGGACACGCAGTCGGCAAGCCTTCCAGGAAGTCCGGCGGATTATGATGTGGGTGGAAGCCACGGCCTCCACCATATCCGCGGTTCACATCCCCGGCGTAGAAAACTGGGAAGCAGACTTCCTCAGTCGCCAGGGCATGGACGCAGGGGAATGGTCCCTTCACCCGGACGTGTTTCAGGAAATCTGTCGCCGATGGGGAAGGCCGGACGTCGACCTAATGGCGTCCCGGCACAACAACAAGGTCCCAACCTTCATGGCACGGTCTCGCGATCAAAGAGCTCTAGCAGCAGACGCCCTAGTGCAAGATTGGTCGCAGTTCCGGCTCCCTTATGTGTTTCCACCTCTGGCACTCTTGCCCAGAGTGTTACGCAAGATCAGATCCGACTGCAGCCGCGTCATACTCGTCGCTCCAGACTGGCCGAGGAGGGCGTGGTATCCGGATCTGTGGCATCTCACGGTCGGCCAACCGTGGGCACTACCAGACCGACCAGACTTACTGTCCCAAGGGCCTTTTTTCCATCGGAATTCTGCGGCCCTGAACCTGACTGTGTGGCCATTGAGTCCTGGATCCTAGCGTCTTCAGGCTTACCCCAAGGGGTCGTTGCCACCATGAGACAGGCTAGGAAACCCACGTCTGCTAAGATCTACCACAGAACGTGGAGGATATTCTTATCCTGGTGCTCTGCTCAGGGAGTGTCTCCCTGGCCATTTGCATTGCCTACCTTTCTTTCTTTCCTGCAATCTGGGTTAGAAAAAGGTTTGTCGCTCGGCTCCCTTAAAGGACAAGTCTCGGCGCTATCCGTCTTTTTTCAGAAGCGTCTAGCACGACTTTCTAAGGTGCGCACGTTCCTACAGGGGGTTTGCCATATCGTTCCCCCGTACAAGCGGCCGTTAGATCCATGGGATCTGAACAGGGTACTAGTTGCCCTCCAGAAGCCGCCCTTCGAGCCTCTGAGGGAGGTTTCACTTTCTAGACTATCACAGAAAGTGGCTTTTCTGGTAGCGATCACATCTCTTCGGAGAGTGTCTGAGCTAGCAGCGCTGTCTTCCAAGGCTCCCTTCCTGGTCTTCCACCAGGACAAGGTAGTGCTGCGCCCCATTCAGGAGTTTCTCCCGAAGGTGGTATCCTCTTTTCATCTTAATCAGGATATCTCTTTGCCTTCGTTTTGTCCTCATGCAGTTCATCGGTATGAGAAGGATTTACATTTGTTAGATCTGGTGAGAGCACTCAGAATCTACATTTCCCGCATGGCGCCCCTGCGCCGTTCGGATGCACTCTTTGTCCTTGTCGCTGGTAAGCGCAAAGGGTCGCAGTCTTCTAAGGCCACCCTGGCTCGATGGATCAAAGAACCAATTCTTGAAGCCTACCGTTCTGCTGGGCTTCCGGTTCCATCAGGGCTGAAGGCCCATTCTACCAGAGCCGTGGGTGCGTCCTGGGCATTGCGACACCAGGCTACGGCTCAACAGGTGTGCCAGGCAGCTACCTGGTCGAGTCTGCACACTTT
This sequence comes from Anomaloglossus baeobatrachus, assembly GCF_048569485.1. Classification (NCBI taxonomy): domain Eukaryota; kingdom Metazoa; phylum Chordata; class Amphibia; order Anura; family Aromobatidae; genus Anomaloglossus; species Anomaloglossus baeobatrachus. The sequence goes on from NC_134356.1 coordinate 458,152,184, forward strand.
CACCAAACATTATCAGGTGCATACCTATGCTTCGGCGGACGCCAGCCTAGGTAGAAGAGTCCTGCAGGCGGCAGTTGCCTCCCCGTAGGGGAGGACTGTCTTTGCAGCTCTAACATGAGGTATTTCTTTACCCACCCAGGGACAGCTTTTGGACGTCCCAATCGTCTGGGTCTCCCAATAGAGCGCCGAAGAAGAAGGGAATTTTGTTACTTACCGTAAATTCCTTTTCTTCTAGCTCTTATTGGGAGACCCAGCACCCGCCCTGTTGTCCTTCGGGATTTTTGGTTTGTTTGCGGGTACACATGTTGTTCATGTTGAACGGTTTTCAGTTCTCCGATGTTACTCGGAGTGAATTTGTTTAAACCAGTTATTGGCTTTCCTCCTTCTTGCTTTTGCACTAAAACTGGTGAGCCAGTGATCCCACTGGGGGTGTATAGCCAGAAGGGGAGGGGCCTTACACTTTTTAGTGTAATTGCTTTGTGTGGCCTCCGGAGGCAGTGCTATACACCCAATCGTCTGGGTCTCCCAATAAGAGCTAGAAGAAAAGGAATTTACGGTAAGTAACAAAATTCCCTTCTTTTTGATTTTTTTGTTTTTAATTCTCACCTTTCCTTCCTACAGATATTGTCTTGGAGGAATAACACCCTTTATGAAGATTTTTTTCACATATGGAGGAATTGTATGTATGTGGTGGGATGAGTGGTTGTGTTGCCTGGTATGTATGTGTACATGGGCATGTGCACATGCGTGTACATATGTGCGTGTACATAAATTGTGTGTGGGGTCTGTTTGGTATGTGAGTGTGTGTGTTTTCACGCATGTGTGTTGTTTGTACATGTATTTTCATTATGTATTGCACAATTATAGTTTATGAAAATAGTACATTGAATTTTATTATATATCACCTTATTATTTAAGGAATGTCATAATAGTTTCTCACTACATAGCTTATATAGCTTCCTTGCCCATGTGTGGGTGTGTATCTGTGTGTGTGTGTGTGTGTGTGTGTGTGTGTGCGTGTGTGCGGTTATGTATGTGTCTGTTTGCAAATGTATGTCTTCATGTATTATACAATCACAATATGTGAATACAGTATATGAATATGGTATATGAACCTTATTACATATTGCTTTCTTCTTAAGTGATGTTATAGTAGATTTCTATCACCAATATATAGTTTATACAGGATTTCCTATGTTTACACATGTGTATATCTGTGTGTGTGTGTGTGTGTGTGTGTGTGTGCACGTGTGTGTGTGTGTGCATACATGTGTTGGTGCTCATTTGTGTATGCATGTATGGATGAGAGTGTGTGTCTATGCACCTCAATTGCATGTGTGTTTGTATATTATCACATTATAATTTTGCATTGTCTTTATATCTTTTTTATGTGTAAGGAATTCATGTGATTTTTATGATCTTGCTTCCTCACATTTTTACTTTAGTATTCACATCCCTTTTTTTCACATTTTTCCTTATTTACACCCATACATATAGTCAGTTTTATTATTATTATCATTATCATTATATTATATGCAGATGCATGTGTACACACATTTATATTTTTGTCTATACTAAACTACACTATCACTATATCTTGGTATATCCACTATTGTTTGTTTCCTCCTATGTGATTCTTATATTATATGCTGTCCTCCTTCTATTAGACACTGTGTGGCCTGCTTCCCTGCGTCTCTCCCCTTTGGGAGTGGGGCAGCGACTCATGCTGCACACTGTTTATCCGGCGGTGTGCGCTCTGCCTGCGGCTCACGTGACCGTTACCATGCCTACGCGTCCTGTGCTCGCTTCCCTCCCCTCTGTGTTCAGAGCGGGCGGAAGTGACATTGGACACCAAAGCATGTGTTTCCGGTGCGGGGTCGGGAGCTCGAGCGCCGAATCTACCGCCTAGATGAGTGATATAAAAATCCCTGTACACACACCCTTCGTTACCCTCACGAAGAAGCCCTAGGCGAAACGGCCGTCAGGGTATTTGTCCTTCCATCTGCTCCTACTATGGTATTTGGAAGTCAGGCATTAGCCGTTTGTGACTGCTTGTGTATTCCATTTTCCTCCTTACATTTATCTTTAGCTGGCACCTCTTCCATATACTTTCTCTAGCCAGTATTTCTTTCTGGACAGTACTAACTTTTTTAATGAATTCTGTTGTCACTGCCCTCTTATTTGTACCCCTTTTGGGCATTTATATTTTTTGTCTGTATGGGCAAGTGAACTTCAATCTTCCTTTATAATATAATCTTCTGTCCAGAAGTAAGCCATTTTTGGCGATAAGGTTTGCAACATATACTTGCTTGTGATTTCTTTGCATTTATGGGAGAGTGCAATATCTATTTGTCATCTTGAGGTCCTATAAACCACTGTTTGTTCCCTTTTTCATTGTTTCCTGGGGCTGTGCAATAATTTTCCCTGGGATTGTGCAATATTTTTTAGGAGTTTTTCTTGCTTTCAGCATGTTATTAAAAAAACCCCCTTTTTTCTGCACTATAATCTGAAGTAAATATCAGTGTTTTTCTGGGTTACACACATATGTAAAGTGAAGCAGTGATTGGAAGGTTGTTTATTGGCAAACATCCCCTCTCTTCTATTTTTTCATAAAAATGTTGTTTTTATATAAAAAATGTCTTTTTTAATAATGTCTTCAATAAAATAATTTTATTTATTGCTATCTACTCTAGTTACTTTATTGGTATGTCCAGGAGATCAGCTGATCGCTCACAGAAGCCGGCCGCCGGGCGATCAGCTGATCTTTCTGCCGCCGAGAGAGAGAGAGAGACATTCATTTGAATGATTAAACACAAGATTTGAGCATGCACAGTGAAAACAAGAGGATTCCACTGCTCAAAAAACGTTACATGCTGCGTTCCTTCCGCCATACGGTCAGTTGTTCCAGGGGCGGCGGATGCAATGCAAGGGCATCAGTCGCAATCCGCCGCTCATACAAGTCTATGGGAAACAACGGAATCCGCCAGACGGATTGCGTTGTGTATCAGAGCGGCGGATTGTGACTGATCATAAACAACGGAAATGTGAACCTAGCCTTAGACCCACTGTCAGGCCTCTTAACTAATGATATTATCTCTCCTACTTTGCACTGATGGGGTGTAAATAGTGTTTCTGATTGGAACTCCTATCCTAGGTCTTATGGCTCGTTAAAGTGTTGATATTGACTTAGGATTGCTACCCTCAATAGGTGGCACTATAGTTTAAGGGTCCGTTACACATAGCGACGTACCAGCGATCCCGAGAACAATACGACATGGTCAGGATCGATGGACCGTCGCTACATGGTCGCTGTTGAGCTGTCAATCAGGTAGATCTCCGCAGCAGCCAGCCACCAGCGACCCGTGTAACAATGGCTCCCTGCACACTCAGAACCGGCGCTCGTTGGTCTCCCGCCGTCAAATATGCTGATGTGTGCTGCACAGCGGCAGACCTAAGGGTTCGTGTGCACGTTGCGTAATAGCATGCATTTTCGCTGCGTTTAGCACTGCAGCGTAAATGCATGCGTCTTGCGTCCCCAGCACAATCTATGTAGATTATGCATAATCCGTGCGCACGTTGCTTTTTTGAACACAGCGATTTGGATGCTAAAATTTTGACCCAAATCCGTGCGTTCAAAAAAGCAGCATGTCAATTAATTTCTGCACTATGGATGCAGCTCCCACTCTGTCTATGGGAGAGCCAGCATCCATAGCGCATGAAATCGGCATGTAACCTGCTGAAACACTGCATCCATTACGCAGTCTTTCTGCAGCGATTTGAAGTGCACATGTGCTGTCAAATTTCAGCATTTACGTGCGAACAAACACTAACACATCCCTGAAATCAGTGTTTCAGGCCCTACCTCAAGCTGCTCTCAGAAAACATAGCAAAAGTCTTTTGACAGATTCCTTTTAATTTGTGGGGATGGACAAGTATCAGTTCTCCTGACTTTTCAGAATGGGATCCTCATGGTTTTTCTTATTTGTGTGGTCTTCTTTTTGTACACTGTAGTTCCCCAGTGTCTAGATCCACCTTTGTTCAACCAAGAGGTCCTTGTTTGACTTAATTGACAATCTTTATATCTTGAACAATGTCTGTAAAATATTCAAAAAGCTTACCTTTCCTGAATATTCATACTCTTTTTCTTGCATGATGCCGTGACTTGTAATATATGCCATGGCTTTGTCTGGCATTCCTCCACAGCAACCATCATTTCCTTTGTCACAGTCTACAAGCTGCTGCTCACTGAATTCAACCAGCTTTTTGGTCTTGATACAATGATGTGACTCAAATACTCCAACCTTAAAGATATAAAATGTTATCTAAGACTATGTTGCTCTATAGCAGTTCCAATATGTATTTTTACTAAAACATCAGTAGTAGAACTTACAGCGATTGATGTACAGCACATTAGTATGGAAAATAGTCCTATCTTCATTCAAAATGTATAAGCGTATTACAACCCCAATTCCACAAAAGTTGGCATCCTGTGTAAAGTGTAAAGAAAATAAGTATGTATGATTTGGATATCTCTTGTAGCCATTTTTAATCACTACAAGATGTGTAAGCAGCCCATGCCATAGCCACTCATGTCTTAATACTTCCCTAAATTATCAGGTGAAGACTTTTAGTGGTGCACTAATAACAAGCTGGATGGTCCCTCTCCTCTTGAGTCCTCAGGACCTCATGTCCAATGTTTCCATAAAGAATTTAAAATTTTGATTAACCCCTTTACGACCAAGGATGTACTGGTACTGTGAGGGTAGCCTGGGCTATAGATTGTTTGTTCAAATGTAATAAGATTATCTGTGTATGTAAATAATCAAAGTATAGATGTCGTTGCATAATTATCTGTGTGTCTATATGACAATCGCACAGACGCCATAATATGATTCTAAGCTGTATGTTCAAGAGGGGGTTAACCAGGGAGAGTGAAGTTCGTGAACAAATGTACAAACAATGAACAGTGAAGGCTTTCATTATGATGAGTGAAAGTCTTATCAGTGGTTTCACACAAAGAAGGAATGTGTTATCTGTGGGATGAAATGTGTGTTTCTATGTTCCTACGCACGTCTCTAAACTCCCCAAACCAACCTATACTGTTTCGATGTATGAGAAAAGACAGATTTTGATATTTTGTACATGTCTGAAGGTTCAAATGTTATACTAATATCTGAGCTATTCATTACACGGGTCAGTCGCCTATACTGGCTCAAAGAGTGAACACAATCTCTGTGGTCATTATTTCTGAGTCATTTATTATATCTGTATACAGTTAGGTCCAGAAATATTTGGACAGTGACACAAGTTTTGTTATTTTAGCTGTTTACAAAAACATGTTCAGAAATACAATTATATATATAATATGGGCTGAAAGTGCACACTCCCAGCTGCAATATGAGAGTTTTCACATCCAAATCGGAGAAAGGGTTTAGGAATCATAGCTCTGTAATGCATAGCCTCCTCTTTTTCAAGGGACCAAAACTAATTGGACAAGGGACTCTAAGGGCTGCAATTAACTCTGAAGGCATCTCCCTCGTTAACCTGTAATCAATGAAGTAGTTAAAAGGTCTGGGGTTGATTACAGGTGTGTGGTTTTGCATTTGGAAGCTGTTGCTGTGACGAGACAACATGCGGTCTAAGGAACTCTCAATTGAGGTGAAGCAGAACATCCTGAGGCTGAAAAAAAAGAAAAAATCCATCAGAGAGATAGCAGACATGCTTGGAGTAGCAAAATCAACAGTCGGGTACATTCTGAGAAAAAAGGAATTGACTGGTGAGCTTGGGAACTCAAAAAGGCCTGGGCGTCCACGGATGACAACAGTGGTGGATGATCGCCGCATACTTTCTTTGGTGAAGAAAAACCCGTTCACAACATCAACTGAAGTCCAGAACACTCTCAGTGAAGTAGGTGTATCTGTCTCTAAGTCAACAGTAAAGAGAAGACTCCATGAAAGTAAATACAAAGGGTTCACATCTAGATGCAAACCATTCATCAATTCCAAAAATAGACGGGCCAGAGTTAAATTTGCTGAAAAACACCTCATGAAGCCAGCTCAGTTCTGGAAAAGTATTCTATGGACAGATGAGACCAAGATCAACCTGTACCAGAATGATGGGAAGAAAAAAGTTTGGAGAAGAAAGGGAACGGCACATAATCCAAGGCACACCACATCCTCTGTAAAACATGGTGGAGGCAACGTGATGGCATGGGCATGCATGGCTTTCAATGGCACTGGGTCACTTGTGTTTATTGATGACATAACAGCAGACAAGAGTAGCCGGATGAATTCTGAAGTGTACCGGGATATACTTTCAGCCCAGATTCAGCCAAATGCCGCAAAGTTGATCGGACGGCGCTTCATAGTACAGATAGACAATGACCTCAAGCATACAGCCAAAGCTACCCAGTAGTTCATGAGTGCAAAAAAGTGGAACATTCTGCAATGGCCAAGTCAATCACCAGATCTTAACCCAATTGAGCATGCATTTCACTTGCTCAAATCCAGACTTAAGACGGAAAGACCCACAGCAAGCAAGACCTGAAGGCTGCGGCTGTAAAGGCCTGGCAAAGCATTAAGAAGGAGGAAACCCAGCGTTTGGTGATGTCCATGGGTTCCAGACTTAAGGCAGTGATTGCCTCCAAAGGATTCGCAACAAAATATTGAAAATAAAATATTTTTTTTTGGGTTTGGTTTCTTTGTCCAATTACTTTTGACCTCCTAAAATGTGGAGTGTTTGTAAAGAAATGTGTACAATTCCTACAATTTCTATCAGATATTTTTGTTCAAACCTTCAAATTAAACGTTACAATCTGCACTTGAATTCTGTTGTAGAGGTTTCATTTCAAATCCAATGTGGTGGCATGCAGAGCCCAACTCGCGAAAATTGTGTCACTGTCCAAATATTTCTGGACCTAACTGTAGATAGTTAATTTGGCCCGTGCCTCTGGATCTACCCTAAACAAAGACTCCATTAGCAGTCTTACCTAAATTTCTCCCTTGACAGTACGTCCTGGGTCATGTTGCGGTAATCACCACCGGCTGCTGCGGTGAACCAGCGGTGATCCATGCACATGTCTGCTGATTTAAACTGCAGACATGTGGGGCTAACAGGCGCAATCCACCAGCACCTGCTTGCCACTTAGATCAATTAGATCAGTGCAATTTAAATGGCTGTAGCGAGGATCGCACCATTCCTCGCCACTATCGGAGGCCCCATGACGTGATCACGAGGAGCCAATAGTTGCCATAGTAGCATCAGGTCATCCATAAAGTCCCCTAGAGGGACTAGTAAAATAAAAAAAGTAACAAAGTAACAAAAAAAGTTTTTTAAAAATGAAACAATAAAAAAACCCCTAAAAGTTCAAATCACAACCCCTTTCGCCTCATTGAAAATAAAATAGTTAAAAAAAAAATAATATACACATATTTGGTATCGAAAAAATTATGTTTTTGGTTGCAGCAAAAATTTTTAAAGATGCAATAACAGGGCATCAAAACATAGCACAATACTGGAATGAATAAAAACGTCAGCTCAAAACACAAAAATTAAGCCATGACTGAGCCCCAGATCCTGAAAAACGGGCCCTCAGCCAACGAAAAAATGTTGCTTCCTGGTATCAGCTTTGTTGACTGAGGCCTCACCCCTTCTGATCACATGGGTATGACCTCACACAGGTGCTGCTAGTGAAAAATTAAACATCTGAGCTGACCACTAATGGTATGTATAAAATCAGCCTGATAGTGCCAGTATAGCCCTGGCTTTAGGTTATACATGAAAATCCTGATGATTGGTTCCCTTTAACCCTGTCCCAACCTTTTTAAGATTTTTTGTTAGCATCAATTTCTAATAAGTACATTTTATGTAAGAAAATGGAAAAATATCTTTCAGTTTTTGATCTGTTTTATATTCTGTTGTGAATAAAAAGAAGAGATTTCCAAATCTTTGTATTCTTGTTCTCATGTTATACACTATTCCAACATTTTTTGAATTGGGGTTGTATTTTTATGAATTATTTTGTTCCATGGTGCAGTTAAAATTATATTCCAGACCATATAGTCACTTTTTAACCTTACCTAATTTTTCTGTAGACAAACCCTTTATCAAGTGTTCTCAATACACAATAACTTTGACCCAAAGCATTCGTTCCAATATTTGGCTCAAAATTCTGGCACATTTAGCTTAGTAAATCTGTCTAAAAGATTTATGTTATGTATTGCTATTCTAATAGTACACTAAAAAGTTTTCATACCGCGGCAAATGCCCAACAAGATCCACAAAAACCTTGATTTTTTACAGGGTTCACACATTTTGAATCCCTCCAGTCAACTGATTCTGGAATGTTGAGAATTCTGGAGTAATCCTGCATGGGGACATAGTTCTGGGACTTTTTATTGGAATGAAAGCATTTCCTAGAAGTCCGTTCTTCTGGTGTCTGAAATGATAAAAAAATGTATATGACTGTTCCAAAACCATTCAAAACAATGGTAACAAAACCATTAAAGACATCTGGCAACTATTATACTCTACTCCAATACTCTAAACTGTGAGCATACATTCTGTAGACTTTCTATGATTGTTGAGGAGCAGGAAAAGGTACATGTACAATTTTAGGACTAGGTACGAGTTCTTAGGCAAACTGTTATGTCTCATAACTTGGGAATTATACAATATTATATTATCATTATATTGTTATCATTGTGTTGCTATACTATAAGGTTTGCCCTTTTTAGAAGATTGTCCACCCACACTCCCTGTAGCTGCTCTGATGTAAATAGTCCCTCCCTTCTTCCCCAGCTAGTCTGTCAGCCATTTTGCTAACATCATATCTATGCAGCTCTTATTCAGAATTGTCTTTTTTACCTACTATACTGTGCACAATACAAGAATTCAGCTGAAAAATAAACCACTTCTTCTGAAAACTTCAAACATGTCTCTGCATTTGAGTTAAATGATCTGACAAAGTCTCTACTTATAAATAGTGGTATAAGAGACAGCCTCAGAAATGGTGTCTCAAGCACCGTACACTTACATCTTACTTATGGAGTCAGAATACAAACTATAAGCAAAGTAACATGAGACTGTCTGCACAGTCCTGTAAATCCTATGCTGCTTTTTCATCTAGTTAAATAGGTATTCAGATCATAGATATTTGTGACCTTATTATGGGACATTAATATCAGACTGGTATCAGACTTTGATATAGCTCTTGTGATAGTCAGGTGTACATGTGCAGATTCACTACAGCACAGGTCTATAAACTGTGTGCAGAATTATTAGGCAAATGAGTATTTTGATCACATGATAATTTTTATACATGTTGTCCTACTCCAAGCTTTATAGCCTTGAGAGCAAACTACCAATTAAGTAAATCAGGTGATGTGCATCTCTGTAATGAGGAGGGGTGTGGTGTAATGACATCAACACCCTATATAAGGTGTGCTTAATTATTAGGCAACTTCCTTTCCTTTGGCAAAATGAGTCAGAAGAGAGATTTGACGGGCTCAGAAAAGTCCAAAATTGTGACATGTCTTGCAGAGGGATGCAGCAATTTTGAAATTGCCAAACTTTTGAAGCGTGATCACCGAACAATCAAGCGTTTCATGGCAAATAGCCAACAGGGTCACAAGAAGCGTGTTGGGCAAAAAAGGTGCAAGATAACTGCCCATGAATTGAGGAAAATCAAGCGTGAAGCTGCCAAGATGCCATTTGCCACCAGTTTGTCCATATTTCAGAGCTGCAACGTTACTGGAGTATCAAAAAGCACAAGGTGTGCCATACTCAGGGACATGGCCAAGGTAAGGAAGACTGAAAAACTACTACCTTTGAACAAGAAACATAAGATAAAACGTCAAGACTGGGCCAAGAAATATCTTAAGACTTATTTTTCAAAGGTTTTATGGACTGATGAAATGAGAGTGACTCTTGATTGGCCAGATGGATGGGCCAGAGGTTGGATCAGTAAAGGGCAGAGAGCTGCACTTCGACTCAGATGCCAGCAAGGTGGAGGTGGGGTACTGGTATGGGCTGGTATCATCAAAGATGAACTTGTGGGACCTTTTTGGGTTGAGGATGGAGTGAAGCTCAACTCCCATACCTACTGCCAGTTTCTAGAAGACAACTTCTTCAAGCAGTGGTACAGAAAGAAGTCGGTATCGTTCAAGAAAAACATGATTTTCATGCAGGACAATGCTCCATCACATGCATCCAATTACTCCACAGTGTGGCTGGCCAGTAGAGGTCTAAAAGATGAAAAAATAATAACATGGCCCCCTTGTTCACCTGATCTGAACCCCACTGGTGAACCTGTGGTCCCTCATAAAATGTAAGATCTACAGGGAGGGAAAACAGTACACCTTTCGGAACAGTGTCTGGGAGGCTGTGGTGGCTGCTGCACGCAATGTTGATCGTAAACAGATCAAGCAACTGACAGAATCTATGGATGGTAGGCTGCTGAGTGTCATCATAAAGAAAGGTGGCTATATTGGTCACTCATTTTTTTGGGTTTTGTTTTTGCATGTCAGAAATGTTTATTTCAAAATTTTGTGCAGTTATATTGGTTTACCTGGTGAAAATAAAGAAGTGAGATGGGAATATATTTGTTTTTTATTAAGTTGCCTAATAATTCTGCACAGTAATAGTTACCTGCACAAAAAGATATCCTCCTAAGATAGCCAAATCTAAAAGAAACCCACTCCAACTTCCAAAAATATTAAACTTTGATATTTATGAGTCTTTTGGGTTGATTGAGAACATAGTTGTTGATCAATAATAAAAAAGAATCCTATAAAATACAACTTGCCTAATAATTCTGCACACAGTGTACAGTGTGTAATGGCCATTCTCTTCAACTGCAGCTCAGTTCCTATTAAGAGAGTTAAATTTATACAGTGTATGGACTTGTGCTGTTCAGGCACTGTACACTGTATAAACCTAGCTGATACGGTAGTTGTGTACAAGTAATCTGGGGGAGTGCCAGTTGTTGAAGTCCTACTGATCTGATATTGATGGCCAATCTTAAAAAGGTTGGCCACTACTTTTACATTGATGGCTTATTTTTAGGATAAGTCATCAATGTCTGATCGGCCGGTGTCTGACACCCCGCTCCCTTGCCAATAAGCTCTTCTCAGCAGCTAGCATCCGGAAATGCTCAGTTCCGGACTTGCTCCATCCTATGATAATAGTCATGACCGGGTACAACACATCCGCCTCCTGTTGATTTGAATGTGCAGTACCCTGCCACGGCCGCTATCAGTTGACGGAGAAGCTCTGGAACTGAACATTTCCTTCCACCTGTTACAGCCGCTGGCACAGAGAACAGCTGATCGGTGGGGGTGCTCACAGGTGTTGGATCCCAGCCGATCAGATTTTTGATGACCTATTATAAGGATAGGCAAAGAATGTAAAAATGGTGGATAACCTCTTTAAGCATAGATTTTTAATATCAAAGTCCTAAAAAAAATGTAATTATGTTTTACAATATTTTAGGTTAGTTTTGTAAACTCACCATATCTGCAAACTTATTTACGGCCATTCTGTATCTGGATAGTCCCTGGTCAGCCAGTTGATTGTGTTTCTGCACTTTCTGCCATGTTGCCTCCCAAGCTTTCCTCCGGAATATCTCATCACGAAAGTTACTGTACTCCTTTTCTGTTTGGAATTTGTGAAAAAATATCTGAATCAATTAATAATTCATTGTGTGAATTTATGGATAACTACAAGCTGAACATGTGGCGTTTCTTAAAGGAACCCTAAACTCAGAAAATGATCAATATATAAAGTAAGTTTCTCGTTTTATGTCTCAGGTGCTCAGCCATACACCCTTGTCCTCCTCGCTGCTCTGTCTCACAGTAACACAATTGGCAGCAGCAGAAGCCTCCCTGCTGTGCCCTGGTTGGAGTAGAACAAAATATTAATAAGTTGATCTTCATTTTTTGTGTCAACAATTGTCTTACACATTAGATAAATGTTAATAATATAATAATAATAATATATATGGATGCAGCCTGACAGGATGATTCATGTTGGATTTCAAAATGCTTAAAAGAGAACTTATCACATCAACAAGCAGCGTAATCTGGCAGCATCATATTATATGTATGTGTATATGTAGGAGAAGTCGAGTGTCATATTCATACTTTACTTTAAATCCCTGCTCATTCTGGGATTGGCGTTCAATTGTGTGGTCTTTATCAGTGAATGACAGCCATGTGTGTATTCATGATGACTGTACACTGCTGTGTATAATAAAGATTAAAAAAGGTATATGGGTTTCCGCCTATTTTTGACAACCAACGCAGGTAAAATAGACATCTGGGGGCCGCAACCCTCAGCTGTCTGCTTTACTTTGGCTAGTTGTCAAAAATAGAGGGGACCCTACTCCATTTTTTTTTTAAATTATCTAAATAATTAAAAAATAATGATGTTTGATAACTAGCCAAGGTAAAGCAGACAGCTGGGACTGGTATTATTAGAGTGGAAAGGCCCATAGTTATTGGGCCCTTCCCAGCCTAAAAATAGCAGCCCGCAGCTACCTCACAAATGACGCATCCGGGCCCTTCCCAGCCTAAAAATAGCAGCCCGAAGCCACCTCACAAGTGACGCATCCATTAGATGCGCAAATTCTGGTGCTTTGCCCAGCTCTTCCCGATTGCCCTTGTGCATTGGCAATTGAGGTAATACTTGTTGGGTTGATGTCAGGTGTGAATTTACAGCTGTTATCAAGCCTAGGGATTAGTAATGGGGAAGCATCTATCAGACACCCCCATTACTATTCTGGCAAGTATAGAGTTAAAAAAGCACACACAGGGAACAAAAAGAGTATTTGAATAAAGACTCCCCCACATGTCCTCGTTCACCAATTTATTACTTCAAAATACAGTACATCATGAAAGTTGCAATGATTCCTATGGAGCTTCGTTCTGATAACTTTCTCAGAACGATGCTCCATAGGTCACTGCCAGTCAGGGCAGACGTAATTTCTCACACTAGTCAGAAATTACGTACCTACCACTGACTGGGAGTGACCTATGCAGCCTCGTTCTGAGAACACTCTCAGAACGAGGCTCCCTAGGTCAGTCCCAGTCAACAGCAGCCCGGAATTTCTCACGATCAGTGATGTCAGTAACTACATGACTTCACCGCTCTTGAGAAATTCCAGGATGGCACTAAGCGGCAGTGACCTGTGGAGCCTTGTTCTGAGAACGTTCTAAGAACAAAGCTCCATAGGAATCAATGGGTGTTGTGGGACATCACTCCATTGTATTACTTCAGAACTTCCATTATTTCTTTTTAATTAATAAGCTGTGGACAAGGGATTAAGGGGAGTCTTTATTCAACAATTGGATTACTTCAGAATGTGAGAGGATTTTTGGATTCAATAAATTGGTGAATGAAAGTGTGTGTGGAAGGGAGTGTTTATTAAAATAAACTTTTTTTTCCTTGTGTGTGTTTTTTAACTCTGTACTTGCCGGGTTAGTAATGGGGGTGTTTTGTAGATGCCTCACAGCCACTAACTCCTAGACTCGATGCCAGTAGTCAATTGTACAGTGGATACAGAAAGTATTCAGACCCCTTTACATTTTTCATACTTTGTTTCATTGCAATCATTTGGTAGATTCAAAAAAGTTCATTTTTTTCTCATTAATGTACACTCTGTACCCCAACTTCACAGAAAAAAAAACAGACGTAGAAATTTTTGGAAATTTTTTAAACAAGAAAAACTGAAATATCACATGGTCATAAGTATTCAGACACTTTGCTCAGACATTCATATCTAAGTTACATGCTGTTCATTTCCTTGGGATCCTCCTTGAGATAGTCCTACTCCTTCATTGGAGTCTAACTGTATTTATTTAAATTGATTTGGAAAGGCACACACCTGTCTATATAAGACCTCACAGCAGACATTGCATGTTAGACCAAATGAGAATCATGAGGTCAAATGAACTACCCAAGGAGCTCAGAGACAGAATTGTGGCAAGGCACAGGTCTGGCCAAGGTTACAAAAGAAATTCTGTAGCACTCAAGGTTCCTAAGAGCACAGTGGCCTCCATAATCCTTAAATGGAAGAAGTTTGGGACTACCAAAACTCTTCCTAGACCTGGCCATCCAGCCAAACTGAGCAATCATGGGAGAAGAGCCTTGGTGAGAGAGGTAAAGAAGAATCCCAATATCACTGTGGCTGAGCTCCAGAGATGCAGTAGAGAGATGGGAGAAAGTTCCACAAAGTCAACTATCTAGTCAACTATCACTGCAGCCCAGCACCAGTTAGGCAGAAGTCTCTCCTCAGTGCAAGACATATGAAAGCCCGCATAGAGTTTGCAAAAAAATACACGAAGGACTCCCAGACTATGGGAAATAAGATTCTCTGGTCTGATAAGATGAAGGTAGAACTTGTTGGTGATAATTCTAAGAGGTATGTGTAGAAAAAACCAGGCACTGCTCATCACCTGCCCAATACCATCCCAACAGTGAAACATGGTGGTGGCAGCATCATGCTATGGGGGTAGTTTTCTGCTGCAGGGACAGGATGACTGGTTGCAATTGAAGGAAAGATGAATGCAGCCAAGTACAGTGATATCCTGGAAGAAAACCTCTTCCAGGGTGCTCTGGACCTCAGACTTGGCCAAAGGTTCACCTTCCAACAAGACAATGACCCTAAGCACACAGCTAAAATAACAAAGGAGTGGCTTCAGAACAACTCTCTGACCATTCTTGACTGACCCAGCCAGAGCCCTGACCTAAACCCAATTGAGCATCTCTGGAGAGACCTAAAAATGGCTGTCCACCAATGTTCCCCATCCAACCTGATGGAACTGGAGAGGTTCTGCAAGGAAGAATGGCAGAGAATCCCCAAATCCAGGTGTGAAAAACTTGTTGCATCATTCCCAAGAAGACTTATGGGTGTACCAGCTCAAAAGGGTGCTTCTACTCAATAGTAAAGGGTCTGAATACTTATGACCATGTGATATTGTAGTTTTGCTTGTTTAAAAAATTTGCAAAAATCTCTACATTTCTGGGGGGGGTTTCTGTCAAGATGGGGTGCAGAGTGTACATGACTGAGAAAAAATGAACTTTTTTTGAATTTACCAAATGGCCGCAATGAAACAAAGAGTGAAAAATTTAAAGGGGTCTGAATACTTTCCGTACCCACTGTATTATCTTGATTGCAGTGGTGATTGCATTTTGGCAAGTGGTGACTGTTCATACTCAGTCATCCAGTCCTGTCCACAGGCTATTTAATTCAGGTAGCACTTGCCTGGGCCTGTCCCGCCCACAGCCATGACTGTAATCAGGTAAGTGCTGCTTGAAACAGTTCTACCTTTTTAAATGTGTGAGGTCATATAGCACTTTTTAAATAAATTATGTTACAGTAGGACTTCCCCATGAGATTTGCCGTGACGTGGCGGGGTAGCTCAAAAGATTGCAATTTTTTGCCAAAAATCTCTAATTATTAAAAAGTACAGTTTAAAAGTATGTGCTGGCTTTCTTGTATCTAATTTTTTTGGTTTGTGGTTGACCTCCACCTAGCCTTGCACCCTTATGTGGTTATTCTAGCTGTTTGATTTTGGCAAGTGGTGACTGTTCACACTCAGTCATCCAGTCCTGTCCACAGGCTATTTAATTCAGGCAGCACTTGCCTGGGCCTGTCCCGCACGCAGCGATGACTTAAGGGTGCTTTACACGCTGCAACATTGCTAACGATCTCATTAGAGATGTGACACGCTAGATCGTAGATGCGATTTGCAGAGATCGCACATAGGTCATTTTTGTAGCTCCGGTCACATGTGAAATGTCGGCAGATCGCATCTGCGATCTGGCGTGTCACATCGCTAACGAGATCGCTAGTGATGTCGCAGTGTGTAAAGCACGTGTGTAAAGCACCCTTTAGTCATGGGTACGTGACTGAAAAGCATTAGGTAAGTGCTGCTTTAAACAGTTCTACCTTTTTTAAATGTGTGAAGCCATATGGCACTTTTGAAATAAATTATGTTAGAGTAGGACTGCCCCATGAGATTTGCCATGACGTGGCGGGGTAGCTCAAAAGATTGCAATTTTTTGACAAAAATCTCTAATTATTAAAAAGTACAGTTTAGAATTATGTGCTGGCTTTCTTGTATCTAATTATCTTGATTGCCACTGCACCAGGGCAATTGGGAAGAGCAGGACTAATATCCAGAATTGGTGCATTGAATGGATGCATCACTTCTGGGGTGGCTGCAGGCTGCTACTTTTAGTCTGGGAGGGGCCAGACAACCATGAGCCTTTAGAGCCTGATAAAGCCAGCCCCCAGCTATCTGCTTTACCTTGCCTAGTTATCAAAAATAGGGCAAGCCCACTTTTTTTTTATTCTTTAAATTATTCATTTAAATTATTTAAAAAAAATGGCTTGGGATCCCCTCTATTTTTGATAACTAACCAAGCTAAAGCTGACAGCGGAGTGTTGCAGCCTGCAGTTGTCTGTTTTGCCTGTGCTTGTTATCAAATATAGGCTAGACCCAAAACATTTTCTTATATATTCCCTATCCACATTTTGTTTTTAAGGGCAACTACTCCCAGTTTCCTTTCTTTTGCAGGGTCCTACCCCTTACTATGACCATTTTGCAGCACTGAAGTTTGGGTCTCCATTGACTTATATTGAGTTTGGGGTCCTGGCACAAGTTCGGGTCAAGCCCACATCTAAAAGAACTGATCTTTTAACCCCTTCATGACCATGGACGGATATATCTGTCATGGAGCGTGTCCCGTTAAGCCCCGCCCCCTGCCACAGGCAGGCGGCGGCGGTCGGCACACATATCAGCTGTTTTCAACAGCTGACATGTGTGCCTGCATGTTGTGAGTGGAATCGCTTCCACTCACAACATTTAACCCCTTAAATCTCGCTGCCAAAGTCTGGCAGCAAGATCCATATGCGCGCCGCCATGTTTTTTACTTACCGCTGCCCCCACCGGAAGTCACGTGCGTGATCACGTGACTTTCGGTGGTTGCCATCGTAGCACAGGTTCATGTGATGACGCCTGCAGCTATGAAGTTTCACTTTCGTTTTCCCTCGGCCGCGAGCAGAGAGAAACAGAAAGTGACTGAATCTGCTGTTTACAGCTATATAGCGGTGATCAGCAGATAGATAAGAGCGATCGGATTGCTGATCGCTATAGCCCCCTAGGGGGACTAGTAAAATAAAAAAAAAGTAAAAAAAAAGTTTAAAAAAAACAAAGACAAAAAAAACAAAAACCTAAAAGTTCAAATCACCCCCCTTTTCCCCCATTGAAAATTAAAGGGTTAAAAAATAAATAAATATACACATATTTGGTATCGCCGCGTTCAGAAATGCCCGATCTATCAAAATATAAAATCAATTAATCTGATTGGTAAACGGCGTAGTGGCAAAAAAATTCCAAACGCCAAAATTACGTTTTTTGGTTGCCGCATGTTTTACGCAAAATGCAATAACAGGCGATCAAAACGTAGCATCTGTGCAAAAATGGTACCATTAGAAACGACACTGAGCCATAGATTCCAAAAAATGAGAACGCTACATGTTTCAGAAAATGGCGCAAAACGTGCACCACTTTTATTGGACAAGCTTGTGATTTTTTTTAACCCCTTAGATACAAGTAAAAATATATATGTTTGGTGTCTACAAACTCGCACTGACCTCAGGCATCATACCCATACATCAATTTTACCATATAGTTAACACCGTGAATAAAACATCCCAAAAACTATTGTGCCATCACACTTTTTTTGCAGGTTTTCCACACTTGGAATTTTTTTGTTGTTTTCCAGTACACCATGTGGTAAAACTTATGGTTTCATTTAAAAGTTCAACTTGTCCCGCAAAAAACAAGCCCTCATATGGCAAGATTGACGGAAAAATAAAAAAGTTACGGCTCTCGGAAGAAGGAGAGCAAAAACCAAAAACGCAAAAACGGAAAGTGCCCCGGGGCTGAAGGGGTTAACTAAAGTCCAGCCAAACCTGGAAAACCAAAACTTCCACAAGTCCACTCATCTCTACTCACTGGACCTTTGAGCCACAGTGTCTCCACAGTACACAGTAAGAAAGTTTCTGATCAGTAATAATGCCTGGATTATTACATAACTGTTATTATCAGACATTCACTTGTTATGTACCGTTTGCAGTTTTTCATATCAGATCAGCTGTACAATTCTAACTTCCTCTTCTACCCTAAAGCGGGCTTTACACACTGCGATATCGGTCCTGCGGTTGCGCGACATGGGCAAATCGCTGCCCGTGCCGCACAACATCGCCCAGACCCGTCACACATACTTACCTGCCCGGCGACGTCGCTATGACCGGCGAACCGCCTCCTTTCTAAGGGGGCAGTCCGTGCGGCGTCACAGCGACGTCACTGAGCGGCAGCCCAATAGAAGCGGAGGGGCGGAGATGAGCGGGACGTAACATCCCGCCCACCTCCTTCCTTCCGCATTGTGGCCGGGAGGCAGGTAAGGAGAGCTTCCTCGTTCCTGCGGTGTCACACGGAGCAATGTGTGCTGCCGCAGGAACGAGGAACAACCTCGTTACTGCTGCAGTAACGATATTTGAGAATGGACCCCCATGTCACCGATGAGCGATTTTGCATGTTTTTGCAACGATGCAAAATCGCTCATCAGTGTCACACGCAACGGCATCGCTAATGCGGCCGGATGTGCGTCACCAATTCCGTGACCCCAACGAGTTTGCATTAGCGATGTCGTAGCGTGTAAAGCCCCCTTAAGACTTTTTGTTAGTGTGCATTGTCTCCCACTTTACTGTTAATTAATTTGCTTCCTGATATCCCCTCTCTTTTCCACTTGTTTGTAACGTTTAACAGAAAAGCAGGGTTACAGTTGTGCTCACACTAAAATACTCAGCTTTCCCACTGCTTTGCAGATATGCATAGTTACATGTGCAGAGATAGATACAAGTGCATCTCAATAAATTAGAATATCATCAAAAAGTTAATTTATTTCAGTAATTCAATACAAAAGTGAAACATGAATTATATAGAGTCATTAACGGAGTGATCTATTTCAAGTGTTTATTTTTGTTAATGTCGATGATTATGGCTTACAGCCAATGAAAATCCTCATTATCAAGTCATTATCTCAGAACATTAGAATATTACGTAACCCAACTGAAAAAATGATTTTAAACTCAGAAATGTTGGCCTACTGAAAATCATGTACAGTAAATGCACTCAATACTTGGTCGGGGCTCCTTTTGCATGAATTACTGCATCAATGCGGCGTGGTATGGAGGCGATCAGCCTGTGGCACTGCTAAGATGTTATGGAAGCACAGGTTGCTTTGATAGTAGCCTTCAGCTCATCTGCATTGTTGGGTCTGGTGTCTCTCATCTTCCTTTTGACAATGCTCCATAGATTCTCTATGGTGTTTGGTCAGGCGAGTTTACTGGCCAATTAACCACAGTGATACTGTGGTTATAAAACCAGCTATTGGTACTTTTGGCAGTGTGGACAGGTGCCAAATGCTGCTGGAAAATGAAATCTCCATCTCCAAAAAGCTTGTCAGCAGAGGAAAGCATAAAGTGCTCTAAATTTTCCTAGTAGATGAGTGCGCTGACGTTGGTCTTGATAAAACACAGTGGACCTACACCAGCAGATGACATCACTGATTGTGGAAACTTCACACTAGACCTCACGCAACTTGGATTGTGGCCTCTCCACTCTTCCTCCAGACTCTGGGACCTTGAATTCCAAATGAAATGCAAAATTTACTTTAATTTGAAAACAACACCTTGGACCACTGAGCAATAGTCCAGTTTTTTTTTTCTCCTTGGCCCAGGTAAGACGCTTCTGGTGTTGTCTATTGGTCATGAGTGGCTTGACACAATGAATGCGACAGCTGTAGTCCATATCCTGTCTGTGTGTGGTGGCTCTTGAAACACTGACTCCAGCAGCAGTCCACTCCTTGTGAATCTCCCCCAAATGTTTGACTGACCTTTTCTTAACCATCCTATCTAGGCTGTGGTTATCACGATTGCTTGTGTACCTTTTTTTTACTACAATTTTTCCTTCCACTCATCCTTCCATTAATATGCTTGGATACAGTACTCTGTGAACAGCCAGCTTTTTAGCAATGACCTTTTTGTGGCTTACCTTCCTTGTGGAGTGTGTAAATGACTGCCTTCTGGACATCTTTCAAGTCACCAGTCTTCCCCATGATTGTGTAGCCTATTGAACTAGACTAAGGGACCATTTTACATGCTTAGGAAGCCTTTGAAGGTGCTTTTTAGTAATTATTCTAATTTTCTGAGATAATGACTTTTGGGTTTTCATTGGCTGTAAGCCATAATCATCAGCATTAACAGAAATAAACAGTTGAAATAGATCACTCTGTTTGTAATGACTCTGTATAATATATGTGTTTCCTTTTTGTATTGAATTACTGAAATAAATTAACTTTTTGATGATATTCTAATTTATTGGGATGCACTTGCAGATATATAGATATTGATTCATACATAGAAAACAGATAGATACATAGATATTAGATAGATACATACATTTAAACATAGATATACAGTATATACATGGGTAATAGATTATAGATAATATAGAGATCGATAATAGACAGATATTAGAAAAATAAATACATACATAGATGTTAGATAGATAAATAGAAACATTCATACATAGAAACATAGAGAGGTAGATGATAGAGAGATAGATAAATAGATAGATAGATAAATAGATGGCCCCCATCTCCTCTATTTCAAGCACTGGCTTTGTTCTGAAACATTATAATGAAACACTGCAAAATGCCCTGGATGAAGCTGCCCCTCCTACACACAGAGCAACTTGGCACAGAGAGCGGCAACCCTGGCACAAGCTGCAGAGCTACACGTTACACAAGGCTACACGAGGCACAAGCTACATGTTTTCTCGAAGGTGGCTCCATGTGCTCTAAATGTCTGTGGAGAAAATTCAATTAGGCCGAAGACTTCATCCATGTAGGTTTATGCTTAAATCATACAACTCTGCCCTTAACCTCTCCAAACAAACTTACTTCAATACCCTCGTCATCTCACTATCAAACAACCCTAAACAACTCTTTGTCACTTTCCACTCCCTCCTCTGTCCAAGAGTGCAGGCCAGAACAACCAACCTCAGCACAGATGACCTGGCCAATTATTTTAAAGAAAAAAATGACCATATCAGACAGTAAATTTTCTCCCAAGTTACCAGGCATCTTCTCGCCCTACCTCCTGCAACAGTGTTCCTATTCCCTCACATCTCCTTCAGTCCCTTTCCCCAGCTGTCACAACTCATCTAACTAAAATATTTAACCTCTCTCTCATCTGGTGTCTTTCCCTCCTCTTTCAAACATGCCAGCATATACCCAATATTAAAAAATCCATCCCTTGACCAGAACTGTGCTGTTAATTACAGACCTGTGTCTATTCTCTCCTTCATCTCTAAGCTTCTGGAATGCTTGGTCCACTCCTGTCTAATCCGACACTGTGGATCACCAGCTCCTCTTCAGTATGCTCCGCTCTATCGGGCTCATGGATACTGTTCTTTCTTGGTTCTTCCCCTACCTGTCTGACCGCCGGCAGACCAGTCTGCTAGGTTCCCCTTTTTTCCACACCATGATGCCTGGGGATGTGTAATGAGATGGCTGTTTGCCAAACTTTCATTTAACTGACAGATATCTTATGTGGTGAACAATCTTTAACCCCCTTCCCGATCGGTCAAATTTCCAATTTCAAGCTTTTATTTTTTTCACCTCATTTTCCAAGAACTAAAGATTTTTATTTTTCTGTTTCAGATACAGTGAATATAAGAGCTTACATGTTTTTTTCATGTAAAAAGTCATACCAAGACAAATAATTTAAGGACGTTTTCCATCCTTAATGTCACCCATAACCTGTACAAATCTGTTGAAAAACAATTGAAATTATTTTCATGATGGAAATAAAAATAGAAAAACTAAAATATTGTGATTGAATAGGTGTGAACAACCTTTTATAATTATAACAAGAGGAAAATGGTTCTTGAGGCTTCTAAAAGGACTGTAGAAATAATATGTTTGACTTGTATATCTTTGTATGTAGTGTATTCACTGTAAATATATGCATTTGTAGACTGTAGTTAAAGAGAACTTGTCAGTAGATTCATGTCACCCAAAGTATAGACATACTTGTGTTTTTTTCCTTTCGGAATGGGGTACCATTTTAGTTTTTTCATCAAGTGGGGAACTTGGTCCTGCAATGTATTTTTTCATTTTATTTCATCTAACTGTATGATAGCACTAATTAATATCCCCCAATACTATGTGTATAGGGTCGAGTTCCTCAACATATGCTGTTGGTATAGGTAATAATTTGTGTAGCCTCACTGAAGCCCATGGGCGATCGTGGAGCACAGAGCAATTGTCTCATGTACTTTCACTATAATGTGATTGCGAATAGGAAGGAATATATCATACCATGTTTGGCTTTCCATGCTTTCCATTCCTGGTCAAGAAATTCTGAAGAAAAAACACAGGCGATGGCTGCACACAAAACCAGCACAAGTTTCTCTGCTTGCATCCTAGGAAAAAAGTGTTTACGTAAAGTTAACGTTTAGGAAGACATGTCGACTTTACAATTAAATCATAAGTATATTGGGACATCAATTAAATGGTAGTCATAATGAAGAGGCACAAAATCAGCTGATTGTATTTATAACTGCATACTAAATGTAGTCTAAAAATAATAAGAAAAATGTATTTATATAAGTAAAAAATATTATTATTATTATTACTTTAGTATACATTTGATGAAAATCAATAGTAAACCACTTTAAAAGAGCAATTTCTTTTTTTTCATGCTCTAGGATTTTTTCCACTGGTATCCTATTCCACTTGTGTTAGGTTTCTTTTTTTAGCTTAAAGGAAAATTATTTTTTTTAATTGTAATATTGTATGTAACCACTAGGTGGCACTTTCCATTTAAAGATAAAAAAAAAAAATTGTTTAAAAGAACTGAAGTCCTCAGTGGTTGATACCTTTTAATGGCTAACTGAAAAGATGGTAATAATTGCAAGCTTTCGAGACTACTCAGGTCTCTTCATCAGGCATGGTATAACACAAAATCTGAAGAGTCACATATTTATACACAACAGGACATAGAATGGGGCAGTAAAAATAAAAAAAAAAAAAAGGCGCGGCTCCCAGCTCCTGGCTGGCGGCGTGCTGCGGCTGTGCTCCCGGGCGGGCGGCATGGAGAGGGCCGTAGTTCGGGCCGTCCCGTCCGAGGAGAAGCTCAGTATCTGCCTCACCCTGTCCGGGTCTCTGCGGCAGCTGCAGCGGGATCAGACGGAGCCGCTGAGCCGGGCCCTCGCCCGCATCTCCGCCAGCGCCACCAAGAGCAAGAAGCGCAAAGAGCCGGCGGCTCCGGGGCCTCCGGTGCGGCTCTTCTACCGGGGACAGCCGGTGTGCGAGGCCGCCAGTAACGCCGAGGCCTGGCAGAACGGCGCGGCATCCATTTAAAGAATAACTTGTTTGAATCTAAAACTTTTGGCTGCATTCACACATCGAAGTGCACCATGTGATATACTGACCAACCACAAGTCTCCTGAACCAAACTTGACATCCTTTTGTATACCTCTCTATATATGAATCCGACCTATTTTGAAGAAACACTGGTAGAAATTCCATTGTCATTTAGGATATTTTTCCTTTTCATTTACTGCTTAGTGTAATATAAGACCATAAGTCAATGCTTAAGATATCAGGATTTTGCAGATTACTCATAGTATTAAGATAGTGAATACTACTACTATTAAAAAATGCTTACAGTAATGCTTTTTGGCATATACAGTGCTCAGCATAATTGAGCACACCCCAACAGATTTGTCAGAAAACCTTTAGTTTCCTTTCAGAATTAACATTTTCTATGGGATACAAAAAAAATACAAAATTCTCTCATAAATGTGGGCCATTGTTTGCAAACAAGATTTGTTATCTTGCACACCCAAAAATGTAATTTTCCTAACAAATTAATTCAGGACCATGTTGTAAAAATGTGTATACCCCAGTGAAAGTCTTAGGAGCAGAGCTAAATTTTATAATGCAAAATTCTAATTAACAAGAAATCAAGTCTAAGATCCCTTTCATACTATGTTTTCTCTCACGTTCAATGGCCCTATAAGGGCTTACATCCAAGCTCCCCACAAAACGTGATTAGGTTGTATATGCTGACTTGGCTAATGACAATGATGATGAAGAAAGAGTCACTGCGTGCTCTGTCATGCATCATTTTCAGCTGTGTAAACCTATTGGAGGTGGATACCAAGACGTAGTCTACTACTTACGTAAAGATGGTGCCAACGAACGTGGGAGAAAACGTAGGGTGAAAGGACCTTAATTATTCATTAAACAGGTGTCCAACAGACAGTTGACTATAAAAGGGCATTACTTAACAAAGAAAACCCTTTTGATGCTGTCAGCACTAGCACCACATGGTAGAGAAATGTCACAAGACCTGAGAAAAAAAATCATTTCTTTACACAAGAAAAGTGATGTGGCCCGGCACTACACTATACTTATACTATATAGGTTTATATTTGTGGAGACGTCATACTGTACATGGGGCTGTGAGTGAAGGTATACCAAGAGTTGTTGAGACATCATACTATATTAGGGCATATGGTGGACATTATGCTGTATGGGGGCTGTGGTGTACATATAATGTATATTTGGGGCTGTGATGACCATCATGTTGTGAGAAAGGGGTATAGTTTGGAGAAGGCAGCATAGTGGACAGTATGAGGGCATAGTGTTAAAAGGGGGCACAGAATGAATATGGAAAGGGGGCAGTGTAAAATAGGAGCACAGTATGGAGAGATGTTAGCATGGCGGGGGTACAATGTAGATATATAGGGTGTAAGGAAAAACAGTGGAGAGGCGACAGCCACGGGATAGACCATGGCTCATCAGGGCAGAAGGTGTAGCGGTTCTAGCTGATAATGAACACTGTGGTAGTTATAGCTCAA
Source organism: Anomaloglossus baeobatrachus (assembly GCF_048569485.1). Taxonomy (NCBI): domain Eukaryota; kingdom Metazoa; phylum Chordata; class Amphibia; order Anura; family Aromobatidae; genus Anomaloglossus; species Anomaloglossus baeobatrachus. The sequence continues at coordinate 458,177,188 of NC_134356.1, forward strand.
TAAGCCGCACAGTGTAGCTGGTAAAGCTCATAAGGGTAGACAGTGTCAAGGCCATACACCATAGGAGGCTTTTTTAGACCCTAGTATGGACAGAAATCTTTCTACAGAGGGCAATTAAATAACACTCTTATTTTTAAGGGTACTGTGTCAGGATGTGCTGTAGAAGACCATAGAGGAGAACTGTGAATGGAAAACATCATCATATTGTCTGTTCAAGATGGAGACGAAAAGTAAGAGAATGACCCAATCAGAGAAGATGTCATCTATAGGGTATCTGGATGTAAATAAACCCCCAAGATAAAAATCCAGATCCAAATGGAATAAAAATATTAAGATCTTTATTGAAAAATTAAAATCCATATCTATGATTATAAAAATGTTGATTATACATTATAGCCAATATGGCTAGAGTTGCTTTTAAAAGCAACCGCATGGGGTATTGCAAAATGTTTCACATACACTTCGACGACCCAGGTTTTTACAAGTGACTCTAGCCATATCGGCTATGATGTTATCATCAACATTTTTATAATCATGGATATGGATTTTAATGTTTCAATAAAGATCTAAATATATTTTTTTCCATTTTGGAGCTGAATTTTCATCTTTTTTGTTAGATTGTTCATGATGGTCAGAGCGGTGTCCTGTGGTGAGCTGGCTATACACTTTTTTTTTTTACCTGAATTAAATGTTTGTGTGCTCCTGCCTGCGTTTTATCAGTAGTGTGGTACATATTTGGCCTGCATTCTAATAATGGCAGTTAGCAACAGTATCTTCATACCATTGTTAAGAAAATACTGGGAGTTGTAGCTTTTGCATACCTGCAAAACGTACGTCGGGGCCCCCTCCTTCGTGGAGGGCTTTCCCTGTGGGACTCCACCTGCAGTTTGCATATTCATTCTAACTGCTTATACTCTCCCCCCTGCTGCTTGTATAGTGACTGTGTGACCAAAACTATTGGGGTTTTTATGCTATTATTTTTGAATGCTGATATTACAGTTGATCTCTATAATAGGCTTGGTTCTTTTATTTAAGTACCTATAGTGGCTTTGGTGATGCATTCCTGTACTGGATGGTTCTGATGATGTAAAAATAGATAAATTAACGGCACTTCCTAACCTGAAGGTCTAAATTGGTGCATACTGATCATAACATATACAATCACAATAACAATTGCACTAAAGTAAAAGTGTAAAAAAAAGCTGAAGGCTGCAAACAGTGGACACAGGAATGTGAATATGCATTACTGCTTAGAAAAACCATGAAAAAATATTTTTGAAAATAAATTAGAAACTTTGCAGATAAAAATGGGCATCTTTTCCTTGTATTTTTTTGTGATTAATGGTAACAATTTTAGTGAAAGTAGAGCCTGTTACCTGTCCCATTGAAGGGGTGCAGTTTTGGGTTGCATTAGGGGTGCTGTTACCTTAGTCTCTGATCTATTTCTTTGCTTGGGGAGAGTGGCACCATTGGTTCCATCTGCCTACAACACCAGAATACCTTGTCCCAACCCTGATTGCAGTATACAATTATTGTAATGTATTACCTATGAAGATCATATGATTCCAAGTTCAGATCCCCTTGGGGGACTAATAAGTATTGTAATAATGTTAAAACAAAGTTTTTTAATTGCCTTAAAAAAATCTCCCAACACTCAAAGTTTTCCCAATAAAATTAGTGTATATGCAAAAACAAATGTCACAAAAAAATATCATATTCTCAACGACCCATGCTATTAAACTATACAGTTATTTATCCTGTATAATGAATGACTAAAAAAATAAATACATTTGAAAAATGTCAGAATTTCTGTTTTTGCCCACTTAACACCCAAATAAATGTAATAAAAAGAGATCAAAAAGCCAATTGTGTCCTTGTATGTTATCATCTTGTTTCACAAACAACAATCCCTTATAGAAGTCTGTAGCTGAAAAAATAAAAAGAAGTTATGGCTTTTCAGAATATGCTGTAAATAAAAAAATATATGAAAAAATAAATAAATATATATACAGTGTGTATATATATATATATATATACACACACATTAGTTTATGCAATATATATGTTTATATATATATATATATATATATATATATATAAAAAATCACATGATTTATTCTTATTGCATTACCTGTGTATAAAAGAACCACTCTTCATATACATATGCGTATGTGTATATATATATATATATATATATATATATATATATATATATATTTATTTTTTTTATATATATATATATATATATATATATATAAAACAGATTTTGTTATGCAAAAGTAATAAAATGTAGAAGAAATATATAAACACAAAGTTAGTATTGCTGTTTAGTGTATCACCGGCATCACAAAGAGGTTCAATAAGAAGTGATGAAAACTCATATGCGCTTAGTGATGATACCAGTGAAAGCTGCAGCTTGTCATTAGGAAATAAACCTTCACACAATCTTTGTTGCCAAATAAAATTTTTGTGGAAGACTAGTAAAAAAAAATAAAATATATAAATTTAGTATCATCATTATATCAACCTGCAGGATAATATGAACATGTCAATTAAACTGAATAGTGAACAATAATGAATTCCAGAATTCCTGTTTCTTTTTTCATTCCACTTCCTAAAAAGTGTAACAAAAAGTGATCAAAAATTGTAATTTACCACAAGATTTGTACCACTTAAAACAACATCTTGTCACACAAAAGAATATACACATAGAAGTGAGAAAAGGTGATTCAATATTGTGATACCTTCTGAAATAAACTGGTCATAGACTGAATAGTGAACAATAGTGAATTCCAGAATTCCTGTTTCTTTTTTCATAGCAGTTGGGTGAATACTCATTCAGCTTACCACTATTACTCCCCATCCCCAATACACATGCACGCTCAGCTCTGTTACCTCTAACAATCTCATCCACATCTGAATATCACGTAATAATAATAATTAATTGTAATATTTCCTATACTATCACTAAGCATTTGTATTAAACACAACCAACCAAATGGGTGATTGTTTGAGGTTATTCAAAATATGTTTTAATATTTAATTTTTAGTCCCTGTTTTCTTAAAAAATGGAAAAGCAAGGTGCCAAAAACAGTTGAGATGGTAATATATGTACTACAGTGTAATAATGCCGTAACCTTAGTATTTAATACATTACTGTTGCAACTAGGTAAAAAGTAAAAAATAAATGCATTGGAAATCATTCTATACAGTACAATTGTTTATTAAACTTTAGATGGCAGAATTAGTCAGGTACCAAGAGGTCCCCGACATTCAGCACCACCACCAAAACTCACCACCCCTCCCCCAGTGTGAACATAAAACTAAATTGAATGAAGACATAAAATATTAATGTCAACTCAATGCAGTACTCACTTGAATGATGTGTGGAAGATAGCAAATAGATATTTACTAAGTATATATACACTATCAGCTTTTCTCGTTGATGATGTTATCATTCTCACATGATAAATAAAGCCACCATTTGGTCCGTTAATCAGCCCGATAACTAGTAACAGTTAAACAGTGATGATAAGATGTGAGTTTTACGTGCTTCAAACTCACTGCTAAGAAAAAAAAAACAATATACAGTGTATATATATATATATATACAATATAGGAATGAGTGTATATATAATTCAAAAAAGTAACATTCCAGGGGTTAATATATACAGAACAAAAATATAAAAACAACACTATTTTGTTTTTGCTCTCCTTTTTCATGAGCTGAATTAAAAAATATTGTTTACAACTGTATCTAAATCTGTTAGTGAGCGCTTCTCCTTTGCCGAAATAATCCATCTCACAGGTGTGGCACACTAATTAAGATATTTATTAGCCAGCATGATTATTGCACAGGTGTGCTTTAGGTTGGCCACAATCTTAGGGCACTCCAAAATGTGCAGTCACATAGCACAATGCCACATAATGCAGGTTTTAAGTGGGGTGCAATTGGCAAGCTGACTGCAGGAATGTCTACCAGAGCTGTTGTCTATAAAAACTGAATGTTCATTTCCCTACCATAAGCCATCTTCAAAGGTGTTTAAGGGAATTTGGCAGTACAACCAACTGACTTCACACCCGCAGACCACAAGTAACCACACAAGCCGTAGACCTCTACATCCAGCATCTTCACCTCCAAAATCGTCTGAGACTAGCCAACCGGACAACTGCTGCAACAGTTGGTTTCATAACCAAAGAATTTCTGCAGAAACTGTCTGAAGGAAGCTCATCTGCATGTTTGTTGTTCTCATCGGGATCTCCACCTGATTGCTGTTCACTGCTGTATTCGACTTGAGTGAGCAAATGCTCAGTGTTATGGTCAGGAGACCACAAAAGATCTTGCCAAAATCCCATAAAAAATAGTAGAAGATAATATACAAGAGTAGTTGGAAACTTAGCTGGCTGCAATCCACTGACTACAGAAACACAACTAGAAGTTGCGGTGGAGCGTTCCTAACAAACCTAGATGGAATGAGGAATCCTGACTTGCCTCAAAACAGCCCCAAAGGAAAGTCAAAACCCCCAACATACGAGGGGCGAGCAAAAAGTAATGATAATCGATAATAAACACAATGAATATATTAAAAAAAAATATTTTTCTACATAGTCTCCTAACAAGTCTAATTGTCTCTCCAGTAAAGGAGACAAACTCTAGCACAGCGCCACCTATTGGAAGTAGCGATCCTAAAAGTCATAAGTGGATTTTTAACAATCCTTTGCAATATGACTCAGGATATATAAGCCAGATCAGAATCCCAATTTGAAGACACGGTGTTTCGGGGTGCTTGCCCCTCGTCAGTGCAAAAGTATGGGGGTGTCTGATCTGGCTCATGAGAAAGCTATGTGGGGACCACGGGGGAACACTATTCTCCTTAAGGAGACTTTGCAAGCCAGTCTAGCTGCCAAGTAAGGGGACTTATAGCTGCCACGCCCCTCTAAGAAATATTCAAATTGTCTGTCCAGTAAAGGAGACAAACTCTAGCACAGCGCCACCTATTGGAAGTAGCGATCCTAAAAGTCACAAGTGGATTTTTAACAATCCTTTGCAATATGACTCAGGATATATAAGCCAGATCAGAATCCCAATTTGCAGACACGGTGTTTCGTGGTGCTTGCCCCTCGTCAGTGCAAAGTATGGGGGTGTCTGATCTGGCTCATGAGAAAGCTATGTGGGGACCACGGGGGAACACTATTCTCCTTAAGGAGACTTTGCAAGCCAGTCTGGCTGCCAAGTAAGGGGACTTATAGCTGGCACGCCTCTCTAAGAAATATTCAAATTGTCTCTCCAGTAAAGGAGACAAACTCTAGCACAGCGCCACCTATTGGAAGTAGCGATCCTAAAAGTCACAAGTGGATTTTTAACAATCCTTTGCAATATGACTCAGGATATACATTACAATATATATAAGTATATACATTTAGTCCATCTCTTTTCTAAACTTAGAATTCCCTTCGAAAAAAATTCTTGATCTTGACCCTCAAAAAAATCCCCAACAGCGGTTATCACGTCGCTATTGTCGTCAAATTTCTTGCCCCGGAGGTGTTCCTTGAGGCGAGGAAAGAGAAAGAAGTCACTGGGGGCTAGATCTGGCGAATAGGGGGGGTGTTCCACTAGTTCAAAGCTTCTTGAATGGTTGCCATGGCAACTGCAGCTTTGTGAGCTGGCACGTTATCTTGGTGAAACAGCACTCCAGCCCGCAGTTTGCCGCCCTTTTTCTCCTTGTTAGCCTCCCGCAATCTTCTTATTTGTTCTGCGTAGTAGGAGCCCGTAATAGTGGCTCCCTTCTCCAAATAGTCCACCATAATAATTCCTTCAGCATCCCAAAAAACGGACGCCATAACCTTCCCTGCTGAGCTTGACACTTTGAATTTCTTCGGCGTCGGTTCGTCGGCTCCTTTCCATATCATCGATTGTTGTTTAGTTTCGGGATCAAAGTGGTGGATCCAGGTCTCGTCCATGGTCAAAAAACGTGACAAAAAATTCTCCTTGTCTGCTTGGAACTTTTCGAGAATTGCTATTGAAATGTCAACTCGTTTCTTCTTTTGCTCGTCGGTTAACATTTTTGGCACCCAACGCGCGGAGACCTTTCTCATATGCAATTCTTTTGCAAGGATTCTTTGCATACTGCCATATGAGATCCCTGTGACCTCAGCTACATGCCTGATAGTCACTCTTCGATCTGCCAATACAACTTCTTCAACTTTTTTCACGTTTTCTTCATTGAGGGACGTGGATGGGCGTCCTTTACGATGTTCATCTTCCGTCGATGTTCTTCCCAGCTTAAATTCCTTGGCCCAGCATGCAACTGTGGAATATGGAGGAGAAGAGTCCCCCAATGTTTCCACCAAGTCGCTGTGTATGTCTTTGGTAGTCATTTTTTTCAAGCAGATGTATTTGATGACAGCTCTGAGCTCGTTTTTTTCCATTTTGATGTTCACTCCTCAGCAGTTCATATTCAAATGAATGTAGCTCCCGGGAATCGTGGCCTATTTAAGTGATTTTTTTTTCCTGGACTAGTGGGTAGCTAAGAGAGAAGAAAACATTTTATTTTAATTTCTGTGTGCAATAGAAATAACCGATTATTATTACTTTTGGATTGCCCCTCATATAAGGACAGTGATGTAAGAAAAAACAACACACAGATGGTAGATATAGAATTAAACAAAGTGAGGCCCTGCTAGCTAGATACAAAAGTATAGGATAGATTGCTAGTTGCAGCTAGTAAAAACTCTGAATAATACTAACACCTGATAATCATAAATTCCCTAAAAGATCACACGATCTTCCTCCCACTATATCAGGTACTCTTGTGCAAGTACATTTAAATAGAAAATGCAAATATAATAGAAAAGATCTTAACTACAAAAACACATGAGATACAAAAATGCAAAACTCCTTATCAAACAGGGAGTAAAAACTCCCTTTCTTGCTGGGAATAAATAGTCCTCCAAAAATAAGAAGAGCACTTATTCACTTGCTAGAAACAAAAAGGGAATATTCTCAAACACAGATTTAGAAAAAGACATAGATTAAGCAGAAACGCCCTTCAGTTCAAATTCAGCCTTTAAACAAACCCAAACTAAGAAAACAAAATACTTATCAGGCATAGCTGCAGACTCAGGATGACATGGAAACAAAACCGATGCAAAGGAATGAAAAAAAATGCCGTGGAAATCATTCCTGGAATATCCAAAAAGGCGCTGAAAAAAGGCAAAACAAAACCTACAGGGAAAGGCAAAAGCCTAAAGGCTGGAGCACAAATTCAGGACATCTTAACATGCAGCAGAAACAATTATCACCGGCAAAGGTTAGACAGAGATTGCCTTCCTATATCCCCCAGGCTGGAATCCATAGGCTTCCTGAAACAGCAATCATCTCCAACACCTCTCTGAACGACAGATGCAGAATCAGACTCACTAAAAGCACTAGCCACCAAAGGGAGCCCAGAAACACTCCCAGGAACAGCATCATCTCTGATGATAACAACAGCTTACATTCCATGATGTCCAGCATGTTGGAGAGGTGTTCTCTTCACAGATGAATCCTTGTTTTCACTGTACAGCACAGATGGCAGACTAGCAAATGGTGATGACACCAGATACTGACTGATTTTCTTAACCCCCGGACCACCTCCAATACTGTAGAACTGCACATTTTAGAGTGTCTTCTTATTGTAGCCTGCCCAAGGAACACCTTTGCAATACTCATGTTGTTTAATCAGAATCTTGATATGCCACACCTGTGAGGTGAATGGATTATCTCAGCAGAGAAGCACTCACTAACACAGATTTAGACAAATTTGTGAAAAAGGTCTTTTGTGTCCATAGAAAAAGTCTTAGATTTTTGAGTTCAGCTAATGAAAAATGGGAGCAAAACCAAAAGCACTACTTTTTGGCATTCCACTAACACACTGCTCAGTGGAGACTTGAATGCACTTCATGACTCATTTCTTGATAGATCCACACCTATGCCTGCATCTCATCTCTCCACTGGAGTGATTCCAAACCTGTTGTATAGGCTTGACCTTGTTGATACTTGGAGATGTTGTCACCCCACGAAGAGAGAGTACACCTTCTACACAAGAGTGCATAATGTTCATACTCGTATTTATTATTGGTTAACTGCTGTCCCTCTTCTATCTTCTCTGAAAACAGTTGACATTCTCCCTTCTGTCATCTGAGATCATTCACCAGTTCTACTAACTTTGGAACTTCCTACAAGTAAAACCGTATCTTTTTGGTGGCGCTTTCCCTCCTATCTTTACACCTCTGATAATTTCCAGTGCTACCTAACCGGTTGGTGGGAGACATTCATGGAGAACAACCTAGAACATCTGGATGATATTAATCTATTTTGGGTCACTGCCAAGACGGTGCTCAGGGGACACATTATTTCTTTTGTTTCCCAGAAGAAAAAGAAACTGTTGTCCTCCCTGTGGCCTCGCTTGGACCGGCTCACTCATTCATATAAGGACTTCAAAATATGTAACACTTCCGCTTCTAGAGAGGCCTACCTTACAGCTAAGCTAAGGATTTGAATACACTATTAAGGGGGCTTTACACACAGAGATATCACTAGCGATATCGCTGTTGAAAGCACTTGCCTCCGTCGTTTGTGTGTCACGGGCAAATCGCTGCCCGTGGCGCACAAAATCATTAGGAGCCCTCACACATACTTACCTGCCTAGCGACGTCGCTGTTGCCGGTGAACCGCCTCCTTTCTAAGGGGGCAGTTCTGGCAGCGTCATAGTGGCGTCACTAAGCGGCCGCCCAATAGAAGCGGAGGGGCGGAGATGAGCGGATGTAAAATCCCGCCCACCTGCTTCCTTCCTCATTGACGGCGGCCACAGGTAAGCTGTAGTTCGTTGTTCCCGGGGTGTCACACATATGAGATGTGTGCTGCCTCCTGAACGACAAAAAACCTGCGTCCTCTACAATCAACGATTTTTTGAAAATGAATGACGTGTCAACGATGGACGATTTGGTGAGTATTTTCCATTGTTAACGGTCGTTCGTACGTGTCACACGCAACGACATCGCTAACGATGTCACATGTGCATCACGGAATCCGTGACCCCGGTGATATATCGTTAGATACGTCGTTGCATGTAACGGGGCCTTTACATGAACAGGCAGACAATCAACTGGCCCATCAACGCAACCGATATTTTCGCTCGGGTAATAGACTAGGTCGGCTTTTGGTTTCTTTGATGAAGCAATTTCGAATGGCTACCAAAGTCCATAACATTACAATGCTCGATGGTTCCATTTCTCATGATCTGACCCAAATCTGCATGGTTTTTCATGATATTTATGTGGATCTTTATGGCCTCTCCCTGTATTTTCAGGAGAACGGCTATCAATTTCTGTGTAAGGTCGACCCGCCAAGGCTTACTGCTTCTCAGCGGGAGATTCTTGACCAGCCGATTTCTCCTGAGGAGGTGGGATCGGTCATAAGTCCTCTAGATTGTGTAAAGCACCTCGCCCAGATGGATTTTTGGTTGAATTTTATAAACTACTACAACCCTTACTTACACCTCACCTTACCTTCCTTTTTAATCAGATTGTTAATTCTGGATCTCTGCCTGACCGATTTAATGAGTCTTGTTTGTCCTTGTTGTTGAAGCCAGGCAAACCCACTTCTTCCTGCCTCATATCGCCTAATTTACCTCCTAAATGTCGATTTTAAACTGCTTACTAAAATCATGGCTAATATCCTGCAGTCCATGCTTCCTGATATTCTTACACCATCTCAAACTGGTTTTGTTCATGGCCGGTCTATTACCTTTAATATTAGGACAGAATTGGCTGCTATCACACAAAGTCATTAGGCTAGGGCCAAGCAAAATATACTGGTTAGCCTTGACGCTGATAAAGCTTTTGATCGAGTGTCATGGTCTCATCTTATACAAACTCTTAAGTATAGATTGTTTGGCTTTACCTACTACAACTCTGTGCGGACAATTTATAATAATTCCTAAACCTCGATTTGGCTCAATTGCGTAAAATCAGCTCCCTTTCCCATTCTGAGAGGCACGAGACAAGGCTGTCCCATATCACCCTTAATATTTAACATTTCCCTGGACCCCCTGCTGAGATACTTGGAAATGATCCCTTCCTTTGGGGGCATTGAGGTCGGCCACAACACACTCAAACATTAGCGCTTGCGGATGATGTTTTACTTATGATAGCCAACCCTAAGGAGTCCATTCCTTTTATAATGGATGCCTTCAGTAAGTTTGGTGCAGTCTCTTGGTTTCGTATAAATTTCACTAAATCTCCCGCTTTGGCAATTTTTTAAACTGCTCGGAAACGGTGGCCGTTCCCCTTTCCCTTTCCGTGGAAGGGAGATTCCCTGCCTTATCTTGGAGTACACCTGCCCTCAAATCCCCATAATATCTACAAATTGAATGTTCGCCCTCTTATCTCCGCAGTTGTACAGGAAATTCAATCCTGGAAATCCCTTAAACTGTCCTTTTGAGGTAAGGTCCATCTTACATTGCCGGTTTTGCTTTATAAAGGTGATGAAAAGCTTGTATCGAAGGTCTTCTATCAATTTATTTGGGGATCAGAATGGGGTTCCAGAATTAATAATTTTAAGCTGCAACAAATGAAATCTTTGGGTGGCCTTAATTTTCCGAATGTATGCCTTTATAGTATAGCGGCTCTCTTTCGACACTCACTGGATTGGATCAGTGCTTTCATCCGCTTCACTAATACTCCAATAGATGAGGCTATGTGTGGACCTTTTAGTCTCCTGGCTTTGCTCCAATTACGACCAGTTGATGTTCCCATAGCGGTTAAAAAGAACCCCTTATTATGGTCAGTTGTTTTGGGTTGGCACCTGGCAAGACAATTTAGTAGACTGGACCCTCACACCTCAGTTCTTTTTCCTTTCCCTTCTTTTTGCAGGGTAGGCCACCCCCTATTTACAGTGTGCTTGGGAATAATGGCTGTCGTTTAGTCTATGATCTGTTGTTAGATAAACAACGTCCTCTTACTTCAGAGGACATTGCTCTCAAGCATCCAGTGATGGTGGGTGATAATGACTCGCCCACCCCAGGGCTATGGGACACCCGGTGCCAGGCCGGACTAGTCCGGTGGTCATCAGTGGTGGCGGAGCCCGACTCCGTGACCCTGGTGGGTGTCAATTAAAGTATATATTTGTCGTGACGCCACCTGTGGTTTGCGGCTATTAAGCCGCCGCTGCTGTATGGGGCCTCTGGGGTGATGGAATGGCAGCAATGGTGGTACTGCTCCCCACAGGTGGAGCTGGACCCCGGGGCACAGTTGATGCTTGTATGTGTCTATGCAGTTGAGGTGTAGTGCAGGGCTGACAGACGGTGAAAGGACCAGACACAAACAACAGTCTCTTTACCTTCTCCTCTTTTACTTTGCAAACGGTTAGTCCTGGGAGACCGTTACAGGTGGTTGAGGGCTCCGGCCGGCCTCTAAGTAACTGAGGTATTTTTTTGGCCAGATGAGTATGAGGCCTACTCCTGTTCTTTCTTTACTGTTATAGGACCCTGCTCTCTGGATTAGCAATGGCCCTCTTCCTGCTGGGACCGGTGATACGTCCCTCTCCCTGTGTGGTAGGCTGTGCAGGCCCTCTCTGGTACTTCTCTGCTGGAGTCCACACCGGGCCCTGGTGATGCAGCTGTACCTTCAGGCTGTTTATGGGCCAGGTGCTTGCAGCTCTCCTGCCCTTCGGATTCGGCTACCAGGGAGTATTTTAGGCCCTGGTGGCCACAGACTCCGATGTCCGAGTCTCTTCTGTGCCTCTCTGCTCTTCCTGCTTCACTGGGCCAAGCTATTCCAGCTCTAGGCCCCAGTTCCACAGGACAGCACTACTCTGCGTCTGCTTTCTCTGCTTTCTCTCTACAGACTGAACACTAACTCCTCCCTCAGGTCAGACTTAAGGAATGCTCCCTGGAACTCCAGGTTCAGAGCTCCCCCTGCTGGCTTGAGGGAGAAACTGCGTTGGATGTTAAACTTACTGGCCAATAGACCTCCCAATTACCTCCAGGCTCAGCATTAACCCTTTGGAGGGGCAATGCTGTTGTGGCGACCAGATCCTGGGGCGCCACACTCCCCCTTAGTTAAACTCAGTTCTCCCGGAATGTACGGCATTGTGATCGGCATTACCGGCGCTACAGCGGGGGCTGGGGCGACGGCGACTGGGATTGCTTCAGCTGGTGCTGCGTCGTCTCGGGCTATGGCAGCCACCTGCTCTCCCTCTGAGTCGGACATCTTCCTCCCCCTTAGTGAACCTTACCAGGCTCCGTTCACTTTTCAAAATCTCTTCTGGGTCGCGCGGGGTTAACGGCGCTCTGCTCTGATGGCGCGCTCCCTTCGCGCTCTTTTTCGGGCACGCCCCCTTCTTCCTGCGCTCAGCGAGGCTAATGGCGGCGGCAGTTTTCAAACAGTAACACAGTCTGTTAAGCACAGTTTCTGCAGGCGCACAGTACCCGGTGGGACCGGGCACGAAATCCTGTTCATGACGCCAAAGTTGACTCGCCTACCCCAGGGCTATGGGACACCCGGTGCCAGGCCGGACTAGTCCGGGGGTCGTCAGTGGTGGCGGAGCCCGACTCCGTGACCCTGGTGGGCGTCAATTAAAGTGTATATTTGTTGTGACGCCACCTGTGGTTTGCGGCTATTAAGCCGCCGCTGCTGTATGGGGCCTCCGGGGTGATGGAATGGCAGCAATGGTGGTACTGCTCCCCACAGGTAGAGCTGGACCCTGGGGCACAGTTGGTGCTTGTATGTGTCTATGCAGTTGAGGTGTGGTGCAGGGCCGACAGGCGGTGAAAGGACCGGACACAAACAACAGTCTCTTTACCTTTTCCTCTTTTACTTTGCAAACGGTTAGTCCTGGGAGACCGTTACAGGTGGTTGAGGGCTCCGGCCGGCCTCTAAGTAACTGAGGTATTTTTTTGGCCAGATGAGTATGAGGCCTACTCCTGTTCTTTCTTTACTGTTATAGGACCCTGCTCTCTGGATTAGCAATGGCCCTCTTCCTGCTGGGACCGGTGATACGTCCCTCTCCCTGTGTGGTAGGCTGCGCAGGCCCTCTCTGGTACTTCTCTGCTGGAGTCCACACCGGGCCCTGGTGATGCAGCTGTACCTTCAGGCTGTTTATGGGCCAGGTGCTTGCAGCTCTCCTGCCCTTCGGATTCGGCTACCAGGGAGTATTTTAGGCCCTGGTGGCCACAGACTCCGATGTCCGAGTCTCTTCTGTGCCTCTCTGCTCTTCCTGCTTCACTGGGCCAAGCTATTCCAGCTCTAGGCCCCAGTTCCACAGGACAGCACTACTCTGCGTCTGCTTTCTCTGCTTTCTCTCTACAGACTGAACACTAACTCCTCCCTCAGGTCAGACTTAAGGAATGCTCCCTGGAACTCCAGGTTCAGAGCTCCCCCTGCTGGCCTGAGGGAGAAACTGCGTTGGATGTTAAACTTACTGGCCAATAGACCTCCCAATTACCTCCAGGCTCAGCATTAACCCTTTGGAGGGGCAATGCTGTTGTGGTGACCAGGTCCTGGGGCACCACAATAACTTCACTTATGTCTAGATCAGGCATTATGTAAACTCAGTGTTACGGGCTATCCCAGAAGATGTTAGAGAGCACCCCTTTAATTTAATCTCCATTAGAGCCCACCAAGGGACTTATTTCCTAAGTCTCATATATGTTTCTTAAGTCTTCTATCCAGTGGTCGGACTCTTCGCCAGGCCCGGGGAATTGGGTGTCTGAGCTAACTGACTGTCCAGGAAAGGTTTTCTTGGAAGCCACGCTATGTATTATATCCATGTTACTATACGATAGTTACAAAACCATGGCGCTCATGATTTTTCATACAGCATATATTTCCCCAGCTATTATATCTAAAATGTCCCCATCCGGTTTCCATCCCTGCTCTAAATGCATGCACTCACCGGCAGACATTTTTCACTGCCTATGGGGTTGCCTAAAGATACAGGAGGTCTGGCATGCACTCTCACAACACCTTACTAATACCTTTGATCTTTCCATTTCTTTGTCTCCTGAGTGGACCATCTTCAATATTTTTCCGCAGGACCAGTTGGATAGGCTTCAAGCCCATCAGTGCCGCACTTTATTCTTTTGGGTGGCAGTCACTCGCAAAAGGTATCCTACACCTCTGGGCGCAGGATGCAGTCCCTACTCTTAGTTTGATTAGCACGAAGGTGGCCTACCTCTTCAAAATAGACTGGATAGAGTCCTTACTCAACAAAGAAAAACTCACTAAATGCTTCTTTCTTACTTAGATTTCCTTTATTAATGCCCAACCACTGTCTACGCGCCCAGCGGTACATGATTGTTTCCAGTTTACGGATTGGTATATGAAGGAGATAATCACTGGCAGAGTACCTATTAGGCTTGTGTAATGTAAGGTTTTGTCATAAGGGTTCTTTCCTTTCTGTGCGTGCCCAACGGAGGGGGGGAAGGGGGATGTTCTGGGAGATTCTCCCAGTTTTGTTGATTTACAAAATTTACCGTTTATTTTTTTTGGATTGTCTTATTACACAGCACAACAATGATTTTGCTACTGAGGGTAAAACATGTGTTCTTTACTAATTTGAACATGCTGATTCCAAATATGAACTCAGAATTTGCACAGCACGTCCAGATTTTGAGTTATACTTAGAAAAGGCCATAAGCCTATTCAGGCATTGTTGAAGATATTCTTAGACCTATGCTTCTATGCAGATGATTCTGAAATTGATTAAATATTCAGAACATGAATGGAACATTTGTGCTGACCTCAAAGTTGTTGCACTAGTCCTTGGTTTGCAGTTAGGTTACACTAAGCATATGTGCTTACTGTGCCTATGGAACAGTCGAGATGACAACAACCATTATAAAATTAAACGGTGGCCCAATAGAGATGAACATAAGATTGGTAAGCACAATGTTCAACACGAATCACTTGTCGATCCACTTAAAGTTTATCTTCCACCTCTTCACATTAAACTAGGACTAATGAAAAATTTTGTAGTAGCAATGGATCGTCAAGGGAATGGATTTAAGTATCTGAAGGAAAAGTTTAGTGCATTGAAAACTGAGGCCAAACTCAAAGCAGGAATCTTTATTGGTCCTGAAATCCACCAACTAATCCATGATGAAATCTTCAAGAAAGAACTCACCCCACTTGAACTAACTGCATGGGATGCATTTATAGTAGTAGTTCAAAACTTCCTTGGAAACGGAAGAGCAGAAAACTATGCTGAACTAATAGACAATATGCTTCAAGCATAGGAAATGCATGGTGCCCGAATGTCATTGAAAATGCACTTCCTACATTCACATCTTGACTTCTTTCCTCCAAATATGGGTAATGTCAGTGACGAACATGGTGAGAGATTCCACCAGGACATTTCTACTATGGAAAAAAGATACCCAGGTCGCTTTAACCACAACATGATGGGCGATTACTGCTGGTTTTTGCAACGGGCCACTAGGACCACTCACAAGCGCAAAAGCAAGTGCCTGAAGCACTTTTAAAAGTACTCTGCTGAGTTCAAGGCGATTTCTTAAGCTACTATTAATGATTTTTAAGTTTTTTGGTTTATTTACCTATACTTCTTTTTCAATAAAAATGATAATACATGTTGTGAAACTGTGGGACATAACGATTCTGTATCTTTATTAATTGCTTATTTTAATTTTCACAAAAATTGGAATAACTTAATATCCTGACGTGCTACAAAAAAACTAACTTCAGATTTGGATTCAGCGCATTCGATTTAGTATAGCGCACATGGTTTTTGCCAAGTAGCAGACAAAAAGTTTTTATTTGTTGTGCTGTGTTATTGACATACTGTATTTTCCATTGTTTCTTTTTTATTCTATCCCAGATACTGTATGTATGTCTATTTTGTTTCTTCTCAATAAAAACGGTTTAATAAAAAAAGTACTTCTTTTATATTTTTGTTTAGTATAGTTTAACCCTAGAACGCATACCTGGGGCCTCGCAGGCCTGCTAGGTCATTTGTTTTCTATGGTAGATTGTTATGCTTGCGCGTTCTAGGGTTAAATACTTGGATTTAACTGGCACAGTTAATATTTCTATGACATATATTAGTCCACAAGTATGAATCCTGATTCTGCCTTTTTTCTGTTATTGCATATTTTATAGTTTATTAAAGCCAGTTTCACACATCTAGGAAAAACAGATGATGCTTGGATCGGAATACCTGGCCCGATCGGCAGGTCTCCTAACCAGGCTTGGTATTCTGATCCCTGTTTAACCAGCCTATGTAAATAACCTATTACCTGAGGAAGAGAGCAGGGACTCTTGTGTCACCTGTTGGAAGTACCAATCCTAAAATTCAACATTGACTTAGGATATATAACCAAACCAAAAGCTACATTTGAAGACACGTGTCCTGGGAGTTTAATCACTCATAAGTGGAAAACAGAAGAACTGATTGGCTTGGTTAAGGGCCTCCAGTGTTTTCTAATGGTTAAAATTTATCCTTGCAGAGCACACTAACACTCAAATTATAGGGACTAGATTTCTTGCTCTTTTCAGTGAAGTGGCTGTTTGCATATTTAATAAACCAGCGAAGCACAAGTCCCAATACTCCAACATGGTGTTCTCCACAAGGAGAAATCTTACCCCTTAAGCGAAACTAAGTGACACATTTATAGTGTAACTATTGTTAAAAAAAATAAATTAACATATGACATAGTTATTTCACAAGTTTTGATGGTGGGTTTTCAAATGTTGAGCCCCCTATAGATCAGTAGAATGAAGTAACACGTGATCAGCTGAATTGTGCTGTCTTCTAACGCTGCAGTTCGGCTATATAGACTTTGTTTACGGTCCTTCTTCAGAGTTGGAGGAGAACAGTGATCACTCCTGTCAGTAATTTCAAGCAGTAGTAGTCCCAGAAAAAGAAAAGTAGCCCTCAAAAGAATTTAGGAGAATCAAAAAGTATATTATTAAAAATATAGGCACAATATATTTGAGATAAGATCCATATTATGCCCAATTTTTAAAGTACTAGTCCTAGAAAAATGGCTTGTATATACTGTACATCATAAATAATTAAAAAGATTAAATGTTATTTTATTGAATCTAGAAATGAGATTAAAAATAGGTCACACAATGGAAAAGGAGAGAATAACAACAAGAGAGAATATCACATTAGCAAAAAATACCATGGAAAGATTAAGGGGGACGGGCATTCCAACAATACTTACAAAGTGCATAGGAAAATATCTGATATCTATATCATGTTACAATTAGTGATAAGCAAACCCGAACTGTAAAGTTCGATGTCCGTACTGAACAGCAGGTGTTCGGGTCCTAGACCTGGACACAGATTTCTCTGGGAAGTCCGTATTACAGTTCAGGTTCGGAGACCTGGATAATTAAAGAAATAAATAAAATATTAAAGCAGGAGCAATATACTTACCAGTCTCACCGAGCAGCTGTAACACTACTTCCGGGTCCACTCATCAGTGCTCATACATATTCACTGCTTTCCCCGACCACCCGCAGCTCTGATTGGCTGCCGGTATGTCATGCCCCCACCCTCTCTAATAGTGTCTGAGATTTGCTGCAATTACAGGCGTTGTTTCCAGTGTGATACTAGAGGTTAAAATAAAAAAATGGCTTAGGGTCCCCTTGTGTACCAATACCAGTACAGATAAAGCTACAGGCTGCCACCCTCAGCCGTGAGCTTATCTTGACTGGGCATCAAAATAAGAGGAACCGCATGTTGCTTTAAATAAAAAAGATATTTAAATATTTTTTTAAAAACGACATGCTGTCAACAAATAACCTGACCTGAGGTGAACTTAGGGAACTCAGTGAACTCACCTCAGGGTAAGATGCAGTAGAGCTAAGCTTGTC
This sequence comes from Anomaloglossus baeobatrachus, assembly GCF_048569485.1. Lineage (NCBI taxonomy): Eukaryota > Metazoa > Chordata > Amphibia > Anura > Aromobatidae > Anomaloglossus > Anomaloglossus baeobatrachus. Next base: position 458,195,071 of record NC_134356.1, read on the forward strand.
AGATGCAGCAGGGATGAGTTTGTTAGATGCAGCAGAGCTGAGCTTGCTCAGATGCAGCAGAGCTTAGCTTGTCAGGTTCAGCAGAGCTGAGTTTGTCAGATGCCGTAGAGCTGAGATTGTCAGATGCAGCAGAACTGAGTTTGTCAGATGCAGCAGAGCCGAGATTATAAAATGAAAATCAAAGAAAATCAGATTTTGCCTGGCTACATAGATGGCGCCTGAGGCGTCATCCACGTCAATCAGCACAGGAGAACGGCGAAAGGAGGGACAGGAGGCACAGATTAGGACTCCCACCTGACTGGAGCAGACAATTTACATACAGTGCCTACAAGTAGTATTCAACCCCCTGCAGATTTAGCAGGTTTGATAAGATGCAAATAAGTTAGAGCCTGCAAACTTCAAACAAGAGCAGGATTTATTAACAGATGCATACATCTTACAAACCAACAAGTTATGTTGCTCAGTTAAATTTTAATAATTTTTCAACATAAAAGTGTGGGTCAATTATTATTCAACCCCTAGGATTAATATTTTGTGGAATAACCCTTGTTTGCAATTACAGCTAATAATCGTCTTTTATCAGACCTGATCAGGCCGGCACAGGTCTCTGGAGTTATCTTGGCCACTCCTCCATGCAGATCTTCTCCAAGTTATCTAGGTTCTTTGGGTGTCTCATGTGGACTTTAATCTTGAGCTCATTCCACAAGTTTTCAATTGGGTTAAGGTCAGGAGACTGACTAGGCCACTGCAACACCTTGATTTTTTCCCTCTTGAACCAGGCCTTGGTTTTCTTGGCTGTGTGCTTTGGGTTGTTGTCTTGTTGGAAGATGAAATGACGACCCATCTTAAGATGCTTGATGGAGGAGCGGAAGTTCTTAGCCAAAATCTCCAGGTAGGCCGTGCTATCCATCTTCCCATGGATGCGGACCAGATGGCCAGGCCCCTTGGCTGAGAAACAGCCCCACATCATGATGCTGCCACCACCATGCTTGACTGTAGGGATGGTATTCTTGGGGACGTATGCAGTGCCATCCAGTCTCCAAACGTCACGTGTGTGGTTGGCACCAAAGATCTCAATCTTGGTCTCATCAGACCAGAGAACCTTGAACCAGTCTGTCTCAGAGTCCTCCAAGTGATCATGAGCAAACTGTAGACGAGCCTTGACATGACGCTTTGAAAGTAAAGGTACCTTACGGGCTCGTCTGGAACGGAGACCATTGCGGTGGAGTACGTTACTTATGGTATTGACTGAAACCAATGTCCCCACTGCCATGAGATCTTCCCGGAGCTCCTTCCTTGTTGTCCTTGGGTTAGCCTTGACTCTTCGGACAAGCCTGGCCTCGGCACGGGTGGAAACTTTCAAAGGCTGTCCAGGCCGTGGAAAGCTAACAGTAGTTCCATAAGCCTTCCACTTCCGGATGATGCTCCCAACAGTGGAGACAGGTAGGCCCAACTCCTTGGAAAGGGTTTTGCACCCCTTGCCAGCCTTGTGACGCTCCACGATCTTGTCTCTGATGGCCTTGGAATGCTCCTTTGTGTTTCCCATGTTGACCAAGTATGAGTGCTGTTCACAAGTTTGGGGAGGGTCTTAATTAGTCAGAAAAGGCTGGAAAAAGAGATAATTAATCCAAACATGTGAAGCTCATTGTTCTTTGTGCCTGAAATACTTCTTAATACTTTAGGGGAACCAAACAGAATTCTGGTGGTTTGAGGGGTTGAATAATAAATGACCCTCTGAATAAACTTTTCACAATTTAAAAAAAAAAAAAAAAAAAAAAAATAACATTCTTTTTTGCTGCAGTGCATTTCACACTTCCAGGCTGATCTACAGTCCAAATGTCACAATGCCAAGTTAATTCCGAATGTGTAAACCTGCTAAATCTGCAGGGGGTTGAATACTACTTGTAGGCACTGTACATGGCAAGAGATTTTATAATGGTACTTTTGAGGTATACAGGGGGGGTCAGGGAGTAACGTGCACCTTTATAGAATGTAGCACAGGCGCTACTTAAGGTGCCAGTTTTAGTTTTGAAAGACAAAATCTGGTGACAGGTTCCCTTTAAACTTGTGAAACTCAACAATATGGGTCTGAAGCAACATTTTTGCAGGAAATATTTATTTTTTTCATGACTCAACGTTATAAAATTCTTTGAACCACCTGTAAGTTCAATGTTCTCACCGCACCTGTAAATAAGTTCTTTAAAGGGTTTAGTTTCCAAAATGGGGTCCCAAGTGGAGGTTTTCACTGTTTAGGCACATCAGGGGCTCTGCAAACAGGACATGGTGTCTGCCATGTATTCCAGCTTATTTTGCACATCACAAGTCAAATGGTGCTCTTTCCTTTCCGGGCCTTTACCACCACTTATAGGGTATTGTATACTCAGGATAAATTACACAAAAAATGTACAGTCCATTTTCTCCCATTACTCTTGTAAAAATTTTGGGCTAAACCAACATTTTTATGGGAAGAATGTGATTTGTTATTGTCACAGATCAACATTATACAATTCTGTGAAGCACCTGCAGATTCAAGGTGCACATATCTAGTTAAATTCATTCCTCCTGTTACCCTTGTAAAAATGCTAACTTTGGGGGTAAAGAAACATTTTTGTGGTATAAAGTACAATTTACATTTTTTCCTTCCATATTGCTTTAATCTGTAAAGAACCGAAAGGGTTAATAAACTTCTTGAATGTGGTTTTGAGCAGTGTGAGGGGTGCAGTTTTTAAGTCACTTGAAATGTGATGTGGTCTCCAAAAAAATTGGTTTTGTAAATTTTGTTGTAAAATTGAGAAATTGTTGCTAAACTTTTAACCCTTCTAAAGAAAAGAATTATGTTTCAGAAATCATGCTGATGTAGATATGTGGGAAATGTTACTTATTAATGATTTTTTGTGATATAGCATTCGGGTTTAAGGGCATAAAGAATTGTGAAATATTCTAAATATTCACCAAAATTCTGATATTTTCACAAACAAACGCAAAAAATATCGATGAGAAACTTAAATTCCGTCAGAGAAAATCAAAGAATAAACCAAAGTGGGAGAAGCCCACAATTGGTTAACAGCAGCTAATTTTTACATATAAAAGACAGAACAAAAATGAGCAAAATTGCTGATTTAAATATATATATTTATAGATCCAAAGTGCACAGTGCATATATGAAGACAATACATTAAAACGACACAGGAGGATAGGGATGGTAAAAAATCAGGTGCAGACCCAGTGCAGCATGAACTGCTTAAATATATGAGTTCTACTCAATTGTAAGCTGTCATTGAAGATTAGACTATAATATGACTGTCAGGACCTCTTTCATTTACCCAATGGTAAGGAGAAACCATTAAATTAATTGGTCACAGTCATTCAAAATTACAATTAGAGGAATCAAAGAAGCAGTCTAAGGTGAACCAGTGCATATAAATAGGTTAAAGGAAAGCATGAGTAGGAAAAAAAAGCCCCAACAATGGGGGATCATTACACAGCCTGGGGGTGCGTCTGACTGCAACCAATCACAGAGGCAAGGCTGGCTGGTTGGCGGGAAAAGTCATGCATATGAAATGAGCGGCACAGGCAGGCAGCAGGATCAGTACAGCAGTGCGGGAGCAGCGTACAGCCGGGCCAGAGCCTGGGTAAGTATGACGCGCTTGCTTCATTCTTAGTTTCTTTATTTTTCCTTTATATTTTTTCATTTTCAAGATCCGGATCAAACAGCTGGAATCCCGGGCCGGGCACCCGAGCAACTGTGAAACTGTGCGGATCCGGACTTTTACAGTCCGGGTCCGACCAGCCCTAATAGTGACAGGATAAGTGGTCAAGGATAGTGTTGTCTACTTAACTTATTTTTTCTTACTTTATTTTCTCTGCACAGATAATGAAAAAAAAATCACAGACAGGCAATGTTTTTTATGGACACATTGGAAAACCATAATAAATCATTATGATTATGACATCAGTTGCATTCACTGTAAAATAATGATCTGTAAAAAAATAATCTTTATAATTTTTTCAGCTTCAAAAAAATTACGGTCTCCTTACATGTTTTTATTACGGACAGGATAAAAAAATGCCTTATCTTTACGGTCTGTCCTGGATTTTCTGGACGATTTACATCCTTGGTCAGGAACTGCTATATTTATCCTAGATTCTTTTAGGCTAGGAATACTAGGCTTCATCTTCCAGGTACAGCTAGATATCCCAAACAAACTATAGTTTGCTAAGAGCTTTGGTAATTCCTTCTCCCTGGCCTGGTTTTCTCTGTTTTGTCTGGCAATCTAGGTCTTTGGCTGTTTATTTATCGGGAATAGACAGGTGTGCATTGTGTGTAAGAACAGTACAAGCCCTGTGTGATCAGAAATTCTGTATCACACACACATATGTACAGTCATATCCGAAAGTGTTGGCACCTGAAGCACTGTTCAATCCATCATCCAAAAATAGAAGGACTACGGGATATCTGAAAACCCACCAAGACAAGGCCATCTACCTAAACTGACATCCCAAGCAAGGAGAGCACTAATTAGAGAAGCATCCAAGATGCCCATGGTCACTTTGGAGGATCTGCAGAAATCCATAGCTCATGTGGGAGAGAGAGTCTGCCCACACAATAATTAGTTGTATACTCCATAAATCTCTCCTTTATGGAAGTGTGGAAGAAAGCCATTTTTTAAAGCAAGCCATAATTTATCTCTTTTGCAATTTGCAAAAAGCCATGTAGGGGACATAGCTAGCATGTGTAAGAAAGTGCACAGGTCAGATAATACAAAAGTAGAATTTTTAGGGCAAAATGCTATAATTGGTGGAAAAGTAACACCACACATCACCCTGAAAACCCCTTATGCACCGTTAAACGTGGTGGCAGCATCATGCTGTGGCCAGGCTTTTTTCAGCAGGAACTGGGAAACTGGCCAGAGTTGACGAGTAGATGGATGGAGATAAATACAGGCCAATACTGTAGGAAAGCCTGTTAGAGGCTGCAAAACACTTGACACTATTATGTAGATTTACCTCCCAGTAAGGACAAACGATCCTATACATACTGCCAGAGCTACAATGGAACGGTTTGGATTAAAGCATATACATGTATTTTAAAGGCCCAGTCACAGGCCAGATCTAAATGAAATGGATAATCAGTTTCAAGACTCTCCATCCAATCTCACTAAGCTAGAGCCATTTTGCAAAGAAGATTGGGCAAAACGTTCAGCCTCTGGATGTGCAAAGCTGGTGGAGACATACCCCAAACGACTTGCAGCAGTAAGTGCACTGAAAGATGGTCCTACAAAGTATTGATTCAGGGGGGCTGAATATAAATGCATGTCACAATCTTCAAATTTTTTAAATACTTCAAAAACAATATATCATTTCCTTTACTCTTCACAAATGCTTTTTACTTTGTGTTGGTATATCAAATAAAATCCAAATAAAATGCATTTAAGTTTGTGAGTATAATGTGAAAAAAGTAAAAGAAAAGTTCACTGGGTATGAAAACTTTTTCAAGTCTTGATATATACACTGGCAACAGGTTACATGGAGAGTTTATTTTCTAGAAATGTCTGCACACGTAAGATATAAGTGAATATACGGCAGGTGAAATAAGTATTGAACACATCACCAATTTTTTAAGTCAATATATTTCTAAAAGTGCTATTGACAAATTTCTCACCAGATGTTGGTATAATAATCCATCCAATCCACACATTAAAGAAATCAAACTATAGATGTCAATATATTCTGCACAATAATGAGAAATGACACAATGAAAAAGTATTGAACACATGAAAAAGGAGAGATGAAAAAGCCATGGAACGTCATGACATAAGCTGAAATCTATCAATATAATTAAAAAGCAATCCTATTTACTGAAAAATATCAGCTACCTAAACTGATTGCCTATAAGATTGCCTATAAAAATATGTCTCACTACCAAGGTGTCACAAGAGAAACATCTCATTGCGGGTAAAAGCAGTGAACTGTCTCACGACCTTCGCAAACTTAATGTTGCAAAACATACTGATGGCGTTGGACACAGAAGAATTTCTAAACTACTGAAGCTGCCAGTGAGCACTGTTGGGGCCATAATCTGGAAGTGAAAAGAACATCATTTCACCATTAACCAGCCACAACCAGGTGCTCCATGTAAGATTTCAGACGGGAGAGAAAATAATTATTAGAAGGGTTGTCCAAGAGCGAGCACCACCTACAGAAAGAGAGAGAGAGAGCTACAGAAGGATCTGGAATCAGCAGGTACAATTGATTCAAAGAAAAAAAGTAATGCACTCAACCTCCATGGTGTTGTGAATCAGCCACTCACTATGTCATAAGGATGTTGTGACAGCTCAGCTTCCCAATGACAGGGGCGTGTTGGGCTGTCAAATATTGTATGACAGCAAATCGCCAAATCTCGGACTGTAGTGGGCTGGACCATTTCCATGCTTTTTGAGGTTTGCGTTGCAGCCTGTGTCTGTGTCGTGGGCGGAGAAGGAGACGCTGCGCTTTCCCACTGCTTGGGTCCGGCTGCTGCTGCTCGGTGATGGCTCGAGCGGTGGGCCGGATCCCGTGGACTTGAGCGGCGTTCCTCGCCCGTGAGTGAAAAGGGGAATGGTTTTGGGGATTTATTGTCCGTGACGCCACCCACGGTTGTGGTGAGGTTGTGACACCACCGCTGCTCTGGACAGGGATCCCGGGAGCGATGACAGGGAGCAGCTAGGATGTTGTTTTCTCCCCTCCGTGGGTAGGGGGGGTTGGTTGTCCCGGGTAGGGATGGATGGCAGGCGGGTTACGGGGCCTGGTGAGGTGCAGGGTCGTGGGGGCAGCGCTGTGCGGTACGCATTGGGTTTCAAACAGTCCCCACGGGGACAACAGTTGCCGGCAACGACCAGTTCCAATCAAGCTGCAAATCAGGTGAACTTCTCAGATAATCATTTTTCACTTATCATTCTTTCAAACTTTCAAAAACGGTACTTTTAACACATAAAGCTTGTGGTCCCAACGGGGACAACTTGCAACGGGACTCCGCTGACATCACGGTGCACTTTCGTCCTCCCCACCTGGCTCTGGGTGGAAGAACACGGGCACCAGCTCCTCCAGCGCATAGCAGGCGCGGCGAGGAAGGGCCGCCCGATACCCGTTATTTCCACTCCGGGGGATGTAAGTGGCCTCCATGCCTTGCAGGGCGACGACTCCCTCGTCCTCCTCCGAAACGGGCTCGGTATCAGGCCCAGAGTCACTATCGTCCGTCCTTGCGCCAGCTGTCGCAGTCTCCAGGCTTGCCGCTCTCTCGGCCACGGCTACGAAGGAGTGTTCGCCCGACGGGCCAGGCGCTGTGCGGTGCACGGGCAAGGAGGGCGGAGGCGGCCTGGGGGCCAGGGGTAGACCGGGTCCCTCAGCCGTAACGGCCGGTCCCTCGGGGACACAGGGGCGTGGGTCACTCACCAGCTCCTCCATCATGGCCTCCATTCCATACACCCGGGCGACCACAGCTACCTCCTCCACCTCCGCGGTCCACTGCTCCCTTAGCCTACATATCTGACTCCGGTAGTGTCGGCAGATCTCTGCCGTTCGGGCCCTCAGCCATGCCGCTGTTCCGGGCACCGGCTTGGTAGCCTCCGCATAGCTGGGTGGAGCGGACATTCTTTGCAGGGGTCAGCGGATCGTGGGGTCCCGGCGTCCCTGCTTGTATACCCGCGGGCTACATGCGGCCAGACGCCATCAGTCCCCCTTAGTCTTTTTCCTGCTCCTTCTCTACAGGGGCTGGGTTTCGGCTTTCGCGCCTCCACTGCTCGAGGAGACGCTTGAGCGGGGACTTTTCGCGCCCAAGATGGCGGCTTCACAAATTTTTCAGCCGGACACCTCCGGCGGTCACAAGGCGCACCTCTACCAGACGGCAGAGCGGTAAGATCCTGTTCGTGATGCCAAGTTGTTGCGGGCGGAGGAGGGGACGCTGCGCTCTCCCACTGCTCGGGTCCGGCTGCTGCTGCTCGGTGGTGGCTCAAGCGGTGGGCTGGATCCCGGGGACTCGAGCGGCGTTCCTCGCCTGTGAGTGAAAAGCGAATGGTTTTGGGTATTTATTGTCCGTGACGCCACCCACGGTTGTGCTGAGGTTGTGACACCACCACTGCTCTGGACGGGGATCCCGGGAGCGATGACAGGGAGCAGCTAGGATGTTGTTTTCTCCCCTCCGTGGGTAGGGGGGGTTGGTTGTCCCAGGACCCGTTGAGGGGTAGGGATGGATGGCAGGCGGGTTACGGGCCTGGTGAGGTGCAGGGTCGCGGGGGCAGCGCTGGGCCGCACGGCACAGTGGTACTCACTCAGCCAATGATGTACACAGAGTCTCCAGTAAAACAAACGGTTGGATGGACGGGTCCCACAGACGGCTGCGGTGTTGTTCCTCCCGGCAGGTTGATGGTGACTGCCTTTCCCTGCACCTGTGTAGTGTAAACGGTTCCAATGGGTTCCCACCGGTAACCCGCTCCCCAGCTTGAAGGTTGCTGAAGGAGCCCCTTTTGCCCGCAGGCTCTGGCCCTGGGAACTGTAGCCTTGGCGGTGACTGTGTTTCCCTCTCTCGGTTGGACTGTTGCCTTCTGTCGGCACTTGGTTGCTGGGAAACCCAGGAGGTTCCCTTCGCTAACGGATTTGACAATTTCAACGGCGACTCCTAGCCTTGTCGGGGTCCGTAAGCCCTGCCGGTTGGTGCTGGCTTCTCTTTGTGTACCGGTCCGGTACCGCCGGGCCACCGCCCGTCCACGGTCCTTACGGCTGGCTCCGATCGGCCTCTCCTGCAGACGGTCACCACCGTCTGCCAACCTTGCTGTATCGTCCGGGCCACACACCCGGACCAACTTCAGACTTCTCTCTTTTACTACTTCACTTCCTCTCTCCACTCCTCTCCAAACTAATCTGAAACTTCAACTAACTGTTTTTCCCACCTCCAGGACTGTGAACTCCTCGGTGGGCGGGACCAACCGCCTGGCCCACCCCCTGGTGTGGACATCAGCCCTTGGAGGGAGGCAACAAGGGTTTTTGTTTGACTTCGGTGTGCCTGACCGGGGTGTGGGGTATGTTGGTGTAGTGCTTGTGACGTCCTGGCTTGTCCAGGGCGCCACATCTGCATGACTTGTTCCTGTTTTTATTATCTGATCTGTTGTTGCCCGACCACTGACCTTGCGTCTGACTACCCATATGCCTAACCTATTTGTCTTGATCTACTACCTACCTGGAATTTTGACCTCAAACCATGACCTGACTATGCATTTGTCTTACACTTTTTGGTTATTATGAGCCTTTATGGTATCTAACCCCGGACCTCTTGACTACCCAGGCTCATGGCTAGTTCATGATTAGTGACTAGCATCACAGATGGCCTTTTTGCACTTTCATCACACAAGACTCCATTGCTGAACAAAAAGCTTGTTGAAGTGCATTTAAAGTTTGCTCAACATTTAGACAAGCTTGTGAAATGCTGGGAGAGTATAGTTTGGTCAGCTGAAATGAAAATTGGACTGTTTGGATGCCATAATACACACCATGTTTGGAGGCCAAAAAGTACTGCATAGCATCCCAAAAACATGGGAACATCATTGTGTGGGGTTGTTTTTCAGCATACGGCACTGGCAAACTTAATGGATAAAAGGAAGGATGAAAGGACAAATCTGCCAAGACATTCTGAATAAAAATATGCTGCCTTCTACCAGGATGATGGAGATGAAACAAGGGTGGCCTTTTCAGCAAGATAATCATACCAAACACACAGCCAAGGAAATGCTCAATTGATTTCAGAAAGAAAATAAATCTGTTAGAGTGGCATAGCCAATAACCTGACCTGAATTCAATAGAAAGTTTATGGAAGGAACTAAATCACTGAGTTCATAGAAGGAACCATCAGGATTTGAAGAGTATTTGTTTGGAAGAATGAGCCGAATCATACCTGAGCAATGATGTGATTAGTTTCTCCATACAGGAAGCATTTTGAAGCTGTCACCACCAGAAAAGGCTTTTGTACAAAGTATTAAATACATTTCTTACATTACATTAGTTTCTTAAATATTACACATCAATAAAATTTCTGGACATTTATGGTTTAATTTCTTTATCTGTATGATTTAAATGGTTTCTTACCAACATCTGGTGAGAAATTCCTGTCAATAGAACCTTTAGAAATAATTTTAATTAGGAAACTGGTGATAAGTTCAATACTTATTTCACTTGCTGTACATTGTAATAACTTCTGGTATGTAAGTCCATTATTAGCTGTAACGTATGAACTTTCTAGTACAGTTCTCAAATTATATAATCTTATCATTTGCTTTCCTAACAGGTCAGATAACTGATATCCGTTGAACACAAGATAAGATATAAAAAATATGGTTAGGACACATGAAAAGATCTTTTAACAGTAAATAACTGGTTTCTATCAAGAAATGCTAAGTGTACACTACTCTACAGTAACTAAAAATATACCCTGTAAGCCTTATTCAGTGTACACTTTATTATTACCATCTGACACCATTTACCAGATGTAGGTCAATATGTGTGTTCTTGAGGTCTGTGTATGACTGGTATGCATCTGCATAGGGAAGGACATGAGACTGTGCCTTCACATACATTGGGTCACTTAAAAATAACTATACCAAGCATGCGCTTTACATTTCCTTGTAATAGGCCCTTATGATTAGCATATGGTTGGAAGTTTAAAGAGAATCTCCAAAAATTTAAATTCAGGGAAATTCAGTTTACATCTCTATTATTTGTTCCATCATTAGAATTCCCTGAATTCTATTAGAAGACGTGTTTTGTACAAAGGTCTCTCCAGATACCGAAAGCATAATAAAATGCAGGCTGTGAAGGGATTAAAAAATAATGAAATACTATACTCACCTGTTCGCTTGTTCCACTGCCGCACTTCAAGTACTGACTCATAGTTTTCTGGCATTTCCCCTGCATATATGTGTTAAGCTTAGTTTGCATGGTGCACATGATGGGAGGCCTAAGAGCTCGTGCAGACAAAGGTACTTCAGTCTGAGTGCTCTCCATCTAAAAATCAAATCACACTCAAAACAATACTATTCAATGAGTGTAACGCTGGTGTCCCTACACTGCCCTGCTTCTCCCCCCTGGCAGGGATGCCAACACACTTACCGCCACAGCCACACACTTGTCCCGTCTCTTACCACCACAGCTCACAGCTCTCAGGGCCTGCGCACGTCACTCAGGTCTCTTGGCAATGTGCCTAGGGTGCGCACACTCACCGCTTCTTAAAGGCAGAGTGTGTGCACCACGGACGTGTCCCTAGCCTATGGCTGGAAGGTATTGACTATTTAAGACACTGTAATGCCCATACCGGCATCGCTGCTCTGTACTTCCCCCTCCCCCGGTGGAGACGCTGGCTCTCTCACCTTCCCAGCCACCCAGTGGTGGCTGCTCCATCCCCGGTCCATGCTGCTGTCTCCCAGGGCCTGCACACGCCGCACAGGCCACCTGGAAATGCCCGTAGGGTGTTCTTGCGGACACACCCCTTTTCTTAAAGGGCCAGTACGCCCTGACCTGGAAGTGCATCTCAACTCAGCTTTAAGGAACCTTCCTCTTAAGTGAGGTGCCTGGGTAACAAGTTTTTAATGTTGCTAGTTCTCCAGTCCCATTGTGCTGCTGCTGTCATTGTGTTGTATTCTGTTTCTAATTCGTATCTGTGTTTCAGTGCATTACACATCTGCTGCAAGTATCCACGCAGGCTGCCTTGCATGATATCTGCTTCTATAAGTATTCATGCCGGCCACCTACCACGATATCTTCTGCTGCAAGTATCCATGTTGGCCATTGCTACTGCATCCATCCACCCATCCCAGCCAAATCTACGCTGCTGTTGTTACAATTAGTGACTGTATTGTATTAGTGGTGCTAGCTTCCAGGGTACTGTTAATCACCTAGGGCTGTCCTCTGCCACCTGCTTACTAGCGTATGTACCTATTACCACCTCTGGTGGCTTTAGTGAAGACTCAGCGGCTGATCTAGTTTGCTCCTCCAGGCAAGTGATCGGTACCTTTGGTCCAGTAGACCCACGAATCTTGTGCTTGCTCCATGAGCATAACAGGCACCCTTCCCTGTAGGGAGGTGCCTGAGCAACTTTAGTTCTAGTTAATCCTGTACCTGTTATTTGTGTTGTCAGGTTTCTGTCTCTGAACCTTTCCTGTGACCCTGTATCTGAACCTGTCCAGCATACATGAACCCGTCTTGTGTACAAGTCTTCAGTTGTGACCTGGAACCCACCCTGTGCACCTGTACCCGTACACTTGTATGTACCTGAATCTCCATCCTGAATACCAATCCTACCTATACCTGATCTGTTACTCATCCAGTTTGAACCAAAACCTGAACCCCCTCTGTGGTTTCGAAACTCGCGTAGTGCCAGACCAGACTCCAACCTGGGGCTCTGAATCCGTATGGCTTGTTGCCAGTCCATATTCCAGCCTGTGGGTCTGACTCTGTTTTACCTGTTCTCAGTGCAGACTCCAGTCCATGTCTCTGACTTTGCCCTGTTTGCCACCATTTTGGTCAGCTGCTGTGGACTCTGGGACTGCCTTGGAGTGGTACATGCAGGTAACCTGCAGTATAAACCTAATCTCACCACCAGAGCCTCTAGAGAAGACCAGGTAGCCATATCCCTCCACGGCAAGCCTGGGCTCGATAGTGCAGTGGAGTCACTCCCCTAGTTTTGTTACACACTCTGCACCAGCGGCAGTAACAATTTTCTCAGGCCATGGATCCCGCTGACTCCAACACTCCTTCCATGTCCAAACTTTACTATGAGATGTGTCACGTATGGAAATAGCAAGGTAAAATCCTGACCCACCTATGGGCGGTGAAAGTCTGCCTGAATGCTCCTGCACCAACTGTATCTGGGCCTCATCTGTCTGACCACCATGGTTTGCTGGTGACCCAAAGCAATGCCAAGTATACATCAACCAGTGCATGCTCCACTTTGAACTGCTGGTCCATCAGTTTTCGTCAGACTGAGCCAAAGTGGCATTTTTAATGTCTCACTGTCACGGGTATGTCAGAGTTGATAGACAACCCTGTGGTGTCCGGCTGCAGAAGGTTGCTGCGTTTGGCTGCACAAACTTCTCCTTGATATTCCATTCTTTTTCCTTGATGTGAATGGAATTTTATGTATATTCCCTGTTAGGGTTAACTCTTTCACTTTTGAACCCTGTGGATATCTTTACATTTCATCTGCATATCCTTATCCCCACTCTCAGTGTCTCTATAAACCTGCATTTCCCCTTGGATTGTTGCTGATGATTGCATTTACTCCTATAATGTCCAGATTACAAGCAGTCAGCTTGAAATCATCTGTTGACACATGTTGTATGTTGCTGTCATTCTCCCAAAGACATCTTGTAGATAAGTTGTCCATTTGCATTCACCTGTTTGTTTTCCCTGTATGTTCTTGAGATCTTAAGGTACCGTCACACTAAAGGTACCGTCACACTAAGGCCCCTTTCACATGTCAGTGATTCTGGTACGTTTGTGCTTTTTTTAAAACGTACCAGAATCACTGACATACGCAGACCCATTATAATGAATGGGTCTGCTCACACATCAGTGATTTTTCACTGCACGTGTCTCCGTGCGGCGTACCCGCGTGTCTGTGATTGCCGCATGGAGACATGTCCATTTTTTTCTGGCATCACTGATGTCCCACGGACCACGCAGTGGTGTGGTCCGTGAAACACGTGCCACCCGGCTCCAGCGACGCTCTCTGCAGCCTGTTCTGCTTGCTGCTTCTGAGCCGGCTCATTACTGTAGCGCATATTCATGATGCACGACACAGCCAACCTGGAAGCAGCTGCTGCGGGGGTCAGCGCCGGCCGGATGCTGCACCGCGGGAGCAATCAGCACCATGGAGAGCGGGAGCGGGCGCAGGTGAGTTAATCTCTAAGTGCAATCACGGGCCACGGAGAACGGAGCCCGGATTGCACTTAGACAACCCACGTGTGCCGTAATTCACGGCACACGGAGGGACATGTGCGTGTTTTACACGCCAGTGAAAAACGTCAGTGTTTTTCACTGACGGGAGAAACGGGCCTAAGCGACGCTCCAGCGATCCCACCAGCAACCTGACCTGGCAGGGATCGCTGGAGCGTCGCTACACGGGTTGCTGGTGAGCTGTCACACAGGCAGATCTCACCAGCAACCAGTGACCAGCCCCCAGCCAGCAGCGACACGTGGAAGCGACTTGGAACCAACCCGATATTTACCTTGGTTACCAGCGCACACCGCTTAGCGCTGGCTCCCTGCACCCCTAGCCAGAGTACACATCGGGTTAATTACCCAATGTGTAGTCTGGCTATGTGTGCAGGGAGCAGGGAGCCAGCACTGACAGCTTGAGAGCGGCGGACGCTGGTAACGAAGGTAAATATCGGGTAACCAAGGAAAGGGCTTCTTGGTTACCCGATGTTTACATTGTTTACCAGCGTCTGCAGAAGCCGGCTCCCTGCACATTCAGTTGTTGCTCTCTCGCTGTCACACACAGCGATGTGTGCTTCACAGCGTGAGAGCAACAACTAAAAAATGGTCCAGGACATTCAGCAACAACCAGCGACCTCACAGCAGGGGCCAGGTTGTTGCTGGATGTCACACACAGCAACACCGCTAGCAAGTTGTGCCTCAGCAGCGATGTTGCTAGCGAAGTTGCTTAGTGTGACGGTACTTTAAGCGACGCTCCAGCGATCCCACCAGCAACCTGACCTGGCAGGGATCGCTGGAGCATCACTACACGGGTTGCTGGTGAGCTGTCACACAGGCAGATCTCACCAGCAACCGGTGACCAGCCCCCAGCCAGCAGCGATGCGTGGAAGCAATGCTGCGCTTGGTAACTAAGGTAAATATCGGGTAACCAACCCGATATTTACCTTGGTTACCAGTGCACACCATTTAGCACTGGCTCCCTGCACTCCTAGCCAGAGTACACATCGGGTTAATTACCCGATGTGTAGTCTGGCTATGTGTGCAGGGAGCAGGAAGCCGGCACTGACAGCGTGAGAGCGGCAGACGCTGGTAACGAAGGTAAATATTGGGTAACCGAGGAAAGGACTTCTTGGTTACCCGATATTTACATTGGTTACCAGCGTCCGCAGAAGCCGGCTCCCTGCTCACTGCACATTCAGTTGTTGCTCTCTCGCTGTCACACACAGCGATGTGTGCTTCACAGTGGGAGAGCAACAACTAAAAAATGGTCCAGGACATTCAGCAACAACCAGCGATCTCACAGCAGGACACAGCAACATTGCTAGCAAGTTGTGCCTCAGCAGCGATGTTGCTTAATGTGACGGTACCTTTAGTGAGGTTGACTAGTGTTCATCCTGTCCAGCCGATACCTAGTGCCTATTTCAGGGTTAGCCAGGGCCTAGGTATCTAGGCTTGGGGAGTGGCTTCCCTCTAGCCTGTCCATTACAGCCCGTCTGAGTCTGTGGATCCAGGCAGGCGTTACAGATAGGTGAGACTGGCTGCTCACATATCCCCACCCTGGAGTGTGGTATGGTGGACTTACAGTAAGGAAGCCTAGGTGAAATCATTAGTTGTCTGTGTGTTGAGGTAAGAAGTTCTGTGTGAAGTCTCCATGCTTGGACTTGTAAACTGGTTTAATGCTTAAGTGTCATTCTTAGGACTGTGTATCCTTGCTATCCTGAAAAGAAATACCATTTATTTTCCATGTTTGTGGCTAGCTTTATGAAGTTTTAATAAAGCAGCCTGGATGTTTTGTTTAAATTGCCTCCTGTGCCTACTCAAACGCTGCAGAGTGAGTCAAGATCTCTACAGTTGGTTCACAAATGTGGGCAATGAATCCCAAGGAACATGTGTGACTCCTGCAGGGAAGCCTCATGTCTTGGGTAAAAGCAGCTGCAGGTCTTAAATGAGACAACATGGAGGAGTTGATAAAGCAGTTAATCTCCAACAGCAACAGCAGCAGATGGAACGCCTATTCCGTGACCCTTTGAACACTGCCAAAAACATCCCCTGTGGTCATCCTTTGCAGGGCTTTCCTTAGCATTTTCAGCATATTTGAATCATCACCTTGCGTCACACAGGTCATTATCCTCAGTGATGTAAGCCCAGAAGAAAGCTTCAGTACATTTAGTACAGTGTGTGTTAATAGGGTGTGGCAAGGGCCGGGTTTACAAGCAGACAGAGATGGGTGAGACTGGCTACTCACATATCTCCACCCTGGTGAGTAATACAGTGGACATAATGATGTCCAGGTGAAATCATTATTTGTCTGTGTGTGGAGGTAAAGGTACCGTCACACATAACGAGATCGCTAGCGAGATCACTGCTGAGTCACGGTTTCTGTGACGCAGTAGCGATCCCGTTAGCAATCTCGTTATGTGTGACACCTACCAACGATCAGGCCCCTGCTGTGAGATCTCTAGTCATTGCCGAATGGTCCAGGCCATTTTCTTCAAAGGCGATGTCCTGCTGGGCAGGACACATCGCTGTGTTTGACACTGTGTGACAGGGTCTCAGTGACTGCTGAGATCGTTATACAGGTCCTACTGCGACCTGTATCGTTCCTGCATCGTTGGTAAGATCTGACTGTGGCATCTCACCAGCGACCTCCCAGCAACTTACCAGCGATCCCTATCAGGTCACATCGTTTTCGGGATCGCTGGTAAGTCGTTGTGTGTTACTGGGCTTTTAGAAGTCCTCCTGATGGAAATCTCCATGCTTGGACTCTTATATTGGTTTAATGCTGAAGTGCCATTGTTAGGACTGTGTATCCTGCTTTTCTGTCAAGAAAGGCCATTTATGTTCCCTTTTCTGGCTTGTTTTATGGAGTTGTAATAAAGCAGCCTGGACATTTTGTTTAAATTGCCTCTTGTGCCTACCTCAAACACCGCCAAGTAAGCTGAGATCTCTGAAATATATTTATACATACACACTCTATATACAGTTAATGTGTCTTTTAAATATATATTGTATCATTGTACCAGCAGTGCACCACAATACCACAGATGTCTTAAGATTCCAGCAGTACTATTGCTGTGTAACCTTCATCTGAAAATGACTGTCAAATTTGAAATGTTATACTTGTGTGTATTTTTTTTTATTAATAACAAATGTACAAATGAAAGTGTAGATAGAGGATATATGTTGTCACACACTTCTAGAAAATGGTGTGCTTACAAGAATTTTTAAAAACATAATAAAGACTTGATTATTTCTTCAATCTGCCAGGTCCACGGAAGCAGGCATTGATGCTATGCCACACTGGTTTATATTACGCTTCATTTTAATGTATCCATTTTCTCCCCAGTCTTCGCCCCAGCTGTAAGGAAAAATAAAACAATGAGAGCAAGAAACTGAAAATGCATAATGTATACACAGATAGTTAAAAATACAATGAAGCTAAATTATGATGAGAATTTGGCTTCCGATCTAGTACAGAATACATCTAACCAATTTGCCAATTCCAATACCATTGCTAAGGTATGTGTGCCACTATCGGTAGACCTGTGTTGTCATCATTGTGGGTGCGAGCGGTGATGTGGCTGTACCGAACACGAGCGACAAGCTTTTGTAATTGGGGGAGAATGGGGGGTAAAAATAATATTTAAAAATGGGGAGACAAAAATAAAATAAATCAAATTAAGAGTTTGTGACGCCAGTCTGGATGTTTGGCTGTAGTATGGCTGGTCACTGCTGGAGGTTCCCACGAGTTAGGTGATGATGCACAGTGCCAGAGGGTTGTCCTATCGCCTCCCAACTAGGGCTGGGTCCTGGGGGTAGGGATGGTGCAGTAGAGAATAAATTTAGCCACAGACAGGTCCAGGAACTTTTACTGTTTTACTGGAACTCTGCAGAACGTTTATCACAGCATCTAATAATAGGGGTACTTCCTGCCCTGATGAGAGTTGGCTTCTCTGCTGTATGGTGATAGTGTACTCTTGTTCTACTACTAATTCCCTTCCTGGGAATATGTATCTTGGTATCCTGGGATTTCCAAGACAAGTACAATCCGGATTTTTAATCCCTTCTTGCGAGCAGGTGACTAGAATCCTCAAGGAAAGCTCACTATTTCCTTTAGAAGTTTCCAGACTCACATGTGCTACTGTGCTCCCAGGAAATTTACTGCTCCTCATAACAAGGATAATAGTAGTCTCTCAGTTTGCCACTGACCTTGTAAGTACTGGTGGCCTAGGGACCAAAACCCTGACAATTTGTAGCTGGCCCCTTCAGAGGTTTTAGCAGTTACCTCAGGACAGAACTTACCTCAGAAATCGGCTCCTCCTCTGTCTCCTGCTAGGGCTCACTCTCAAGCATTGGTTTATCTCAAGAGAACAGCCCTAGTAAGGGAGTGTATGCAAATGTGTGTTTTGTGATGAACAACAAAGAAAACCATATCTCATCAAAGCTAACAATACATGTTCTACATATTGAAATACACATGCAGTTATTATTTGTGGCGACTAGGCACAGGACGCCACATCTGCCTACCGTTAATGGTGGTTAACTAGATTACATGTTTCTGTTCAAGTACAAATATTTTATACAGTATATATTCAGTGGTTGTCCAACCTGACTAGGGCACAGGGACACTTGCGACTTAGAAGTCTTTTGATCTTTAATCACTAAACGCACCATTTGTTTTGATTTGCTAGGTGTCACATTTGTAAAACCAACATTATCCCAATGTAATATTACTCTTCTATAAATCACTTACATCAGGGTTTCCATCTACATCTCCAAAATATATGATTGAGGTGAAACCCCCGACAGATCCATTTACTATAATGAGGCAGCATAGTTACTGTGGACTCTGTTCCTCCTCTGTTCAATGATGTCAGTCTTTTCAAAGGTACACAAAACTATTAATGACCGCACTTTTGTGCACTCATAAAAAACATCTGTCAAAAGATGGACACCAAAGTAACACAGGCCAGACAAGAGTTCAAAATTGACTCCTGACTCATTACACTGAATTTTCTTTTTGTAATTTTGTCTGAATTGTCATATTTTTCGGATTATAAGATGCACTTTTTGTCCCAAAAATTTGGGAGGAACATGAGGGGTGCGTCTTAAAATCCGAATATAACTTACCTGGGGGCTGCCTGTGCGGCTCTGCGTGTGGTCGGCCAGGTGCCTGTCGGTGCCGGCTGCCTCTCTGTCCCGGCGACTGGCTGCCTCTCTGTGTGGGCGGGCGGCCTGCTGGCTGTAACTCTGGGCGGGTGGGCGGCTGTGGAAACTGCAGTGGCTGTGCGGCAGGTGTCCCAGTGTATCCGCGGTCCTCGTTTCAAATGATGGCGCCGGGAGTAAGTGCGTGTGCAGATGGAGCTCTTGGATAAGAGCTCCATCTGCGCACGCGCTGCTCCGGGAGTCAGCGCATGTGCAGATGGAACCCTTGGATGAGAACCGGGAACTGGGACCGCGGACAGACTGGGATACTCACTGCACCAGTCTGCTCCTCCACTTACCCGCTGCTGCTGCCACCACTGACCCGTCACTGCCGCTGCCACCACTGACTCGATGCCGCTGCTTTCACTACTAACCCACCGCCGCTGACGCCACTGACGGCCGCTGCCACCATAGACCCGCTGCCGCTGCCAGCACAGAGGTGCCTCCTGTGACCCCACTTCGCCACCACTGCTGCCCCCCTCCGGTAAGACAACATCGGAGTATAAGACGGACCCCATTTTTTATCTCTAAATTTGGGGTGCATTTTATAATCCGGTGCGTCTAATAAAACGAAAAATACAGTACTTTTTTCTGAGATTTCCATGTAATCCCTGATTTAAGCTCTTAGCATAGAGAGCAGGATAAATATGAGCCGTGCCTTACCTCAATCTTTGGGAGGCAGAATAAACAAAATCAACAGCAGTTGAAGGATTGGCTTTATTTATTTATTTTTTTTTTTACACCGTTCACCTTATGGTATAAGTGATAAGGCAGCTTTATTCATCTGGTCGGTACGATTACTGCGATATCAGGTTTATATATTTTTTTAGGTTTTGCTACTATCACACTAAAAAACGCTTTTTTTACAAAATGAACTTTTTTTATCACTGAATTTTGAAGACTATTTTTTTTTCTGCTGACAGTCATGTGAGGGCTTGTTCTTTTGCGAGATGAGTTAGAATTTTTATCGGTACCATTTTAGGTAAAATCATGGGGAAACAGCAATTCAGGAACTGTATTTTGTTTGTTTTTTTACACCAGTCACTATGACATAAAAGTGATAACAGTTTTATTCTTCAGGTCAATATGATTAAAGTGATACTACACTTATATAGTTTTTTTTATGTGTTGCCACTTTTACACCATGAATACAATTTTATAGAAAATAAATAGTTTTTGCATTGCTGTATTCCGAGACCTATAGCTTTTTTTATTTTTTTTCTGATGGAGATATATGGTGGCTTGTTTTTTTGAGACAAGATGACATTGCAGCGGTACCATATATATATATATATATATATATATATATATACACACACACTTTTTGATTGCTTTTTATTCCACTTTTTTGTCTACTTTTTATTTTTATTTTTTACCATGTTTACTGAAGGAGTTAATTGGTGTGACAGTTTCATAGTTTGGGTTGTTACGGATGGATCGATACTAAAGGCTACTTTACACGCTGCGATATCGGTCCCGATATCGCTAGCGTGGGTACCCGCCCCCATCTGTTGTGCGACACGGGCAAATCGCTGCCCGTGACGCACAACATTGCGCAGACCCGTCACACATACTTACCTGCCCGGCGACGTCGCTGTGACCGGCGAACCGCCTCCTTTCTAAGGGGGCGGTCCGTGCGGCGTCACAGTGACGTCACTGAGCGGCCGCCCAATTGAAGCGGAGGGGCGGAGATGGGTGGCCGGAACATCCCGCCCACCTCCTTCCTTCCTCATAGCGGCCGGGAGGCAGGTATGGAGAGGTTCCTCATTCCTGCGGCGTCACACATAGCGATGTGTGCTGCCGCAGGAGCGACGAACTACATCGTTAATGCTGCAGTAACGATAATCGAGAATGGACCCCCATGTCACGATGAGCGATTTTGCACGTTTTTGCAACGATGCAAAATCGCTCATCGGTGTCACACGCAGCAACATCGCTAATGCGGCCGGATGTGCGTCACAAATTCCGTGACCCCAACGACTCCGCATTAACGATGTCGCAGCGTGTAAAGCCCCCTTAAGTATGTGAACTTTTGTTTATTTTTTTTCTTTACATAAATGTATATATTTATTGGAATAATTATACTTTTTTTATTCTTTATTTTCAGATTTTTGTTTATAGTTTTACCTTTTTTAAAAGTTTTTTTTAAAACTGTTTTACATAGTCCCTTTGTGGGACATTACCTTTTAGTACTCTGGTCAATTTCAACACATGCCCATTTATGCGCATACCAGAGTTTAAGAGGAAACAGTAGGGAATTTTAATTGAACTATAATAAAAAGTGATTTATTACATTAAAAAGATATCTATTTAGTATGAAAGTCACCTTTTGTTTTGGACCTCCCTTTTAATCTGAGATATTGCCATGTCAGTGCTGTTGGTGGAATCTTTGCTTTACAGGAATGCTAAGTGTTCGCCCGTTGTAAACATCACCAGGCTTACCTGTTCTTTACTATCCAGTAATCAACATTCTCATCGGTTTCTTCATCATATTCTGTACCATATCCCACAGCAATGACAGCATGATTGATCTCTTCAGTACACTCACCATCAAAAATACCTAGAATAATAGTAATATGTCTAACATTATATTATTGTATAGTATACTGCTATTTCTATTTCCATTGATTAATATCTCAGTATGAGGTACATGGGATTATCTGGCAAATTCAGAGTTTAGCCACAAAACAGTCTAAGGTCCAACAATAGATTAAAAAACTTATCACACAAATATTTAGTAGTCCTTATAACTTGAGTGGTGTGTCCACTGATGACAATAGGACTATTTCTTGCCATCAGAATAGTGAGGAGAGAGTCCTGTGACTGGGCTTCTCTGTTCCACTTGGTGGTGGTAGAATGCTTGACCATCACTGATTCTCAGTTCCCCATTGACTTCCATTATATTCGGTACTCTAGTCACGTCCATATGAACATTCAACTACTCGTTACGAGTACCAAGCACCCGAGCATAGTAGTGCTCGCTCATCACTAGTGCCAAGTAAAATTTATTTTTTTTTTGCGAAATGTAAAGCCAATCTCAAAGTGTTTGAATCCTTGTGAAACCAGGAGTTTTAGGTAATTTTCCTCAAACTTGATCCTTCATGGCTCGATCCTCTAAGCTCTACTTTTTTTTGTTACGAGATTATACAGTATATCAGTTCCATTCAGGGGTGTATTAATTTCTGATCTTTAACTACCTACCTTCACTGTACTCCATAAGGTCGCTACTTGCATCAATTAAAACAGTAATTGGTCCATCTAGTGCTACAGATGAAGCCATATTATCTTCTTGAGGCAGAACATAGTGTTTGGTCACATTAACGTTTATCGCATTCTTAGGTTTGTACAAGCAGGTGAATTTCTGGAAGAAAATGTGGAAGATAATTGTTTTATTTTGGTTATATCATTAGTAAACTATTCAAGCTATGTTATCTATTAGTTCCTTCTCATGATGATGACTCGCAAATAGTATGGCAGTTGCAATATGTGGGGTTAAAGGGACAAATGCCACTTAAAATGTTATTCCTATCTTCATACATGGATATTGTTGGGTAGTGTATATAAATACTAGCAATTTTGCAATTTACTGTTTTTTTTAAAAAAAATTGTAGCCTTTCTTGAGATATTAGAACCATGAAGATGGAAATAACCCTTAAATTCCAATTTAAGGCCATTGTGACAAATGTACAATATAATAGGACCCTTGAATTTCAGTATCTTATGTAACCTGTACTCAGTAGTGAACTGTCTGCATATGCGGAACTACTTTTTCAGCTGCTATATAGGTTCATACTGTAACAGACTTGGGGCAGCACTTTAACAATTTGGCAATTGTATATTGATATTTTCTGGGTGCTGTATGGTAGTTAGGAGTATGGTAGTTTGGAATATTTGACTATCTGTAGTTTTCTATACTTTACTATTTTCCTATAATAAAATGTGTTTACCATTTTATTTTTCCTAGACATCAATCCAGCCTTAGTACTGGTAATCTATAAATAGTCAGCAAAATGGACACAGGCAACTAGATATATGCTGCATTTTGTTTTATGAGCAACACAAAACTACAAATGACAATTGTAATTTCCGTATTTTCTATAAACAATGACTCTGTGGATTGTACTAATCTTCATCTATTACTTGGAACCGGTTAACTTCTGCCAAGAAATTGGGAAAGTTATTTAGTCTTGAAATGCTATATGGAGGATATCTAATTTTTACATATCATATATACATATTACACTCTAGATTTGCATAGACAGTGAGGAGCCGGCTGTCATTCAGTATGATGTTGGCAGTTATACCCCATTGACAAAACACCCCAGAAGAGGAAGAGGGAAGAGCTGCTCTATTGATGTTATGTAGCTGAATTGTCAGCAAGGGTGGTCAATGATTTGAGTTGGCGCTTGCTAGAACATGCAGGTAGTTTGTACCTGCATGTTAGTTTTTAGTCCCATAGTTAAAAAAAAAATGGAAATCATTCACAACCTCTTTAAAGGGGTCCCCCAAGAAGTAATTCAAAATGGTCACTGTCACCTATTTCAGGCTGCAACCTGTCTAGTAAGGCCAGTTTCACATTTGTGTTGTTTTGACGGAAACGGAATCCAGCACAGATGCAGTACAGTTCATTTATTTACAGTGGAAGTGCGACACCATGCTGTTGTGTGCTTCATACACAATCCGCATGTGTCCACATGGTGTCGCGCTTCCATTGTAAATAAATGAACTGTACTGCATCTGTGCTGGATTCCGTTTCCGTCAAAACAACGCAAATGTGACACCGGCCTAAGACATTACTGTTTATAGCCTGAAGAAAGACTAATGTCAAGTTAGAAATCTGTTTTACCCTACTGTAGCTTAGAGATGACTGTGATGTTGAGCAGCAGCACGGTGAACGGGCATAACTTGTGTGCTCGCTCAACCTGACAGGTTTACCTTAGAACACTGACAATAAGGTAAGATCTTCTTCTTGATCTGATCAGTGAGCTTCCCTGTTCTACTGTAAAATGACAGTAAAAGTAAGGTCAGATACAAGGCAATAGAGTTGTGTAACCCCTATTTAGTTTCAGTATATGAAAAGTACTTATCTTTGTGAGTAGTTGGGCACATGACTTCATACAAGAAATTTGTATACTTTTGGTCACATGCTAACTATACTACTGTTCTGTTCTCAATTGTTTTCTATTGAGAGAAGCCAGGTGAAACTTTTATCATTTGACTGCAGGTATGCAAATCACGTATACACCCACTCATATAACGAACACAGCAGAATCTTGACAGCGGGCACATTGCATACTGTGACAATTCAGCAGGCTGCAGTCAAATACAGTGACTGCAGACTTTTCATTTGAGACAGGACAATTAATTTAAGGACTAGCAGGCTATTAAGATGTTATTGGTTATGTCATGTGCATATTCTAGCCTTAATATATCTTTTATTTTGCAAGTGGATATGCTGTGGTGCTCTGCATTCTCATTGCATATCTGGTACTGAGACAATGTAATTGAGAGTGTTCTGGGGGAACATTGCAGATTAGGTAGAAAGGATTGACTAAACCTAGGAAGGGCCTTCACACTCTCAGGTGGGGTTAAAGAAATGCAGATATAAGTCGGAGGTTTGGAGCACTATCTGTGGGAAGTGGAAGTCATCAGTGCTGAGGGTTTATGCAGCCCAGGACATTAGTGAGAAACAAGCTTTCCACATGTAGTAAATCATGGAAATCTAAAGGCGAGGTTGGGAGTCAGTACAGGAGGCCTCTTCAGAACTGAGGGGTATAATTGCCTGCTATAGCATGAGCAAGCCTTTTAACAAAAAGCTGTATGGCTGTTTTGCTAAGCACATCATGGAACTTGTGTTGCGGGCCAGACTATTCTCTAAAAAAGTTAGGATTACTGAATTTAGCAATTGAAAGGGTTTTCACACTAGCCACTGAGTCTTTTTTAGACTCAACTCTTTCTGCAAGGACAAGAAGTATTTCATCAGGCTAATTATCAGCAAAGGGAGGATTCCAATGCCAGGTAGCACCTGTATACACAACTAATAACAAATAATCCATCATTTATATCACATCTTATTCTGCACCCCCTTACTTCACTGTTGCATAGGCTCATTAGATACAGTTTTACCTATTTTTTCATTGACATTGGTTATCGTTGGTTTCGGTTTTCGTAGATTTTTTGCACTAAAAATTTGCTTTGGTTTTTATTGCTTTGGTTTTTGATTTTTTTTGTCAGCATGCCCGTGTGACTACGCTGCTAATTTTGAGACAATGAAGAGTGATCCATGCATTATTTTAAACCAAAACAGGAAATAGAACTCCATGTTTAACATTCATCAGGCATGGCAAATCTCACCATATCAAAACTAACCACCAAAAATTGAGTTTGCATAGGAGTCAGAAAATCTTTATATAATTTCAAATTTTTTTATTTCATCACATATGTGTAAAAAACTACAATAAATAATACAAAAATAGATTTATTCATAAAGTGCTAGTACTCACAGATTTAAAAACACCCTACCCCATAAAAACATAGAAAACACAGACTAGTGCAGCGTGATATAAATACCGGTACATAAATACAAAACAGATTATTGCACAATTATAAAGACCACTGGGTGCAAAAAAGGGGGGTTACCATGCAGATTGGAACTGCTAACCAAACACTAATTCGGTATCATAAAGTGCAAATGCAATATCAAAAGATGGCTAGCCCAACACCTAATTATGATGTCCAGCTAAAATAATCAAGACATCCAGTTAAAAAAACATGGCATCATATGTACTTTATTCAACATGTTCCAAAGGGATAATCAATTACCTTTAAAGAGGTGTATAGGTAAAGAGGCAGGGCTATTGAATACAAATAGCCACCAGTAAACCAGTGAAAACGTTAGCACGTAGTTAAATAAGCAAACCCAAGAGTCAAGCCACGCTGCCCAGCACCTCAAATTTTGAGACAATGAAGGGTGATCCATGCATCATGCATCATCCTGGTCTGTGTGGTATTATGTGAGTATCACCCCGCTCGTCAGTTTCAAAATGTATGTAAGAAATGTAAGATAAAATTTATTTATTCTTTACATTAGTGTTTTATATTCATTTAATATTCCTTTTATATTAATTTCTTATTGTTTTTTAGTCTAAAATAAATTTATTGGATTTACATTGATTCCTAAGGAAATAATTGCTTCGGTTTTCATCGGTTTCGGTTTTCATTGATTGTATTCAGACAGAGTATCAATGAAAACCGAGGTATCACTGTACTTCAATACAAACATATAGTCATGGTCTAACCATTGTGCACATGCATTGTTTCCTGAAGTATCAGGAAAGAAGAGTGTACAAAGCCCCAGTAGCCAGTTTGAAAATTGTAATATTTATATTTTTTATTTTTAATACAGATTGTAATATGTTTTTAAAGAAACAAAAATTGCCAAAATACAGTACAGACCAAAAGTTTGGACACACGTTCTCATTCAAAGAGTTTTCCTTATTTTCATGACTCTGAAAATTGTAGATTCATATTGAAGGCATCAAAACTATGAATTAACACATTGAGCAGTAATCAAAGCAAAAAGGTGGCTACTTTGAAGAACCTAGAATATAAGACATATTAATCAATTGTTTCACACTTTTTTGTTAAGTGTTTCATTCCACATGTGTTAATTCATTGTTTTGACGCCTTCAATGTGAATCTACAATTTTTTCAGAGTCATAAAAATAAAGAAAACTCTTTGAATGAGAAGGTGTGTCCAAACTTTTGGTCGGTACTGTACGTGTAACAAAAAAGTCTGATTTAAACAATAGGTCATTTTCTGTTGATGTCTTTTTTTTCCCCTTTAAGAAAGCTTTTATGCTTATTATTATGTACAGTAGCTACAATTAAAGGGGTACTCTGAGAAGATAAAACATTTTTTTTTACCAACCCTGCCCTCATTAACTATCACGCAAAAATAACTGGAAAGAGAAAGCCCAATAGGCTTTTATTTTGGTATTATTGGATAGAGCAAATAGACAATCTGCTCACCAGGGAGGGTTTGAGACACCACAACCACAAAAGACACTTGGAAAATGGCTGCTGCAGACCCACAATAACGAAATACAAGGCTGAAGATAAAGGGGTTAAAACCGATACTGACATAGTGAATGAAATATGAGGCTGAAGATCCAATTACCAGCGTGTAGTTTATTATCAACGCGTTTCAAAGTCCTGCGGTCATTTTTAGGACTAACTACAGATAATAGTTTCATGACAAAGTCCAGAAAATAAATAGAGCGTTCAAAAATGGGTGCAAAACGAAACACAATGACGTCACATATTAATTAATTAATGCTAATATAAACTTAAAAAAAAAAGGAACAGAAACACTTATGAATAAATAAAGTAGTAAATTATGTTGTGTGTTTCTAGTGATTGAAGAGCTGTTTTGATGAAACAATCTTTATTAGGTGAATATAAATAAAGTGGTAAAAAAGGATGAAATTAAGAATAAAAAGTATACATATAGGGAAAGAAAAATAGAGTCGAACTCAAGTTTATTGTTAATAGAGCAGTTTTTGTTGCTGTAAAATGAGCCTGGTGATCCACCAAAGACGAAGTGGTGATGGATAGACATAATGTGAATGGTATGATAAGGTGTAGGGCAAGAAAGGGAAACAATAGAGGTATAGAACTTGTGTATAGTGTTTGGATAAATTTATAATTTTATGTGGCACAAGCATGGGGTACAACCAACATTGAGGTAATGAAGAATACGGTAAGTAAATCCTAAACCAAAAGTGAAACAATGTTGCTGTGAAATAGATGGACAGTGGGAAATAAAACTGCACTTTTGAGGTGGGTAATTAAAAATAATAATTTGTTAGATGGCCGGGCCATAGGAAACTACTACTTTTCGTGTTATAAGACACACCGGATTTTAAGATGCACCCCAAATTTGGAGAAAACAAAAAGGGAAGAAAAAAATATGGGGTCCTTCTTATAATCCAGTTGTTTCTTAATGGGGGTGGGCGGCTGACAGCGGTGGTGGAGCTGGGTCACAGGAGGCTGGGGCAGTGCTGGAGTAGGGTGATGCTGCCAGCGGTGCAGTGAGTGTACCAAATGCTTGTTGCAGGCACTGTGAAGTAGGAGGAGCATCCAGAAACTGTCAGTGGTGCCGGCTTCAAAGTAATGGTGCTCTCAGCTCAATGACAAGCCGAGATCTCATCTGCTGACGCGCCGCCTCCAGGCGCCATTTTCCCTAAGTCCGCTGCAGGACGATCAATGGGCCAGAGGGTGGTGCATGTGCAGATAAGATCTTGAGCCAAGAGCTCCATTTGCGCATGCGCCGACTTCAGGCACCATTATTTGAAGCCCGCACTGACAGCATTTTCAGAATGGTGGCCCAAGCCTCACAGCCCGCAGCTCCAGCACTGCTCGCAGCCCCAGCACAGTCCACAGTCTCAGCACAGCCCACAATAAGCCTGCAGCACAGTGCCTGTGGCCTGCAGCATGTACTGTGACCCCTCTTCACCTTCTCCAGTAAGCTACATTGGAATTATAAGACGCACCCCTCATTTTCCTCCCAAATTTCTTGGAGGAAAAGTGCGTCTTATAATCCGAAAAATATGGTAATTAGCATGCAATATAGGTCAGAAAGAAATGGGTTTTCATTTCTGCTCTGCTCAGAGGGTGAGTAAAAATAATGTTTACAGCCTGGTAAAGGAATCTCTGGCTAGCTGGGGTCATCAGAGTGCATGGGAAAAGTGCTGCTATACAGTTAGAAAGGTAGGAAACAGTAAAAAGAGGTAAAAATTGTGATGTGTAAATTATACTATATATTGATTGTATCAAATAGGTGTAGTTTGTCCTGAAGAAGTCTACAGTACTTGAAAACGCATTGACAATAAGTTACACTTTGTTCTTTCGATCTTCAGCCTATTTCATTCAGTAGGGCAGCCCAGGTTTTAACCTGTTTATCTACAGCCTTTAATCTCAAACTATAAAGATGAGATCCATAGTGCTGATCATATACCTGTAATTCAGTGTAAGGCTGGAGATGCTCTTTGTTGCTCCCTCTTCCTTCTAGGATATTACATCACAAGATGGCGTGGCCCAGTCCAAGCTGTTAATAGCAACCAGCCTCTTGATAATAGCTGCTTTCGTTCTGTCCAAGAGCAGAAGGCATGGCAGGGTGTGGCCATGCCCCTTTTTTCTCGAACTGCAGGGAAGCAGCTATTATCAGGGGGCTGGCTGTTACTAACAGCCTACAGCATGCTACGCCCTCTTATTTGTGATGTCCCAGAAGGTAGGGGAAGTTTAATGGAGCAGCTCCAGCGTTACACTGAATCACAGGTACAGGAGCAGCACTATGGATTTCATCTTTATAGTTTACGAGGGCAGGGCCAGTGAAACATTTTTTTATGTTCCCGGATTGCCCCTTTAATTTTGTTTTTACTTTGCTTTTTTTTACAGGATCAATGATGATAGATCTACTGGATTCATACTAGATTCATCTGTCTTATAATGGGTTCATAAAGTTCCATTGTTTTTCTCTTTACTTAGTAGAATATTGCTACCTCTACATTGCCTAATGCGCATTCTATAAGCAAAACTAAAAAAGGGAAAACTAGCCTTCTCTGAATATTCATAGTCTTTGGCCTTCATTAAACCATTGCGGGAAATATACTCCAGAGCATCTGTTGGCATTCCTCCACAACAGCCATCGTTTACACCGTCACAGTCCACAAGCTGCTGCTCACTCATTTTAACCAGCTCCTTGGCCTTGATACAATAATGTGACTCCACCACTCCCACCTTAAATATATAATGGAGAATTTTATAGTAAATGTTGAAACCATATAACTTTAAAAAAATAATTGACTTTAATGGGTATTTTCAACATAGTACATTAAGGGGTTTCTTACTGTTGCAAACGCCCAGCAGGATCCACAGTAATCACCCTGATTTTGTACAGGGCTCACACAGTTTGAATCTCTCCAGTCAACTGATTCCGGTATATTGAAATTTTTGCCACGAGGCTGCATCGGTCTTTTCTTAGGAGCTAATGATATTTTATTTGAAGTCACGCAACTCCTGGAACTACGTTCCTCTGATGTCTGGAGAAATAGAAAAATGTAACGAAAAAAGATTAATAAAATTCACAATTCATATAATTTACTACATTTATAATGGGACATTTAAAAATATACTACTCATAAATAGCAAGTGGTTGTTCTAATGTGTGTGATTCATAAGAGATATTAATGCAAATGCTCCAGAGCCTTCCAAAACTATTTAGATCTGACATTAAATATCTGTCAGCTTTAACACAACATTTTAATGTTTGTATATTTTATCTTATCTTGTCTATCTTAATATTTTTGTAGTTATTTATACATGTTTCACTCATGTAACTCACCATATCTGCAAACTTATTCATGGCCATTTTGTATCTGCTGAGACCCTGGCTTGCCAATTGATTATGTTTTTGAACCTTATGCCAGGTGGCATCCCAAGTCTGCCTTCGAAACAGCTCATCATCTTCAGTGGCATATTTCTTTTCTGCATTGGGATGATAAAAAAAAACCAAAAATCAAAGAACAGACTGTATAATCTCCATTTCTGAGAAATTGTTTTTTCCAAATGAGGCTGAAGTGCCTCTATGTTGTGTGACTTCAGGCAAAGGAGGAGGTGGAACTTTGTGGGGAATAGAGCTGGAGTGACAGGATCTCATATAGCTCTAAAGCCTCATTTGCATATCAATTCAATCACTGGTTTCTCAGTAGTGGAGAAACGTACTAGCCATGTAATGGTATTGCTGGATTTGTCTTTGAAAGAGCTACATGTGCATTTAAATAGTTTGGAGGATGAAATCCTGATGACAGATTCCTTTTAATAATTAACAGAAGAGACGGGAAAAATGTATTGATATCTATTACTCTATGTATTTGCATTAGGTTTGATGCGTATTCCTGCCAGTTTAATAAACTGTTTAATAAACTATAAATCAATGTTTTATAGCTTTTGCTGTAAGAGGATCATGTACATCTCTTGCTAAAATGTGAAATTAAGAATCTTAACCTAAAGGTTTTTCTCCATGTTGTCACTATTTGCTATGAGGTGCCGTAATAGTCAGGGCCAAGACACATGGCAAGAAAATTGGTGCGAGTGGAGTGCGATAAAATATCGCATTCCACTCGGACCAATATTAGCCTGTGTGTCAGCGCACATGAGCGATTATTTTCTCAGCCCTAATCGGACCGAAAAAACAATCGCAGCATGCTGCGACTGTAATGCAAGACTCTTTCTCATGCACCCATTCAAGTGTATGGGACGAGAGAAAAATCGCATTGCACTCGCGGTACACCAGTGTAATGTGAGTGCATTGCGAGAATGGCAATAGCCGGCTACGGAGGAGAAAGGGAGATAAATCCCTCCCTCCCCTCCGCAGTGCTGGCCCGCCCCTCCTCAGTGCCGGCCCACCGCCCCCGCAGCTGAAGTCCGCTCGCACAGTTGGACCTCAGTCGCAGGGACACAAGCATGACAGTCGGCTCTGCTGTACTGCCAGCGTGAGCCGAGTGTCATGCGAGGGGATTGCAATAATCCCCGTGTGGCCCCAGCTTTATGGTCAGAATGGTAACTGTAAGGCTAAGACCCCACTTTGCGTTCTCCTACTTGCAGTTCTAAGCGCACATTTTGGGCTTAATTGATTTGACCAAAGTTGCCTTTTTCAGAAATTTAGCGTTGAAAACGCATGCGGATTTACCGCGTTTTAGATGCGTTTTCAGCACTTTTTACATGCTTTTTCACCTGCGTTTTGACAGATGTGTTTTGAACATCAAGACACTGCTAAATAAAGTTTAAACAGTCAAACACAATGAAAAAAAAAAAAAGAAAAGGAACACAGAATTTTAGAAATAATTAAGAAAATAGAAATATTGAATAAAATTATAGCGGTAATATACTATTTATTGGAAAAATAGCAATAAATTATTATTTTTCTTTAATTTAATTGTCGGACTATCTGTGTGTGAAAAGGGACATATGAAATCATTAATTTAATGTCCAAAAAGCATGC
This sequence comes from Anomaloglossus baeobatrachus, assembly GCF_048569485.1. Taxonomy (NCBI): domain Eukaryota; kingdom Metazoa; phylum Chordata; class Amphibia; order Anura; family Aromobatidae; genus Anomaloglossus; species Anomaloglossus baeobatrachus. Next base: position 458,227,298 of record NC_134356.1, read on the forward strand.
GTTTTGGTAGTCCAAAACGCATGTTTTCTGCACATAAAAAGCAGGTAAAGCGCAGGAATTTGCTGGAATCTTGGTTTTTGCCATTTCTCATTGACTTCAATGTTAGCAAAATGCACCCAAAATGGCAAAAACAACTGACATGCTGCTTCTTTGAACGCATGGTTTTTGCCACAAAATATGCAAATTAAACGCAGCGTTTTAAAAGGCAAAGTGCGGTCTGGAAATCCCCATTTTCCATAGACTTTGCTGTAAAATCAAAACGCATGCCTTTTGGCATGAAAAAGGTGCTTCTCAAAATGGACCTAAAAAGCAGCTGAAACGCAGGTGGAAACGCAAAGTGGGGTCTTAGCCTTATAAAGTTTATCCTAAGTGTAGAAGCTTGAGAAACCTCTCCTACAGTATATACACTCAGACAGATTACCATATTTTATTTTCCATGTAGTCCATTCTTGGTCAAGAAAATGGGAGGAAGCTGCACATATAGCAACAGCCGTCAGAAGCAGCAAACGTTTTTCCAATTGCATCCTACAAAAAAAAAAAAACGAAAAAAAAACCAACATAGCACACACCTTACTGGGCATGGTCATACATAGCCATTACACATTACATAGGAAGGGCATATTAATATGATCATCTCAGCACATTTGATCATAGAACTTATTATTTATTTCTTAAACTGTACTTTTTTCATGGGACAACCCCTTTAAATAGGGTGATGTGAGCTTGGCCTTAAGATGACAGTACACGATATGTAAATGGAACGTCTACAGTTTCCTGTTATAGTGAACCAGCTGTAAGGGTATGTTCACACAGAGTTTTTTCCAGCCGAAAAACTGCTAAGAAAATCCTTGAAAGACTCTTCCTATTTATTTTAGTGAAAAACTACTATGTTGTTTATATGTTCCAGTTTGTAATTTTTTTAATTACATCATGGTTCCTAAAATGCCAATCAGTTAAAAGAAATTAGAGAACCATTCTAAGGCTATGTGCGCACATTGCGTCGGAGTACCTGCAGTTTATTCTGCACGTTTTCCTTCCCTTGGTTTTTGACCAAATGGCTTTTGACCATTTTTTAGCGCTAAAAACGCATGCGTTTTTAGTGCGTTTTCAGCGCTTTTTACCTGCGTTTTCACCTGCGTTTCTGCAGATGCGTTTTGTAGATCAAGACACTGAGAAATAAAGTTGAAATAGTCAAAAAGAATGAAAAAAGAGAAAAAAAGTATAAAATTAACTTTTAATAAAAATATATGGGAAATTATCAATTTTTATGAAAAAATAGTGGTTATGCACATTTTAACAGAAAAATAGGTGAAGTTTATTATTTTTTAACATTTAAATTTTCGGTTATTGTGTGTGTGTAAAGGAACATTAGAACCCATTAATTTTTGGCCAGAACAGCATGCGTTTTTGGAGCCAAAAACGCAGTGGAAAAGCAGGTAAAAAGCATGAAAAACGCAGGAATTGTGCTTTTGGTTGCATTTTGCCATTTCTCATTGACTCCAATGTTAAGGAAACGTTGCAGAAATGGCAAAAACAACTGACATGCTGCTTCTTTTTCAGCATGGTTTTTGACCACAAATATGCAAATTAAACGCTGCAGAAAAAAAAGCAAAGTGCAGACAGGATTTCTGCTTTTCCCATAGACTTTGCTGGAAAACAAAAACGCATGCGTTTTAGCACAAAAACGCTGCTGCTAAAAACGCTGCAGAAACGTGGTAAAAAACACAACGTGCGAACATAGCCTTAAGGCATTGTCTGCTCTGAAGCAGATCTACACTTTAGAATTGAAGTCAATGGAAAGTCTAAGTGAACACTAAGGGCTTTTTTGTTTAGTTAAAAAATCATGAATTTTACAAGCAAAAACCACTTCAGTAAACTTCCCTGTTTTGGGAAATTTTTGGAGCCATTTTTTTTTTCCCTGAAGTAATTTTGGGCTATGCGCACATTGAGTTTTTTTGCTTGGTTTTTGGAGCAGAAGCTAAGCAGAAACTAAACTATTGAGTAGTTTTGCAGTTTTTAAGGAGGATTTGTAGAGTTTTCAGTCAGTTTCTGCTCCAAAATCTGCCCTCAAAAATCATAGAATTGAAGGGGTTTTAAGAGTTTTATCAGAGTTTTTTTCCATTAAGTTTTCTTTGCAGCTTTTTGATTGAACAATGCATAATTTTGAGTGGTTGCCAAAATGTGAGAAATCAGTAAAAAACGCTTAAAAATTGTAAAAGCACTAAAGGGATGAAACATTTTTACAGAAAAAACTATGAAAAAGTTAATAATAAAAAATACAGATAGCTTTAGCAAAATGTTAGCAATAGCTCTTTAGGACAAAAAAAAATCCACTCTGAAAATGTTAGTTTTTCCCAAAGCGGTTTCCACTTGGAAAACTTGTTTTTGACCCTTTGAAAGAAAAAGCATTATGTGAACATTAAAGTATACTTTATGGTATGCTCACTTTTCTTCAGTGGTGAAAACATTGTGTTGTATTTTTAAGGAGGATTTGGAGAGTTTTCAAACAATTTATGCTCCGGAACCTCCCCAAAGAGTACATCTTGTGGTATGTTCACACTTTTTTGCTGTGAAAATTGTTGCGTTCTTTTAAACGGAAACTGCTTCAGAAAACACTATACACTGTGCATTTTTGTTACTATTTTTTTAATGTTTCTGGCTATGTGCGCAATAGAAAGTGCCTTTTTCTTAAGAAAAATCCGGACCCTCTGAAAGAATCCCGTAGCCACGGTAAAAACCGTGGTAAAACCGCACCCGCATTTTTGCCACGGTTTGCCGTGGATTTATCGCGGATTTACCGCAATTTAGTCCTCGCGGATTTGTACCATTATCTATGGCAAAAGAAAAGAAGTGACATGCTCATTAATTCCGCAGCGGAATATCCGCGGGTAAATCCGCGCGTATAAAAAACACACTGTGCGCACAGCATTTTTTAAAACCCATAGGATTTGCTGGGGAATGACTACAGCAATGTTAGACACATTTTCTGCAGCAAATCCGACGGTAAATCTGTGGTAAATCCACAGCGTGCGCACAGGGCCTCTCGAAGCATTTGTTAACAGTTATTTACAGCAATTTTTGAGGAGAAAACACTAAACAAAATACTCAAAGCCTCCATAGCGCCCTCTGGGCCTTCCCATTGACTCCCATTATAAAATTTGTAGCAACTTCATTGCGGAAAAATCTGTTCCAGTTTTTTGTGCACACTGAGCATTTTGATGAATTTTAGGCTGGACTCACACGAGCGTATGGCATCCGATGCGAGAGCATCGGATGCGATATGCTAATTTCCCCCCGGCTCAGGCTCTGCTGCGAGCGTGAGCCGGGTGTCATGCGACTGTAACCCGATCTTGCGATCGGGTCACAGCTGTGAAGCTGAGTGCAGGCGCTGCGGAGGAGAGGGAGGGGTTAATCCTCCCATCTCCTCCACTGTCAGCCTGTGCGTATATCGCACTGCACTGGGATAACATCCGAGTGCAGTCTGATGTATCTCTCGCATCCATTCACTTGAATGGGTGCGAGGGATACGGCTCTCGCAGACAATCGCAGCATGCTGCCGCTTTTCTCGCATCCAGAATCTGGATGCGAGAAAAGCTGACCAACAGCTCAACCTCATTGCCTAACATTGGTCAGAGTGCAATGCGAGAATTTCTCGCATTGCACTCGTCCGATTTTCACGCTCGTGTGAGCGTACCCTCAGGAGCAGAAACTGAGTGTAAGCTATCTAAATCCTCATCAACAGATCTTCAAAAACTTGGAGTTTCAGTAAAAAGAATTGTGTGCACATATTCAATTCAACTTACTTCTTTTAACTACTTTGTGTTTTTGGAAAGCTGAAATACTCAGAAGCCTGTACTTATCAACAGCAATGTCAATTCACAATAGAAATTAATAGGAAGAGCCTTTAAAACGTTTTCTGAGCCCTTTTTTCAGGCTTTTTTAGAGTAAATCCACACCAAAAACACCTGGAAAAAAGTGCAGTGTGAACATACACCTACACATTGCTTGTGAGTTGTGACCTTAAGGTTTTGATCCAATGATAAACAGTGAATGACTAATTACACACTTCTATACAATGTCACTTTTTTATGTAAAATTTAAAATAATGCATTCATTAGAATGTGTTACTTACCTGAAAGAGGTTAAGTTCTTGCTTGAGCATGAAAATCAATGAAGACATTAGTATATATACACTATCTATTTCCTCTTCATTTTAATCTTTTTATCATTCATCTGGTAAATGGTTTACTGAACACTAAGATAACTGGCAACTGTTAACTACATGATAAGATGAAAGATTAATTTTCAGACACATTTGTGGGAATCAGAATGTAGAAATAACAGCATCTGAGAATTTTTTCTTTTACGCCTTTCACTGTAGAGAATAAGGGTATGTGCACATAGCATTATATTCAGACACATTCCACTCACAATCTGCATGAAAAAGTGACTCAAAAGCGCCCTATAAATGAACATAATACACAGCAAATGTCAAAATCAAATTGCTGTGTACATATTCTGTCGTATGTCACGTCTTCTAAGTTCTAACCCCTTTAAGATTTGGACACGCTGAAGTGGTTAAAAAAGAGTGGCCTTTCTCTGCTGACAGCATGGATTAAAAATCACTGCCTATAGAGCCACGGCAAGAACAATGGCAAAATGGTCAATCAACAATGCTGCTTCAATGACAATGACCACCAGCATTTTCCTAAGGCCTCTTTCACACGTCCAAGAAAAATGTTCATGTTTTGCACAGCCATGTTGAAGGTGTGTATGGCCCATCCGTGTGCTGTGAATTTGGCACACTATTGTTCACAATGTGCTATCCGTGATAGCACATGGAGAGCAGGAACTTTTTACTCACCTGTCGCCGGTGCTGATGTCTCCAGCACTGCTGCTTCCGTGTCTGCAGTGCAGTGCATATACAGGAACATAATGAGCGGGACTGGAAGCAAGTGACAGCAGCGCTGGAAACAGGTGAGTATAGAATTCATTTTATTTCAAAGACATGTTTTTTCTCTGGTACGTGTCAGACAGATGTCACACGGATGACATCAGTTTGTGGTCCGTGTGACATCAGTGCTGCTGGAGAAAATGGACTTGTCTTCGTGTGGAACACATGCACATGTGTATGCTCCATACGGACACATAGTCCTTGTGAAAACACTGATGCATGCGCAGACCCATTGATTTTAAGGAGTGTGCGTATGTCCATGTCTCCTGTACGTATGAAAACGGAAGTCATGTCTACCAGAATCACTGATCTGTGAACATAGCCTAAAGCAGCTTCAACTGGGAACACTTGGCTAAAGGATGCCGTGTGAACATAGCCTTTGTGACAAGACAGTTTTATTCTTCAGGGCAGTATGATACCAGGTTTTAATTATTTTTTCTATCTTTTACTACTTTTGTACATGAATACTTAAAAAAAAAAAAGGGAGGTTGTGCACTGCTATATGTTAAAAGCTTAACTTTCTTCATTTTTCAGCTGATAGCTGTCTAAGGCTTTGTTCGCACGTACCTGCTGAAATTTCTGCAGCGATTTGACAGCACATGTGCGCTTCAAATCGCTGCAGAAACACTGCGTAATGGATGCAGTGTTTCAGCAGAATAAATGTCGAATTCATGCGCTTGGGATGCTGCCTCTCCCATAGACAGAATGGGAGCAGCATCCAAAGCGCACAAATTAATTGACATGCTGCTTTTTTGTACGCACGGATTTGGGTCAAAATTTTGACATCCAAATCGCTGCGTTCAAAAAAGCATTGTGCGGATGGATTATGCACAATCTACATAGATTGTGCTGGGGACGCAGGACGCATGCATTTACGCAACGTGCGCACAAGCCCTAAAAGCGGGCTTTACACGCTACGATATCGTTAATGAATTATCGTCGGGGTCACGTTGTTTGTGACGCACATCCGGCGTCATTAACAATATGTAACACTTATGTGCGACTTAAACCATCTCTAAAGCGGCCAAAATCGTTTGCCGCGGAGAGGTCGTCCTAAAACAAAAAATCGTTTTCCTCTCATTAGCGATGTTTTTCCTCGTTCCTGCGGCAGCACACATCGCTGTGTGTGACACCGCAGGAGCGACGAACATCTCCTTACCTGCCACCACCGGCTATGCGGAAGGAAGGAGGTGGGCGGGATGTTACGTCCCGCTCATCTCCACCCCTCCGCTTCTATTGGCCACCTGCCGTGTTACATCGCTGTGACGCCGGACGACCCACCCCTTAGGAAGTAGGCGGGTCGCCGGCCAGATTGACGTCGCAGGACAGGTAAGTCCGTGTGATGGGGGTAAGCGAGGTTGTGCGACACGGGCAGCGATATGCCCGTGTCGCACAACCGACGGGGGCGATCGCTAGTGAGATCGCATCGTGTAAAGCCCGCTTAAGGGTTATTTTGTGGGATGAGTTGCAGTTTTTATTTGTACTTTATTATTCATATTTTTCAGCGATAGAAAGGAAAAAAAAATAATTCAGTAATAGGTTTTTATTTATTTTTATGCCATTCACCGCTCAGTAAAGTCAAGTACACATGACTGAATTTTCGGTTCGAGTGAGATCCGACAAAACATCTGAACACACTCAGACCAATGTTATTATATAGGACTGAGCACATGTTCAATCTTTTCCTCAGACAGGGTCTGTCTGAGAGAAAAAAAACACGATACGTCCGAGTTTGATACAATTGTCATCCAAGTCAATGGGTGAGTGGAAAACTTTGGACTGCACTCGGATGACATCTGAGTGTAGTCCGATTTTCATGGTCTGACAGAATGGAGAAGATGGAGACTTTTTTTCTCCTCATTTGAGAGAATCAGATCACATTATGCTGACACCTGATCAAACTCTGATCAGAGTGTAATTTCTATAAGCAAACTGGTTCTCTTGGATGAGAGAATCTACAGTCATCTGCATGAGCCCGTAAGAGCAATAAGACAACTTTTTCTTCAGTTTAGTACAATTACAGAGATACTATATTTATGTAGGGTTTTTTTATATTTTTCTGCTTTTGCACACTGAGGGTTTGTTCATATTAGCGTATTACATGGACAAGTGCTATCCAATGTTTTATTAGATAGCACTCAGCACAGTTTTATACTATGTCCCTATCAGAGGTTTTGTTTCTCATGCCAAATTAGCATGAGAAAAAAAAAGCACAGCATTCTGCAAGTGGCAGCGCAAATCGGATAGCGTACACCCATTCAAGTGTATGGGTGCTGGGAAATCATTTTACTGCACTCGGATGATATTTAAAGATCGAGAATGAATGGAGAAGATGGAGAACTTTTGTTCAAAAGAGCAGGGCATGCACGACGACCCAAATATCTTACAGAACTGGAAGACTTTTACAAGGAGGATTGGATGAAAATCTCTCAAACAAGAATTGAAAGACTCTTGGTGGTCTACAAGAAGCATTTTCAAGCTGTGATAGTTGTGAAAGGGGTGCTACTACATTTTAACCATGCAGGGTGTGAAAACTTTTGCATCTGGCCATTTTACTTTTCTTTAATTTAAAAATGTACAGGTTGAAAATATTTTTTGTTGCCTAAAGTACAAAGGAAATGTGTAATCTTTAAATTAATGCCATTTAGAGATCATTTCATCCTCAAATTGCTTAACTGTTCATAATAACAGTAATTTTGACCAAGATTGCTCAAACTTTTGCATACCACTATAGGATCTCATATGATTACATAGAGAATGTGACTTCCGGTCCACACAAAAAAAACTGTGCAAGACAGATGGTCTAAATTAAGGTTATGGGAGGAAGAAAAGATTCTAAACACCACTGCTATTACAAGAAAGAAAAGGTAGTAATAAAAGTAATTTCATTGCTAGTAGCTTTATGGTATTAACTTCATAGCTAACGTCATAGGCGAATATAGGTTTCCCTGTACTGAGGGTAAAAATTCAGTTTAGTTCCCCTTCCTATACACAGATTAAATGGTTTGAATAGTTGTCATGTGACCTCTCAAATGCATACTTACAGTCACATGCCAACTAGATTCCTTTCCTGATTCTTTTAATTGCTTAGTCAAAATCACAGCCTCAATTCACTATTTTAATGAGGAAAAACAGTAAGAAAAGCTAGATAGCACAACAGCATATATGAAAATGGCATATAAGTGGTCATTTGATGACTGCTAGAATTAGCAGGTAGAGCCAAATCCTGACAGTGAGTACATTACACACTATAAGGATTTAGCATGTTACAGTGTATTATTTTTAAATTAGCGGCAGAATACATTACTAACATAGCCATGTTGCTACATGCGTACAGGATGAAAATCAATAGCAGTATAGCATTTAAACACCATAACTACCATCAGAACATAAATACATTGCAAGAACCTTGATCAGTACGTGGATACAAAATCAGAATCACCATGAGTACATGAATACTATCATCGGTACATTAATATGTCACCGGACCCAACATCAGTAAATGACTACATCACCAGAACACTACATAAATACTTCATGAATAATTCAGCAACACACTTGAAATCCACCCTATTATTTATTCTTTAAAATCGCCTTGTGGATATTTCAGCAGCTGATCCCATGCTTTAAGAGTGGTTTTGTCACCCACAACCACATCAGGTGAGCAAGTCCATTTTTGTATTTCTCTATAGAGCTCCTTTAAACTAAAATCGAATAAACCCTAAAAAAAGTCCTGAACCAGGAGGCAGAGGTTCAAATGAAGTAGGTGAACCTCGCGGTGTAGATAGAGGAGGCAGAGAAGGAGGTAGCCAATGCTTTTTTGTATTTTTTTTTTTGTTTTATTTTGGGGTTAGGCCACAAAACTTCGGAATCACAAATAGAGTATAGTAATGTGTGGGTGTGGCTGATATAGTTGTCTAGTCAGCCAAAACCATGGACAAGTACTGTGTGATACACAGCTCATACATTGTAATGAATGGGCGTTTTTCCACAGACCGAAGATTGCGAGAGTGCCCCCATAGAGCACCCAAGTTTATAAAAGGACCCTAAACAGCCTTTTTTCCCCTGTTGACCCTCACAGCCAAGCTCCCCCACAGAGCAACAATTATAAAAAAGGCCATATAGAGCTTTTTTTCTGAGTTGACCCAGAAAAAGCCTATATCGGCAGAGTTGTTCCCTCCCAAATCAACCATTTTAAACAAAGGGCCCTACAGAGCCCGTTTTCCAAGATGACATTCAGAGCTCTTTTAAAATAAAATAGAACCTGAAAGAAAAGAAAAAGGTTTGAACAAGGAGGAGGAGGTAGCCAACATTTTGTGGATTTTATGCTTTTTTCAAATGTAGTTTTGCATTTTTGTTTCTGAAAAAAAACCTACAGAAAACCAGAATCTTCCAAAACAAAAGTAAGTAAAAGTGAAAAAGTAAAGGATTAGTGATGCGCAAGTATTACCATGCTCAGATGTTTGTTACTCGTAATGAGCAGTCGGACGATTGGACGGGCTTGACTTGTCTACTGAGTATAATGGAAGTTAAAGGGGAACTCTAACATATTTCTGTAATGGCCATCCATTGGTTGTACTGTAATTTGCAGATTTGTCAAGGATTTTGTTAGCGCATCCTGATATTATCATGCATTTCTTTAATGAGAAATTAGTATCCTTGTCTTAATTCCAAAAAAGGCAACAATGGAAAAGTATGTAAGCAGTTAAAAGTAACATCATGTCCTTTCTGTATCTGAAACGAAATCTTTCAAGAGAAGACCTTTTTGTGTCTCCACCGTCTACTAACCTACCTAAACCTGATATTTCCATTTTCAATTATGGTAGTACCATAAATCCCAGGCACATGACCCCTGTCTTGGGTTTATATTTAACATACATCTTTATTTCACTCCCTAAGTCCAATCACTTGTATTTAGAAGACGTTTTTGAGATGACAGAATTATACATCTTTCCTTATTTTGGAAAAAAGTCTACTTCAACTCACTTCTAAATTGTCTTCCCCTCAAAAAACTCTCTCTTTGTTATGGTCTCATCTGTAGCTAGATTTGCTAAGGGTTAAGACAAAGGGAGCAGCACAGACCAGAAGCATTGATACAGCAAATCTGGACTGCATGTAGACTTGTAGAGGTAGATATGCAGGACATCATGTGGATCAGGAAATCTGGAAGGTCAGAAAATCTCAGGAATAGCAAAGCTCAGTAGCCAGTCAGACACCTTAGTTCAGGGTCCTCAAACTTGGACAATTAAATGGGCTGCCCATAAAAAAAAGTTAGGCTTGAGGGCTGAATACTTTTCAAATTTAATTCAATAGAAAAGTATTGTTAATCAAGTACTTATTTGAACTACTATAACAATACTACATTACTATAATAATACTGCTAAGCTTAAATGTAACAGAAATTTGCAGGTTTAATCCACATGCTTATTTAACAATCCATTTTTCCAGATCAACTGTCACAAAATGCAGTCTGGCTGCTCAATTGTCAGTGTTTGGCAGATACAAGAATGTCAAGATTGGGGTTCATATCATGCATGATAGCCAGCCGCAATGTTGCACGAAGATTTTCATCTGTAAGTCTTGATTGTAAAACTGATTTGTTAATCTTCAGTGACGAGAAAAACTGTTTGCATATATATGTACTGCCAAACATGGCAATGATCTTGGAAGCAGCTTTGACAAGTTTTGGAAAGTTTTCTCTAAAGGCAAACCTGTATAAAGGCTGCTTTACACCTTGCAATTTCACAAACGATGTCGTATGCGATGTGACCCACCCCTATCGTATGTGCGGCACGTTCAATTTGTTGACCGTGTTGCACAAACGATTAATTCCCGTCACACGTACTTACCTTCCATACAACCTCGATGTGGGCGGCGAACATCCACTTCCTGGAGTGGGAGGGACATTTGGCTTCACAGTGGCGTCACACGGCAGCCTGCCAATAGAAGCGGAGGGGCGGAGATGAATGGGAGGTAAACATCCCGCCCACCTCCTTCGTTCCGCATTGCAGGCAGGACGCAGGTAAGATGTGTTCATCGTTCCCGGGGTGTCACACACTGCGATGTGTGCTGTCTCGGGAACATTGAACAACCTGACGTTCAATTTTTAACTTTTGAACGATGTGTATGCGATCAACGTGTTTTCGTATAATCGCAATCGCACGTAGGTTTCACACGCTACAACAACACTAACGATGCCGGATGTGCGTCACTTACGACGTGACCCCGCCGACACATCGTTAGACTTATTGTAGCGTGTAAAGCCAGCTTAAGTCTGGAACACCAATGTCCATATATTTCTGTTTAAGAACAGTATCACACTGCAAGTCCACAATCTGCATTTGCAGATCTTCTGAAACACAAGCAATGTTTACTGAAAACGGTGTGGTAAAGAGTGCAAATTTATTTTCAAGATCCAGGAAATCATGAAAACATTGATTGAACTGTTGTAGTAATTAGGAAATTATATCTGAGTCATACTTCAAATGTTTTGGTTCAACTTGTATTAGCAACTATATAGCTGAGAAATGAGCCAAATTGCTAGACTGCAGCTGTTTGGCCCATACAGACAGCTTACTTCTGAATGCTTTAACACTGTCAAACATCATTTGTTTTGGGCCCTGGAGCTTCAAGTTGAGTTCGTTGAGGTGTTCAGTGACATCTCTGTAAAGCAGGGGCATGGGGTGGTAGTCGCAGTCGAGGGATTCCCTCCAGTATGCTCCCCAGCTCCACTTCATAGGAAAAGTGTTGTGGTCCTGCTGGGTTTGTGGATAGGTGCGGTGCTGGCTGTTCATACCTTTCAGAAGGCCGCTTCTCACCATTGTCTTGGCCAAGCCAAGACCAGATCATGTAGGAAATAGAGAAAGATCTTACCAACGTTTTATGTTATAACCTTATGTCACTTAATCCAGTAGGAGAGTAACTAAGTGGTGAAAAAAGCAAAACCAAACTTTCAGACATCTACAGCCAACAGGACTCTCGGACTTTTGGTCCTCCATCCCAGGGCAAAACGGGTGCAATTAGGATCTCAGTATACCAACTAATTCTTTCTCCTGCATGCTCACCAGCAATTGTACCATCCTGCTCTGTTGAAGGCATTTTCTTGCCCTGCTCCACCTCCTCTAAGGTGGAGCCTCTTTCGTTTCAGCTGCCCATTTCTTTAGAGATGCTAACCGTTCTCCATCAGCTTGCTGTGATAGGCGGGATCTCTTCTTCTGCCATGCCCTCTGTGGGCAGGCACTATTCAACATGGGCTCTTGTCTCCAAGCATTTTTCCTCCTTCTGCAGGCTTAGCTTTTGGAAGGCTGCACTAACCTCGACGCGCTTCTACTCTGTTACTGAACACGATGGGCAGGGTCTTGTTTTAGACCTGCGCCATCATCTGCCATCTTCGCGTCTATGTCTGTCACCATCTTTGACTGTGGAACAGTTGCAGTTTTAACTGTCGATCAAGCCTTTCCTGCTTCATGGTGGTTTTCCTGAAGCAAAGCCTGATCTTGCCAATTAAACCAAACGTAAAGCGGGTGCACGGGTGCACAGGTGCATGGGGAGGTAGTTGTGGGTGAGGATCCCTCCCATAGGTGCCCGGCCCCACTTCACAGGAAAAGTGTTGTGGTCATGGATGGGTGCGGTGCTGGTCATACCTTTCATGAGGCGCTGCTGTACTACAGGTTGTTCTATAATAAAAATTAAACCGAGTCTTGAATTAATATGTATATATATATTTTTTTATCTTAAAAATCAGTAGGATGATATTCTTTACATATAATTGTTATATTAAGTAACATTACTTACTTGCGTAGCTGTATGCATCGTTGTAGAAACATTAGCTGATTATAGTACACATATGTTGTGAAACTTTCTGTGGATGATTCATTGGCAAGTTCATATTTTTTTTAAAGTTTTTTTAAAGTTGCGGATAAACCGGTCTCTCATCAACCTCTATCTAATATGTATGGGTTTTGTAAGAAAAGAGTAACGTTTTGGAAGTTATAGCTAATTTTCAGTTTTCTACATGCAAAAACAGTTATCACAATTGTGATTTTAATGTTACATTTTTTAACATTTATTTTCAACCAAAATGTTCAAATTTTATATGTTATGTGAAATCTTATTGTAAACTTACTAATTGTTTTTTGCTCTTTGTGAAGAGATTACTGTAACAGGGAACCAGTTGGGTGAAGATGTTTTCCCACAAAAGACAGTTTTTTGACAAGTCTGTATGACTAGGATCCGACTGATCCCAGTGACCAGTTTTCATGGACAAATGCGATGAGTGTTTCATTGTCCACATCTGTTGGTTCTTAATTGGCTTCAAGAACATGTTACCTTGAAGGGCGCTTTACCTATGAAATATGAACATACAAAAATAAATGTATTCAGATACTGTATATGTCTATATCTAATTTTACATGGATAAAGCAAAAATAACAAAAAATATACACACATACAAGACTAACTCCTGTTAAGTAAAGGTTATTGTAATAAATATTCAGATTAAATACATAGTGTAAATAATGTTTACCACTGCTGGAAGGCTTTTAGATACTCCTGCATGACCCTTCTGGCTTTGTCGGCCTTCTTTGCTGTGGCTACATTCATCCACCTTCAGACAAGAATACCATGCAATAATTTATACTCCTGTACACATTACTACCTGATAAATGATAAGCTAATGAAACCGCCATTTTGTAAAAATGATATTATAGTCTACCTGACCAGGCATGTGGCTAGAAGCTTTCTTGGTTACAAGCCTTTTTTCTTTAAAGGCTGCCGCAAAAAAATAAATTGCTAAATGAATCTTCACACTACCATGGACGTGCTATACCTATTGACAATGATTAATGGCATTTTAATATCATGTACAAGCTGGCTATAAAATAACTTAAGGGTATGTGCGCACGTTGCTTTTTACCTGCTTTTTACCTGCTTTTTTGCTGCTTTTTCTTCTGCGCTGTTTAATGCCAAAATGGATGTGTTCTTCTATTCAAGCAAAGTCTATGGGAATTTGGGTTTCTTGTTCACACTATGTTGTTCAAAATGCTGCCTTTTTGTGGCAGAACTTTGGTCAAAAACTCAGCTTTGCAGTGCAAAACCCAAATGGCAAAAACAATTGACATGTTGCTTCTTTGAAAAGCTGAGTTTTTGACCAAAGTTCTGCCACAAAAAGGCAGCATTTTGAACAACATAGTGTGAACAAGAAACCCAAATTCCCATAGACTTTGCTTGAATAGAAGAACACATCCATTTTGGCATTAAACAGCGCAGAAGAAAAAGCAGCAAAAAAGCAGGTAAAAAGCAGGTAAAAAGCAACGTGTGCACATACCCTTAGGTGTTTGGAGCCATGTTCAGACTGACCCAGTGGACAGAATTGGCTAAAAATAGGTATGCATGCTATTCAAGGCATAGGGAAATGGAAGGCATCTTAAAAAGTTTTTTATACCAAAACTCCACACCAGGTGAAAAAGTGGAGCTGTATAGTGAGCGAGCGGCCCAAAAACCATGTGCCGATAATTGGAGATGTCACAGTTGTTCCACAGACTAGCATAACTGTTTAATATGGCCACCATCATGCATGGTGATCATGTTCATCCTATGCAGAAAATGTCTGGTGGGATGCTGCGCACTTCCAAAATAATGTGGTGTTTAAGGACAGCCAGGGTGTCGACATTTCCCTGATAAATCCACTCTTTCAAGTGTCCCCACAACCAGAAATCGCAAGATTTGAGATTGGGTAACGCGGTGGCCATGCGTTAGGGAAAGAGTGGCTCAAAATCCTGTCATCAGGAAAATGTGCACGCAGAACGTTCAGAACGCAGAAGCGGGTGCGAAACGGTCGTTGGAGTGGTGTTGAGGGGTCGTTAAGTATCTCTGGGTATGGCCTCACCTTACTAAGTGGTCTGACTAACCTTGTCTGTCTGCACGATCTATGCAGTATCATCTCTATGGTTTATATGGAGCAGAATGGAGTATATAGGCAGCAGTCATCTACGATTTTCACTTTAATATAATGATCTATGAAAACAAGCTCTCCCTGTGTTTCTATATGTAACCATTTGGACCTAGATTCCCCTGTTCTTTATGATCAGGATTATTTATTGATAACTCTCAGGGAGAATGTCTATAAAGATCTAGGATTTTTGTTGTTAAAGTAATCACTGCCCCTTGTGATTAAATCAATTCTGTGACTCAGCCTATCTAAAGCCAGCTTTACACCTTACAATTAGGTATGCGATCTCGTATGCGATGTGACACGCCCAGGTCGCATATGCGATTGAATGAGATTGCACATAGGTCGTTCATTTGCTGTCACACGTGCGTTAGTAGTCTATGTTCAATTGATCAATTTTGTGTGCGATCCTTTAGATCATGTGTTCTGTGACGTATGCATTGGGCACCTTTTTTTTTTTTTTTTATTTATTGACTTGCCAAGCGTGTGTAATGTGTAGGGATGCGTTTTTACTATGTCATCTGCCATTCAGCTCTGCTACATGGCCGCTGACAGCAGCCACAGACAGCCATGTAGCAGAGCTGAATGGCAGATGACAGCAGACACAGACAGAGCCCCACTGTCAGAATGAACTCGGGTGAACTTCACCCGACTTCATTGTCATGCTGCGGCTCTGTCTGTGTAGCGCCCTGATTAGCGGTCACCAGTGAAGGACTCACCGGTGACCGCTAAACTCCTGAGTAACTGAATTGAGCAGCCCTCTATCATACTCACCGATACCCGATCCCCGGCGCTGCACGGCATTCACACTGCTCCGGCGGCTTTTACTGTTTTGAAAAAGCCGGCCGCCCATTAAACAATCTCGTATTCCCTGCTTTCCCCGCCCACCGGCGCCTATGATTGGTTGCAGTGAGACACGCCCCCACGCTGAGTGACAGGTGTCACACTGCACCCAATCACAGCAGCCGGTGGGCGTGTCTATACTGTGTAGTGAAATAAATAATTAAATAATTAAAAAAAACGGCGTGCGGTTCCCCCCAATTTTATAACCAGCCAGATAAAGCCATACGGATGAAGGCTGGTATTCTCAGGATGGGGAGCTCCACGTTATGGGGAGCCCCCCAGCCTAACAATATCAGCCAACAGCCGCCCAGAATTGCCGCATACATTATATGCGACAGTTCTGGGACTGTACCCGGCTCTTCCCGATTTTCCCTGGTGCGTTGGCAAATCGGGGTAATAAGGAGTTATTGGCAGCCCATAGCTGCCAATAAGTCCTAGATTAATCATGTCAGGCGTCTATGAGACACCCTCCATTATTAATCTGTAAATTACAGTAAATAAACACACACACGCCAGAAAAAATCCTTTATTAGAAATAAAAAACACACACATATACCCTGGTTCACCACTTTAATCAGCCCCAAAAAGCCCTCCATGTCCGGCGTAATCCAGGATGCTCCAGCGTCGCTTCCAGCGCTGCTGCATGGAGGTGACCGGAGCTGCAGAAGACACAGCCGCTCCGGTCACCTCCACGCAGGTAATGAAGACAGCTGGGCGATCAGCTGCTGTCACTGAGGTTACCCGCTGTCACTGGATCCAGCGGTGGCCGCGGGTAACCTCAGTGACAGCTCAGCTGATCGCGCTACTCACCGCCGCTCCTCTCACCTCCACGCAGCAACTGAGGTGAGTAGCGCGATCAGCTGAGCTGTCACTGAGGTTACCCGCGGCCACCGCTGCATCCAGTGACAGCGGGTAACCTCAGTGACAGCAGCTGATCGCGCGGCTGTCTTCATTACCTGCGTGGAGGTGACCGGAGCGGCTGTGTCTGCTGCAGCTCCTGTCACCTCCATGCAGCAGCGCTGGAAGCGACGCTGGAGCATCCTGGATTACGCCGGACATGGAGGGCTTTTTGGGGCTGATTAAAGTGGTTAACCAGGGTATATGTGTGTGTTTTTTATTTCTAATAAAGGATTTTTTCTGGCGTGTGTGTGTTTATTTACTGTAATTTACAGATTAATCATGGAGGGTGTCTCATAGACGCCTGACATGATTAATCTAGGACTTATTGGAAGCTATGGGCTGCCAATAACTCCTTATTACCCCGATTTGCCAACGCACCAGGGCAAATCGGGAAGAGCCGGGTACAGTCCCAGAACTGTCGCATATAATGTATGCGGCAATTCTGGGCGGCTGTTGGCTGATATTGTTAGGCTGGGGGGCTCCCCATAACGTGGAGCTCCCCATCCTGAGAATACCAGACTTCAGCCGTATGGCTTTATCTGGCTGGTTATAAAATTGGGGGGAACCGCACGCCGTTTTTTTTAATTATTTAATTATTTATTTCACTACACAGTATAGACACGCCCACCGGCTGCTGTGATTGGGTGCAGTGTGACACCTGTCACTCAGCGTGGGGGCGTGTCTCACTGCAACCAATCATAGGCGCCGGTGGGCGGGGAAAGCAAGGAATACGAGATTGTTTAATGGGCGGCCGGCTTTTTCAAAACAGTAAAAGCCGCCGGAGCAGTGTGAACGCCGTGCAGCGCCGGGGATCGGGGATCGGTGAGTATATGAGAGAGGGGGATAGACTGACATGGACAGAGAGAGAGGGACAGAGATAGTGACCGACTGACAGAGATTAGGGAATGACAGACATTGTGAGGCGCTTCAGAACGCAGCTTTTCAGCTGCGCTCTGAAACAGAGCTTTTTTAAGCTGCGGTGCAGAGCGCACACCTGCGCACATAGCATCAGACACCAAAATCGTATGACGGATGTTACACGTTACAATTCATTAGGTTCATACAACAAAACGCTCAATGTATGAGGAATAAACGACGTGTATGCGATCACCGTATTTTCGGTCAATCTTGATCGCACGTAGGTTTCACACGCAAATACGTCACGAACGATGCAGGATGTGCGTCACTTACAACTTGACCCCGACGACGGATTGAAAGATTTATTGAAGCGTGTAAAGCAGGCATTAGACCTTTTTGTCTTTACATTTAAAACGATGCAGCAGACTATTCCACCTCTATAGTTATTTTATATATCATTTGGGCCACCCACTATATTTTGTCTTACCCTGTCTCCCCTCTTTTTTGTTTTTTATGTATGTTTTTAAATTGTGTGTATGTTTTTTAACCAATAAAATTTATATGAAATTTATGTTCTTGGAATATCTCTGCTTGTTTTTTTAGTTGCTTTTTGATATTCTAGATGAGATTTTGAGGATTTCTATGGTATATCCTTCCGTTTATAGGGTATGTGTTAACGTTAAATGTATGTTTGTTTAGAAAGGACATAAAAACGTAGTTGTGTATGTTTTCACGTGTGTTTCAATAAATGTATATTTAACAAATTTATGCAATTTTTGACATTTGATAGCATTTGTTTACTTATCCTTTTCACGTCCGGCCGATTTTGCGCTTTCCGTTATTTTTTTTTGCCATTCTTTTTCCAAGAGACGTAACATTTTTATTTTTCAGTCAATATGGTCATGTGAGGGCTCATTTTTTTGCGTAACGACCTGTACTTTTAAATGAAAGCATGAGTTTTACCATATACTGCAAAACTGCAACAAAATTCCAAATGCGGACAAACTGCAAAAAAAATTGTTTTTCTTATTGTTTTTGAGATATTTTATTCACTGTGATCACTATATGGTAAAACCGATATGTCAGTGTGTAGGTCGGTGTGAGTTCATAGACACCAAACATGTATATGTTTACTTGTATCTAAGGGGTTAAAAAAATCAGAAGTTTGTCCGAAAAAAGTGGCATACGTTTTATGCCATATTCTGTGACCAGTAGTGTTCTCATTTTTTCAGGATCTATGGCTGTGATGGCTTATTTTTTGTGTCTTGAGCTGTCATTTTTAATGGTACCATTTTTGCACAGATGCTACTTTTTGATTGCCTGTTATTGCATTTAGCGCAAAATTTGTGGCAACCAAAAAACTTAATTTTGGCGTTTGGAATTTACTTTGCCGCTACGCCGTTTACCGATCAGATTAATTGATTTTATATTTTGATAGCACAGGCATTTCTGAACAAGGCAATACAAAATATGTGTATTTTTTTAACCCTTTAATTTTCAATGGGGCGAATGGGGGGTGATTTGAACTTTTAGATTTTTTTTTTTTTTTTTAATTTTTTAAACTTTTTTTTTTACTTTACTAGGTCCCCTAGGGGACTATATACTCTGCCATATCTGCTGATCACAGCTACACAGCTGTGAATAGCAGATATGCTCATTTTCTGTCTCACCCAGCTCTCAGTTGGGTGAAACAGTAAGTGAGTCATGTGAGCTACAGGAGTCATCACATGACCCTGTGCTACCATGACAACAACCGGAAGTCACGTGATCACATCACGTGATTTCCGGTTTCGGCGGTATGTAAACGTTCACCATGCTCGCAATTATAATGGCTCTGTCACTTATTGACAGCACCATTTAAGGAGTTAAGCGGCATGGGCGGATAATGATTTCGCTCGTACCTAGCAGGCACACATCTCAGCTGTATAAATCAGCTGAGATGTGTGCCAATTTCCTGCCGCTGCCGGGATTAACCCTGTGACCGCTAGGATGTAATTTTACCGCACGCGGTCGTTGAGGGGTTAATAAAAGTCTATGGATGCGGTAACATATACGTTAGAATCCATTTGGGGTGGTTTATAACGTATACGTCTGACGGACTGCACAAACACAATGTGAAAGAGCCCTAAGACGGAGTTTGTCTCTTTCTCAGCACTAACTCCTCCCTCATGGGCTAATCCCAACTGCCAACTGTCATTTGCCCTACAGTCGGTTGCCGGGCAACCTATCTTATCAGCATCCCATCCTATAACCTTATGTCACTACCTCAACTGCTACATCCATTGCTTTTTTTGTGGCGGTACGTGCTGGTATGTACTGTCCACATGGCTAATTTGTAAACTATACAAATTAGCCAAGTGTGAAGTGGAGGCACAAGCAGAGCAGCTACTGGAGCTGCAGGACCTGTGATGATGTAACGTACATGTGACTCGGGTGGGCGGAGCCATGGAGTTTTGCCCAGCGGGAAAGAAGCTGGAGAAGTTGGAGGAGTTCAGAGTATGTGAGAAAGGGGTGCAGAGAGCGGCAGGCTGCGCAGGGGGAAGAAGGATGCAGGGGGGATAGAGTGAGATCAGGGGTATGGAGAATTGAGAGACAAGGGGGATGGAGGATGGAGAGATCAGGGGGATCGAGG